>NC_041228.1:66353079-66371653 GCF_002837175.3 Physeter macrocephalus | reverse complement strand
GATACAAAAACAAGACCCATATATATGCTGTCTACAAGAGACCCACTTCAGACCTAGGGACACATACAGACTGAAAGTGAGGGGATGGAAAAAGATATTCCGTGCAAATGGAAATCAGAAAAAAGCTTCAGTAGCAATACTCATATCAGATAAAATAGAAGTTAAAATAAAAAATATTATTTATAGGACATTCCATCTGAAAACAGCAGATTACACTTTCTTCTCAAGTGCACAGAAAACATTCTCCAGGATAGATCACATCTTGGGTCACAAAGCAAGCTTCAGTAAATTTAAGAAAATTGAAATCATATCAAGCATCTTTCCTGACCACAACATTACGCGATTAGAAATAAATTACAGAGAAAACAAGGAAAAAACACAAACACATGGAGGTTAAACAATATGCTACTAAACAACCAAGAGATCACTGAAGAAGTCAAAGAGGAAATCAAAAAATACCTAGAGACAAGTGACAACAAAAACATGATGATCCAAAACCTATGGAATGCAGCAAAAGCAGTTCTAAGAGGGAAGTTTATAGCAATACAATCCTACCTCAAGAAACAAGAAAAATCTCAAATAAACAATATAACCTTACACCTAAAGGAACTAGAGAAAGAAGAACAAAAAAACCCCAAGTTAATAGAAGGAAAGAAATCATAAAGATCAGAGCAGAAATAAATGAAATAGAAACAAAGAAAACAAGAGCAAAGATGAATAAAACTAAAAGCTGGTTCTTTGAGAAGATTTAAAAAATTGACAAATCTTTAGCCAGACTCATCAAGAAAAAGAGGGAAAGGACTCAAATCAATAAAATTAGAAATGGAAAAGGAGAAGTTACAACGGACACCACAGAAATACAAAGCAACATAAAAGACTACTACAAGCAACTCTATGCCAATAAAATGGACAACCTGGAAGAAATGGACAAATTCTTAGAAAGGTATAATCTTCCAAGACTGAAGTGGGAAAAAACAAAAAATATGAATAGACCAATCACAAGTAATGAAATTGAAACTGTGATTTAAAATCTTCCAATAAACAAAAGTCCAGGACCAGATGGCTTCACAGGTGAATTCTATCAAACATTGAGAGAAGAGCTAACACCCATCCTTCTCAAACTCTTCCAAAATATTGCAGAGGAAGAAACACTCCCAAACTCACTCTAAAAGGCCACCATCACCCTTATACCAAACCAGACAAAGATGTCACCAAAAAAGAAAGCTACAGGCCAATATCACTGATGAATATAGATGGAAAAATCCTCAACAAAATACTAGCAAACAGAATCCACCAACACATTAAAAGGAGCATACACCATGATCAAGTGGGATTTATCCCAGGGATGCAAGGATTCTTCAATACATGCAAATCAATCAGTGTGATACATCATATTAACAAACTGAAGGATAAAAACCATATGATCATCTCAATAGATGCAGAAAAAGCTTTCAAGAAAATTCAACACCCATATATTATAAAAACTCTACAGAAAGTGGGCATAGAGGGAACCTACCTCAATGTAATAAAGGCCATACATGACAAACCCACAAAAAACATCATTCTCAATGGTGAAGAACTGAAAGCATTTCCTCTAAGATCAGGAACAAGACAAGGATGTCCACTCTCACCACTCTTATTCACGGAATCCAAATCAGAAAAGAAGAAGTAAAACTGTCACTATTTGCAGATGACATGATACTATATGATAATACTAAAGATGCCACCAGGAAACTACTAGAGCTAATCAATGAATTTGGTAAAGTTACAGGACACAAAATTAATGCACGGAAAGCTCTTGCATTCCTATACACTAACAATGAAAGATCAGAAAGAGAAATTAAGGAAATAATCCCATTTGTCACTGCAACAAAATGAATAAAATACCTAGGAATAAACCTACCTAAGGAGGTAAAATACCTGTACTCAGAAAACTATAAGACATTGATGAAAGAAATCAAAGATGACACAAACAGATGGAGAGATATACCATGATCTTGGATTCAAAGAATCAATATTGTGAAAATGACTATACTACCCAAAACTATCAACAGAGTCAAAGCAATCCCTATCAAATTACCAATGGCATTTTTCACAGAACTAGAACAAAAAATCTTAAAATCTGTAGGGAGAAACAAAAGACCCCGAATAGCAAAAGCAACCTTGAGGGAAAAAAACGGAGCTGGAGGAATCAGACTCCCTGACTTCAGAATATACTACAAAGCTACAGTAATCAAGATAATATGGTACTGACACAAAAACAAAAATATAGATCAACGGAACAGGACAGAAAGCCCGGATATAAACCCACACACATATGGTCAACCAATCTATGACAAAGAGGAAAGGACATACAATGGAGAAAAGACAGTCTCTTCAATAAGTGGTGCTGGGAAAACTGGACAGCTACATGTAAAAGAATGAAATTAGAACACTCCCTAACACCACAGACAAAAGTAAACTCAAAATGGATTAAAGACTTAAATGTAATGCCAGACACTATAAAACTCTTGGAGGAAAACATAAGCAGAACACTCTACGACATAAATCACCACAAGATCTTTTTTGACCCACCTCCTAGAGTAATGGAAATAAAAACAAAAATAAACAAATGGGACCATCATTAGAAAATCTACAAACAGCAAATGTTGGAGAGGGTGTGGAGAAAAGGGAACCCTCTTGCACTGTTGGTGGGAATGTAAACTGATACAGCCACTATGGAGAACAGTATGGAGGTTCCTTAAAAAACTAAAAATAGAACTACCATATGACACAGCAATCCCACTACCGGGCATATACACAGAGAAAACCATAATGCAAAAAGACACATGCACCCCAATGTTCATTGCAGTACTATTTACAATAGTCAGGTCATGGAAGCAACCTAAATGCCCATCGACAGATGAATGGATAAAGATGGGGTACATATATACAATGGAATATTACTCAGCCATAAAAAGGAACGAAATTGGGTCATTTGCAGAGACGTGTATGGACCTAGAGACTGTCATACAGAGTGAAGTCAGTCAGAAAGCGAAACAGAAATATCGTATATTAACGCATATATGTGGAATGTAGATAAATGGTACAGATGAACCGGTTTGCAAGGCAGAAATAGAGACACAGATGTAGAGAGCAAACATACGGACACCAAGCGGGGAAAGCGGGGCAGGGGGATGAATTGGGAGACTGGGATTGACATGTATACACTAATGTGTATAAAATAGGTAACTAATAAGAACCTGCTGTATTAAAAAAAAAAAAAGAACTTAGGTAAGTTACTTTATTAACCTGTGCCCCAGTTTCTTCATTTATAAAATAGAAATAATAATAGCACTTCTCTCATAGAGCTTTGTAAGGATTATGTAAGTTAACAAATGTGCAGTGCTTAGAAGAGTATATGGCACATAATAAATATTAAGTAAATGTTACCTGGTGTTATTAATTTAAACATGCTCTTCACACATTCCTACTACTGGGCTTTCTCTTCCAACGTTAGAATTCTTAATGTTGTAAGTGTCTATTTTTTATCACAAACACCTCAATTCTTTCTCAGTCAACCTTAAATTCATATATATTTGTGCAGGGATTTTTGTCATAGAATGGTCAATATATGCTTTGATACCGAAGCCAGATAAGGATATTACAAAAAATAAAAAGTATAGGTCAATATCCCTGATGAACATAAATGCAAAAATCTTCAACAACAAATATTAACACTCTGAATTCAATAGTATATTTAAAAGCAAATATGTAGTTAAATTCAGACCACTCTGGTGTTATAATGGTGGTGGGTAAATCACTTATACAACAATATACTAAAAAGATCGTACGTTATGATCAAGCAGGATTTAATGTATGATCCAGGAATGGAAGCATGGCTCAATATTCATAAATCAATATGATACATCATAATAACAAAATGAAGGATAAAAGTCATATAATCATCTCAATGGATGCAGAAAAAGCATTTGATATTCATTCATGATGAAACTCTCAGCAAACTGGGTATAGAGAGGATGTACTTCAACATAATAAAAGCCATATATGGGAAGCTTAAAGCTAATATCATACTCAGTGAAAAGTTGCAAACTTTTCCTCTAAGATCTGGAACAAGACAAAGATGCCCACTATTGCCACTTTTATTTGACATAGTACTGGAAGTCCTAGCCAGAGAAACTAGGCAAGAAAAAGAAATAAAAGGCATCCAAATATGAAAGGAAGCAGTAAAATTGCCTCTATTTGCAGATGACATGATTTTATATAGAAAACCCTAAAGACTCCACAAAAACTGTACTATTCTGACACCAATTCCAAAGGGTGGTTTTTTCCCCACACCATCAAGCAGTTAATTCTAACACTATCTACCTGGAGATAGCATCAGATCATAGTTTATGGCCTCTCCTATAAGATGCCCTCCTCCACACCTCTTCAGATACCAGTGGCAAGTCCAGGTTATTAATTATGCTTCTAACTGACCAGCTATAGATCAGAGGTTCCAACAACCCTCTTTTGGGGTTCAATTAATTTGCTAGAGCAGCTCACAGACTCAGAGAAACACTTTACTTACTAGATTACTAGTTTATTATAAAAGAATATAACTAAGGAACACTCAGATGGAAGAGATGCATAGGGCAAGGTATATAGAAAGGAGTATGGAGCTTCCATGCTTTCTGAGAACACAACTCTCCCCAAATCTCCATGTAATCACCAACCAAGAAGCTCTCCAAACCCTGTCTTTGTTTTTTTAATAGAGGCTTCCTTACATAGGTATGATTGACTAAATCATTGACTGTTGGCAATGGATTCTACCTCCAGCCCCTCTCCCCTCCCTGGAGGTGGGGGGTTGGGGGGTGGAAGGGGGGAACTGAAAGTTTCAACCCTCCAATCACATGTTTGGTTCCCTAGGCAACCACCTCCATCCTTAAGTGCTGTTCAAAAGTCATATTATAATACAGTAAGGTGTGGTTGAAAGGGGTTTGTTATGGATATCAAAGACACATTTACCACTCTAACTTACAAAATTCCAAGGGTTTTAAGAGCTCTGTGTCAGGAATGGGAATGAAGAGCAAATATATATTTTTTATTATGAATCACAAGATATTTTATAATTATTTAATATATTCATTATAAATCACACAGTTGTGACAACTGTTAGGACTAATAAATGAATTCAGTAAAGTTATAGGATACAAAGTCAATATGCAGAAAACAGTTGCTTTTTTTTTTTTTTTTTTTTTGGCCCACGCCCCCTGCAGTGGAAGCGTGGAGTCTTAACCACTGGACCGCCAGAGAAGTCTCCCAGTTGCATTTTTATACACTAGCAACAAACTATCGGGAAGATAAATCAATAAAACAATCCCATTTACAATAGCATCAAAAACAATAAAGTGCTTAGGAATAAATTTAACCAAGGAAATGGAAAATCTGTACACCAAAAACTATAAAACATTAATGAAAAAATTTGAAAAATACACAAATAAATGGAAAGCTATTTCATGCTCATGGATTGGAAGAATTAATATTGTTAAAATGTTAATACTATCCAAAGCAGTCTACAAATTCAATATAATTCCTATCCAAATTTCAATGGCATTCTTCACAGAAATAGAAAAAACAATCCTAAAATTTGTATGGAAGCACAGAAGACCCCAAATAGCCAAAGCAATCCTGAGAAAGAGGAACAAAGCTGGAGGCATAACACTTCCTGATTACGCAGTTAAAGTAATCAGAACAGTATGGTTTGGGTATAAACACACACAATGGAGCAGAATAGAAAGCCCAGAAATAAACCCATGCATATATGCTTCATTATGCAAAGAATGAAACATGGACCCCTTTTTTTTGTTTGTTTGTTTGTTTGTTTGTTTTTTGTGGTATGCGGGCCTCCCTCTGCTGTGGCCTCTCCCGTTGCGGAGCACAGACTCCGGACGCGCAGGCTCAGCGGCCATGGCTCACGGGCCCAGCCGCTCTGCGGCACGTGGGATCCTCCCAGACCGGGCGCGAACCCAGTTCCCCTGCATCGGCAGGCGGACGCGCAACCACTGCGCCACCAGGGAAGCCCCGGACCCCTTTTTTTATACCATACACAAAAGTTAACTTAAAATGGATTAAAGACTTGAATGTAACACCTGAAACTATCAAACCTCCAGAAGAAAACAAAGGGAGTAAGCTCCTTGACATTGGTCTTAGCAACGATTTTTTTGGACTTGACACCAAAAGCAAGGGCAACAAAAGAAAAATAAACGTGGGACTACTTCAAACTAAAAATCTTCTGCACTGCAAAGGAAACAATGAACAATAAAAAGGCAAGCTACAGAATATAAGAGAATCCTACAGGAGAAAATATTTGCAAACCACATATAAAATAAGGAATTAATATCCGAAATATACAAGGAACACATACAACTCAATAGCAAAAACAAAAACACCACCCCCCAAAAAACAAAAAAACCCAAATAACCCAATTTAAAAATAAGCAAATGACCTGAATAGACATTTTTCCAAAGAAGACATACAAATGACCAACAGGTACATGAAAACGTGCTCAACATCACTAATCATCAGGGAAACGCAAACTGAAAGCACAATGAGATACCACCTCACATCTGTTAGGATGTCTATTATCAAAAAGACAAGAGATAACAAATGCTGTCAAGGATGTGGAGAAGGGGAAACTCTTGAATATGTTGGCAGGAATGTAAGTTAGTACAGCCACTAAGAAAAGCAGTATGGAGGCTTCTCAAAAAATTTAAAATAGAACTACCATATGATTCAGCAATGCCACTTCTGAGTATATTTCCCAAGGAAACGAAATCACTATCTTGAGGACATATCTGTACTCCCCTGTTCATTGCAGCATTATTCCCAATAGCTAAGGTCTGGAAACAACCAAAGTGTTCATCAGCGGATAAATGAATAAAGAAAATATGGTGTAAATATATGTCCTATAAAATATTCTTCAGCCTTAAAAAAGAAGGAAACTCTGCCATTTGCAATAACATGGATGAAACTGGAGGGCATTAGGCTAAGTGAAATAAGCCAGACAGAGAAAGATAAATACTGCATGGTATCATTTATACGTAGCATCTGGAACAAAATGGGCTAACTCATAGAAACAGAGGTAGAATGGCGGTTGCCAGGGGCTAAGGGATGGAGGAAGTAGGGAAAGACTGGTACAATGCATACATACTTTCAGTTGTCAGATGAATACCGTTTAATGATCTAATGCATAACACAGTGATTATAGTTGATAATGCTTTATTATTTTCTCCAATTTTATTGAGATACAATTGAGATATAACATGTATCAGTTTAAGATGTACAACATGATTTGATATATGGGTATATTGCCGAGTCATTTCTACAGTAAGTTTAGTTAACACCCATCACTGCACATAGTTACAGTATTTTTCCTTGTGATGAGAACTTTTAGATCTACCCTCTTAGCAGATTTCAAATATACAATACAGTATTGTTAACTCTAGTCACTATGCTGTACATTACATACCGAGAACATATTTATCTTATAACAAGAAGGTATTTTTTTTGACCCCTTTCACCCATTTTGCTCACCACCACCCCCCACTCACCACCTCTGGCGACCACCTCTCTGTTCTCTGTAACTATGAGTTCAGATTTTTTTAGATTCCACATATAAGTGAGATCATGCAGTATTTGTCTTTCTCAGATAATACTGTATTCTATAATTGAAATTTGCTAAAAGAGTAGAACTTAAGTGTTATTAGAAAAAAAGAAGTAAATATGTTAGGTGATGGGTGTATTGATTAACTCAATGGCACCAGTCCTTTCACAACATATACACATATCAAATCATTATGTATGCTTTACCACAATTTTATGTCAATTATATATCAATAAAGGAGAAAAATGCATTCCTGTAGGCAGCAAACAAAAAATTACAATGGAGCAATTCCTTCACGCTTCTGAAGGAAAAGTATTCCCTACTTCGAACTCCACCCCCAGCCAAACTTCAGATCAAGTCAGAGGGCTAATAAAGACATTTTCAGACAAGCCAGGTCTCAAAAATTTTACACTGCTTTCATCCTTTCTCTGAAAGCTCTTGCAAAATACACTCCTGAAAAATGAGGTCATAAACTAAGAAAAAGGAAGAAATGGAATACAGGAAACAGGAGACCCCACTCTGAAGAGAGGTGAAGGAATTAGCAAGAGGATGAAGAGGCAGACCCAAGATGGCGACTCTGACCTGGCACTCTAGTCAAGGAGGCTGCGTATATGCAGCTCAGAAGGCTCTGGCCGGGATTTCCTCCAGAAGATAAGAACAAGAGAACTGCTGATCAGTCTGAAGGCCTTCAGGGCGTGGTTCATACACCCTCATGCCCTTCCTGTGTCGCTAACTCTTCGGCATGTTCAGGTTAACTAATTCCACGTACCATGGCATTTAGAAAGATGACTGCCATTGGAGTTAAACTATTAATGGTAAGAAAATGAAGCACATAAAAACAGAATAATTGTAAAATATTTAATTCATATTCCATAAGGTTGAATTATGAGACATGAAAGTATTTCATGTAACAGATCAACATTCACACCACGTCAGAATTAACTTTTTTACAACTATATAAAATAATAATATATAGCATTCATGTCAATTTTTTTTTAAAAGGTAATTATCTCAGAGAAAACACAACATGCTGATAGAAAAAGTAAGAATTACTTAGTACAGGGCTCCAGTGTGAATAGCATTTACTTTTATGCTGTCATGATAATATAAACTTTGACTATCGATGGCATCAAAACCATGATACAACAATGCTGGGAGGATGAAGAGCACATGTATGTGGGGAGGGGAGGAAGATGAAAGGGAACCAAATATCACCCATAGGGGAAGATGGGTCATACCTTAGCTAAAAGTCAGAAATAGCAAGAAAATTATAGAATTTAGAGATATGGAGTTCAATATAAAAATCAGCTTAAAAGAAAGTGTTTGCCTCTGGGAAGAGAACTCTGGGGCAAGGCGGAGAGAATTGCTATTGTTCATAACATAAATTGTAAAACTATCAAGTTCTTTCAACTATAGGTATACACAACGGTGCTAAAAGTATAAGAAACTAAAAATCATTTTTATGAAAATAGGATTACTAAACTACATTTTAAAATTATAAATTCCCAAATGACATAATGGACACATCTTCAAAGCTTACTTCCATAATTTATTTCATTATCAAATCCTTTTATTGTTGATGGAGCCTGTCCTATTTCATAAAAGAAAAATTAGAATTAGTAGAATTCATCCACTTATTTATGCAATCAATGAATATCTATTAAGGTGTCTGTCTTAAAGGACCTCACAATTCCTCGGGAGAACATTAAACCAAAAATCTTTGGCTGCTGTAGAAAAATTGCATAAACAGGGCTATCAGATTACAGGACAGGGATAGATCTACCTAGCACTGTCTCAGAAAGCTTCCCAGAGGTATTTTAGCTAGGTCTGAAAGGGTTTTAATTTATTTTGTAGGTTTTCTAAGTAATTCAATATAGTGAGTGTTATGGTATACATCTCTGTGTGAATCACTCTACCGGGGGCTATAGGAACTATGAAAGTGAGTAAGGACAATATTTTTATACCCAGGAGGCACAAAATATAAGGAGTAGGGTTACCACTGGTAGGAAAGTTCAGAGAGTTGTTCCAGATGAGGGATCTGGAGTTTGGGGAAAGTGGCGTTCAGGAGATGGGTCTCACTTCAATGTCTACCTGACCCATTGAATTCCAGGAGAAGAACGTTTTTCTTTGACTCATTCAACTACCATTTATGGAGCACTGTCTTCTATACGCCTGACATCGGGCTAAGTACTGAGCACACAAGGTGTCCCTGAGCATAGGTGAGGGAACAGATCACCAAACAGCTTCAAAGAAAGGAGACAAGCCCAACCAGGTAAGTGTATAGGAGGGAGATGGGTAGGGAACCAGCAGGGAACAGAGGAGACGTAACACAGGAAAGTGAGTCCAAAAGTTAGGAAAGGAAGGCTAGGCTGTTTGGTAATTCTACCCTTCTTGATTTATTTTCCCGATGCTCTCTAACCTCTAAATTACTCACTGCCAGTTTTAAGGCATTTTTAAAGCACTTCAAAGAAACAATTCAAGTTCTTAAAATGAACCTATGCAGAAGCAAGGTTGCTTCTCTGTTTTACAGCAGGAGCATCTGACATCCTGAAGGGTGCTGATGGATGATCTCATTGGAGCCCTAGAGTAGAGAAACCCTTCCCAGAGCCTGGTCTATGGACCCTTGTGTGATAATCTGCCACTCCCCTGCTGATGCCTTCATTCTTTCTAAAGAAAGAAATGGTAAGTTCAGTATTTCAAGTTCATCTGTGTTGTAGCATGTATCAGTCTTCTGTTCCTTTTCGTGGCTGAATAATATTCCACTGTATGGCTATATCACATTTTGCCTATTCACTCATCTGTTGATGGATGTTTGGTTTGGTTTTACACTTTAGCTACTGTGAATAGTGCTAGGAACATCCATGTACAAGTTTCCCTAGAGACAGAATCAGATGAGTGGTTGCCAGGGGCTGGAGAGTGGGGAACCACTGCTTAATGCATTCCTCTTGGGGTGATGACAAATATCTGAGACTAACACTGCGATTCTACAACACTAGAATATACTTAATGCCACTGAATTGTGCACCTAAAATAGTACAAGTTATAGGAAGTGTATTGTAAAGTGAAGGAGCAGCTCACTTTTTCTTATCTCTGGCAACTTCTCCCTCCCACCACTTCTCACTCGCCCAGGCAACTTCCTCTTCCCACCTTTACTCAGGCAAAGCTTTGACTCTGGGCAGCACTGGGCCTTTGCTTGAAACTGTAGGAAGAAAATGCCCAAAGCAGCCTATTTTACAGCAGAGCTTACCGGGCCTGGATAGTCGAAAGGAAATGGCCTTGGAAAATCCACTCAGTCCCATCTCTCCATCTGATCTTATTCTTCTCTTGTCACTTTGCTGAAATCTTTCACAGTTTCTATTAAAATTGCTCCTCAAGTGTAGACAACGGCAATCCCACTCCAGTTCAGTCTCTGACTTCGAGTCCAAGTGCGCGCGCACGCGCACACACGCGCACGCGCCCACACGCACACACCCTGCACTTGGAGCCCCTCGTGCATCCTGCTTTGGGAAGAGGAAATGATCTACGTGGGACCGTGTGCTCCTGGACTCACGCATCTTCATCAGGATGAGCAGCGAGGCAGAAAGTCCAGGGGCAAGACTCCCAAGGATGAGTGATTTCTTATATGTTGCCAGCAGAAGTGGAAGGAAGAAGCAGCTTTCCTCAATTATTGGGAGTTAATAGTACATCCGAGCCGGCAACCAGGCGTGGAACTCCCCACCGATCCCCACCTCTAGTTTTCTTAAGTAAAATGACAGAAAAACTACCCTGTGACTCTCTATTTCTGTTTGCTTTTATATGCGGATTGGGTGAGACCTATTTTGCTTCTGAGGAGGTTTTGTGGGGGTTTTTTCTTAACCACCGTGCATAGATTTTTCACGGTGCCTAACAATAAGAACTAAACTAGTGATAAGAATTACAGAAGGATCTTTAGGAACTTAACATTAATGAACAGATAGATGATTTGCAGTTACCTGCTACACACAAATAGATAACATCAGGTTAAAATGGGCGTCTAGAGCAAGTTTGCATGACAAAAATATATTCTAACACAGAAGTCAGATGTCCCAGCATTAGGGAAGGGAGGGAGAAGGTGACTAACCATTGCCTTATAAGCTCATGGATTACTTGATTGGTCCTATTGGTTAGAATTTTATCTTTAGGAATTACAATAAAGTATTTTGAAAATTTAAATCGAGTGAAGAGCAAATGTAAATGATCAGAATCCTCAAACCAGATTTATTTTCATTTATCTCTAGGGAAAACCTAACACAATACAGATTTGTTTGGCTATTCACCTTAATTTTTAGAGTGAAAGTTTCAATTTGCCACCTACCCTATTACAAAATGCAGATGCTGAATCTCTGTTTTGCTTTTGTCTCCATTCCCTCTGAAATGATTCCTCTTGTCCTGAATAGAAGACACCGAGATGTATTCCTGACTCAATGATGGTTTACCCACATTTTTAGACAAGCTTGTTTTGTATCACAGGAAGCTCCTTAGAAACTACCTGGAAGAGGAATGAGTCACTATGTTGTCCTCTGTATCTTTTTCAAATAGAATATTTTAAAATAACAGCTTTATTGAGATATAATCCATATACTTTACAATTCACCCATTTAAAATCTATACTTTTGGACACTGAGTGATAGTGATGTGTCATGTAGGCTCATCAACTGTAACAAACATCCCACTCTGCTGGGGGATGTTGATAATGGCGGATCTAGGCATGTGGGGGGAGGGTTATATGGGCTACGGAAGGGGGTACCTTCTGTTCAATTTGCTAGGAACCTAAAACTGCTTTTAAAAATAGTGTTAGTTTAAAAATTTTAGTTAAAAAAATAAATTAAATGTACACTTTAAAGACCTTTAGTCTATTGGCCGAGTGGGGCAACCATCATCACAATGATTTTAGAACATTATCATCACCCTCAAAAGAAACATCATTCCTATTAGCGGTCACTCCCCACTGCTGGCAGCCACTAATGTACTTTCTGTCTCTATGGATTTGCCTGTTCTGGACATTTTGTTAAATGGAGTCATGCACTATGTGGTCTTTTGTGACTGGCTTATTTCACTTAGCATACTGCTCTCAAGGTTCAACCATACTGTAGCGTGTATCAGTACTTCGTTCCTTTCTATAGCCAAATAATATTGATTACATGCATATACCATATTTGATTTATCCATTCATCGGTTCATGGACGGTTGGATTGTTTCCACCTTTGGTTATTATGTATAATGCTGCTCTGAACATTTGTATCCAAGTGTTTGTGTGGACATATGTTTTCATTTCTCTTGGGTTCACATATAAATTTTGACTTGATACAGACTGGACTTGCTTTTGAATTACCTGGGTAGATACTCTGAGTAGGTGAGTGGGTGGGTGCCTGAGAAGCATGAGGAGAGGGGATCAAAGAAGAACATTAAAGAGTAAGTGGATGGGACTTAGTTCACTGATTTCCCAATTTCCAAATCCCTCTAAAATAATACCACCTAATATCATAGCATCTTAGAATTCATAACATTATGTGGGAAACGGAGAGCCCAGAAAAGTTAAATAACTTGCTCAACGATTGTTAAAGACCAAGCAGGACCCAGGGCCTATGGTTTACAGTTCTTCGGACACTGCCTTTTGTGTCACCTGCATCATGTCAGCATACTCCATGATCCAAGAGGTGTCTAATTCAAAAAATTTACCAAGGACCCTATTGAAAAAAAAGTTTAGAATTGACTGGGATTGTCTTCATTTTACTGAGAAGAGACAGTCAATCTCTCCGTTAACCAAAGATAACGCTTATGGAGGGCTTACCATGTACCAACTTAAGTGCTATGCCTGAGCTACCATATTATATTTTGAAAACAGCCCCATTTTACAAATGAGGGAACTAAAGCTTAAAGATAAGAATTTAAACAATGTGATGCATGATGAATAAGAAAGTTGAAGCCAGAAGCATCTCTCTCTACAAGACTTGGTTCTTAAGTGCACTGCTGTGCTGATAGAAATCAGGAAAACACACTCTGCCTCCTTTCCGAGTCCTCCCACTCCCAGCTGCTGTTTCATAGGTTACGAGTCTTAAACAACCTACGAACGGAACCTTTGTAAATTGGGGACGTCTTGTCCATAAATTTATAACTGCACTTAAGCAAAAATATGAAATCATTCCATTTCTAAATAAAATCACATATATGCTTCTCCAAAATTATCAACAGACGTGAAATGTTCTTCATCTAAAGCCAGATAGGCAAATGCTTTTTGAACTCAAGGGCAAACTTTAGTTAAATGTTAGTGACTTCTGGAATATTGTGTTCAGTATTCCACAGATTATTGTGAAGCCTTGACCAGATTCGGAAGAAGATTGCAGCGATCAGTTTACGAACTTCTACTGGTGTGGGAATGGGGCACGAAAGACATGTTTTTGCCCTTCCTGAGTGTTTAAAAAATTCTCACATCAAATTACAGACAGTGGAACGTGTTTGTATGTGTTCCTTCTAAATGTTAGTTTTCCATAGGTATGCCAACTTGTTTGTTTTTCACTTTAAAAAATAAGAGTCTATTCGTGTTTTATTTAGGGTATGTTGTAGTTAAATAAAGAACAACAAGAAAATCAAGGGTAAATAAATATTATTGTAAGGGTAAATGTTATATTAAATTAAAATGCCTTCATAGAGTAGTTGGATAACTTCTGTGATGACAAGAGTAACAACATCACTTTAGAGGAACATCTCTTTGGGCAAGTTGGGTAGCCAAAGAGAGTCTATGAACTAGTATAGTGACCATATTTTCTAAACCTAAATCAGAACAAACAATTCCATACTGTTGTTTTAAATGAATGACTACATTTAATGGTATAAAGATATTTTGCAAAGACATTAAAATTAAATAACATTTAAGGATGTGTTCAATAAATCACATTTATGTTAAAAGTGATATTTAAAAGATATACAAATACGTTATATTTGGGAACGGTCTTGTAAAGTGCAGGGCTGTTGATTTAAATAGCAGGGAAAAGAATTCTGGAGCTGCTGCTCTCTGATGGCTTCAAAGAAAAGTCCTTCCACCGTGCCAGACACATCACCTCCCTGATATTCATTCACCTCCTTTAGCTTCTGTCTGAAATCCATAAGTAGGAGATCAACTGTTCTGGTCAGCTAGAAACATACATCTCTCTCCAGAATGAGCTAATATTCTTAACAGCAAACTCAGGTTCTGAGAGTTCAGTTTCTAGAGATATAAGGATACCACCTCCTATACTAGTTGTAATTTCAGGGTCATTCACATCAAAGTTCGAGGTTCTCACCCTTTCATACTCCTGAAATCTCCCCCTTCTAATCATTTGCTCACTCTCTAGGGGTGGCTTTCTTTTAGCTCTGGTTTTCATTTTCATTTTCATTTTTCCTGGTGACCAGGCAATCTGTTACTTTTATGAATGGTCTAGGAATTCTCCAGTAGAGTATGAATTCCTCCAAATCCCAGCTCTATTGTCCTTGCTCATGACCTTTAGCCCCAGTTGAAGACTTTTTCCGTAGTCATCTGCGTTTAGCTTCAGGACACTGTGCCAAACGCAACAGCACAAAGTCTTTTAACTTCGGCATCACTTGTCAGACCTACCCTGAATGACCATTTTTCTCTTTTTCCCACAATAAATATAAAAAGTGGGTGCCAGTACATTAACTAAGGTGAACCTCAAGGTAAACCAACTACCCTATTTAATGCTCACGAATAATGTTTCATTTTATCATGTTTTCTTGCCTCTTCCTACCCTGTTAGATGTTTGTGCTTAAAGGTTAAATCAAGCTTCTCCACTCCTGGATTTTTTTCCTCCTATTCTTTGATCCTACATTGAAATCATAATGCTGGATTTGTGACGTCACTCTCAATCATTTCCAGATGGTTTCTCAGGCTGATCAGAAACAACGTGAGCCCAATATATGTTAGTAAAAAAAGTAGACCTTCAAACAGGGAGATGGGTCAGAAAAAAAATAAAGAGTATAATAATAATGTTGAGATTGCAAAACAACTATAGGTAAATTGCCTTTTATCTGTATCTTAAAGTCTTTGATCAATTGTGCCAATGTATGAAAATTCGAACTCTAAAGAAGCTGGGCAGCTTTTTAAACCCAAACATCAAAAGCTTTGCTTTCGTTAGAAAATTTTACATCCATGATACTCTGAATGGATTTGAAATTCTCTAAAATGAGCTCTAATAATAACCTCTACAAGCAGAAAGGAAAAGAACAGTAGGTTATGTGGCTTCATGCTACCATTTTCTCTGGTACATTAGTTTTCCAAAGATGGCATTTTGGCTTGTACCAAATAAAAGGACAAAGGTTACCAAATGCAAGCCTGGGGAAGCCAGAAGAGAGAACAGCTATTACAATGGAGGGGGAAATCCAAGCTGTCAGCTCTGAATGGATAGAAATAGCATGTGTGAAATTGACAAGCAGCAACAGCATGGCGCCTTATGAAGGGCCAGGAAATGAATTCTACCAGCATTCCTATTTACTGTATTAGAGCTGCAGTTCTGTGGTGGTTTATTTAAGATTCATAAAGAGAAATGTCTGGGTCTTTGATAACTTTGGTATTATTTGGTTGTTGTTTAGAAAGGAATTTAAACAAATAAATATCAGGGTGAGAATGGTAGAAAAATGATACAGAAGAAAAAATAAAGAACAAAAATCACCCATCATCCAACCTCTCAAGAGGCATTGTTTTTGTTTTTTTATCTTTAAAGTCCAGTGTTTATTTTTGTCTTACTGCAGCTCCATGGGGTTTTTTTTTTCTTTTATAACATCTTTATTGGAGTATAATTGCTTTACAATGATGTGTTAGTATCGGCTTATAACAAAGTGAATCAGCTATACGTATATATGTATCCCCATAACCCCTCCCTCTTGCGTCTCCCTCCAACCCTCCCTACCCCACCCCTCTAGGGGGACACAAAGCACGGAGCTGATCTCCCGGTGTTATGTGGCTGCTTCCCACTGCTATTTCACATTTGGTAGTGTGTTTATGTCACTGCTGCTCTCTCACTTCGCCCCAGCTTACCCTTACCCTTCCCTGTGTCCTCAAGTCCATTCTCTGCATCTGAGTCTTTATTCCTGTCCTGCCCCTAGGTTCTTCAGAAACTTTTTCTTTTTTTTGTTAAGATTCCATATATCTGTGTTAGCATACGGTATTTGTGTTTCTCTTTCTGACTTACTTTCACTCTGTATGACAGTCTCTGGGTCCATCCACCTCACTACAAATAACTCAATTTCATTTCTTTTTGTGGCCGAGTAATATTCCATTGTATATATGTGCCACATCTTCTTTATCCATTCATCTATCGATGGACACCTAGGTTGCTTCCATGTCCTGGCTATTGTAACTAGAGCTGCAATGAACATTGTGGTACATGACGCTTTTTGAATTATGGTTTTCTCAGGGTATATGCCCAGTAGTGGGATTGCTGGGTCATATGGTAGTTCTATTTTTAGTTTTTTAAGGAACCTCCATAATGTTCTCCATAGTGGCTGTATCAATTTACATTCCCACCAAAGTGCAAGAGGGTTCCCTTTTCTCCACACCCTCTCCAGCATTTGTTGTTCGTAGATTTTCGGATGATGCCCATTCTAATAAGTGTGAGGTGATACCTCATTGTAGTTTTGACTTGCATTTCTCTACTGATTAGTGATATGGAGCATACTTTCATGTGTTTGTTGGCAATCTGTATATCTTCTTTGGAGAAATGGCTATTTAGGTCTTCTGCCCAATTTTGGATTGGGTTGTTTGGTTTTTTGATATTGAGCTGCATGAGCTGCTTGTATATTTTGGAGATTAATCCTTTGTCAGTTGCTTCGTTGGCAAATATTTTCTCCCCTTCTGAGGGTTGTCTTTTCGTCTTGTTTATGGTTTCCTTTGCTGTACAAAAGCTTTTAAGTTTTTAGGTCCCATTTGCTTATTTTTGCTTTTATTTCCATTTCTCTAGGAGGTGGGTCAAAAAGGATCTTGCTGTGATTTATGTCATACAGCGTTCTGCCTATGTTTTCCTCTGAGAGTTTTACAGTGTCTCACCTTACATTTAGGTCTTTAATCCATTTTCAGTTTATTTTTATCTACGATGTTAGGGAGTGTTGTAATTTCATTTTTTTACATGTAGCTGTCCAGTTTTCCCAGCACCACTTATTGAAGAGGCTGTCTTTTCTCCATTGTATATTCTTGCCTCCTTTATCAAAGATAAAGTGACCATGTGTGTGTGGGTTTATCTCTGGGCTTTCTATCCTGTTCCATTAATCTATATTTCTGTTTTTGTGCCAGTACCATACTGTCTTGATTATTGTAGCTTTGTAGTATAGTCTGAAATCAGGGTGCCTGATTCCTCCAGCTCTGTTTTTCTTTTTCAAGATTGCTTTGGCTATTCGGGGTCTTTTGTGTTTCCATAAAAAGTGTGAAATTTTTTGTTCTAGTTCTGTGAAAAATGACAGTGATAGTTTGATAGGGATTGCATTGAATCTGTAGATTGCTTTGGGGAGTATAGTCATTTTCACAATGTTGGTTCTTCCAATCAAAGAACATGGTATATCTCTCCATCCGTTTGTATCATCTTTAATTTCTTTCATCGGTGTCTTATAGTTTTCTGCATACAGGTCGTTTGTCTCCTTAGGTAGGTTAATTCCTAGGCATTTTATTCTTCTTGTTGCAATGGTAAATGGGAGTGTTTCCTTAATTTCTCTTTCAGATTTCTCATCATTAGTGTACAGGAATGCAAGAGATTTCTGTGCATTAATTTTGTATCCTGCTACTTTACCAAATTCATTGATTAGCTCTAGTAGTTTTCTGGTAGCATCTTTAGGATTCTCTATGTATAGTATCATGTCATATGCAAACAGTGACAGCTTTACTTCTTTTCTGATTTGGATTCCTTTTATTTCCTTTTCTTCTCTGATTGC
>NC_041228.1:66298311-66352818 GCF_002837175.3 Physeter macrocephalus | reverse complement strand
TGTCTGGTTTTGGTATCAGGGTGGTGGTGGCCTTGTAGAATGAGTTTCGGAGTGTTCCTCCCTCTACTATATTTTGGAAGAGTTTGAGAAGGATAGGTGTTCGCTCTTCTCTAAATGTTTGTTAGAATTTGCCTGTGAAGCCATCTAGTCCTGGGTTTTTGTTTGTTGGAAGATTTTTAATCACAGTTTCAATTTCAGTGCTTGTAATTGGTCTGTTTATATGTTCTATTTCTTCCTGGTTCAGTCTCAGAAGGTTGTGCTTTTCTAAGAATTTGTCCATTTCTTCCAGGTTGTCCATTTTATTGGCATAGAGTTGTCTGTAGTACTCTCTTATGTTGCTTTGTATTTCTGTGGTGTCCATTGTAATTCTCCTTTTTCATTTCTAATTCTGTTGATTTGAGTCTTCTCCCTTTTTTTCTTGATGAGTCTGGCTAATGGTTTATCGGTTTTGTTTATCTTCTCAAAGAACCACCTTTTAGTTTTATTGATCTTTGCTATCGTTTCCTTCATTCTTTTTCATTTATTTCTGATCTGATCTTTACGATTTCTTTCCTTCTGCTAACTTTGGGGTTTTTTGGTTCTTCTTTCTCTGATTGCTTTAGGTGTAAGGTTAGGTTGTTTATTTGAGATTTTTCTTGTTTTCAAGAGTCATTGTTAACAACTGGGTATGTTTGCATCCTCTTACACACATTGTTTTACAAAGTTGAAGCCAACTTGTATATATAATTTTGATTTCTGCCTTTTTAGTTAGGATTATATCCTAAGTATTTTTCTATGTTATGAAAACGTCTTCATAACCACTGTTGTTAATGCTTATAGAACATTCTGTTGTATGAATACACAGTCCTTAATTTACTTAACTTGATTAATTCAACAACTCTTTCTCCGTTCCTTTCTCCTATTCCTATATATTTTCCACTGGACAACTAAGACTGAGCATTTAAAAAGTCAAAGTTGATCTTGTTACTCTCCTTTTTAAAATCATTCAACAACTTATCATTGCTCATAGAAAAGATCACTATCGTTAGCAGGCTCTTGGGGGTACGTTCTTGCCTCTACATCACTCTCACCTGGGGACTTCAAAATGTAGAATCTCTACCTCTTCCCAGAACTACTGAATCAGAATCTGCATTTTTACAAGATCTTGAGTGATTCCTATGCATATTAGGATTGGGAAGGGTTGGTCTTCATGATCTGGCTCTCCTGTCACTGCACTAGCCTCAGTGGGACCAGGCTCCCCAGGGCTCCCAGTGATCCAGCAGCAGAGATGTACCCTCAGTGCCTAACTCACCATGCCCTTTCCCCCATAGAGCCTTTGCAGGTGATACAGACTGAAGGTTTGTGTGCCCCAAGATTCATATGTTGAAGCCCTAAACCCCCCACCTCTGTGTGATGATATTTGGAGATGGGGCCTTTGGGAGATAATTAGGTGTAGATGAAGTCTTGAGGTTGGAACCCTCATGACGGGATTAGTGCTTTTATAAGAAGAGATAACAGAGAGCATTCTTCCTCTCTCTCTCTCTCTCTCTCTCTCTCTCTCTCTCTCTCTCTCTCTCCCCCCCTCTCTCAGAAAACACAAAGAGAAGGAGGCCTTCTGGAAGCTAGGAAGAGAGCTCTCACCAGCACTTGACCATGCTGGCACTCTGATCTCAAACTTCCAGCCCTCCAACACTATAAGAAAATATATTTCTGTTGTTTAAGCCACCCAGTCTATGGTATCAGTCTGTGGCAGCCTGAGCAGACTAAGACAACAGGTATACACTGTGCTCTCTGTCCAGAAACATCTTCTCGTGACTCTTTACCAAAATAACTCCTTTCAGAGCCCAGTTAAAAGGCGAGGGGGTGAGGGGCAGGTCTAATATCCTGAACATATAAAGAACTCTTATAAATCAACAACAAAAAATAAAACAAATCAATTTAAAAATGAGCAAAGGACATGAACAGACATTTCTCCAAAGAAGATATACAGTTGTCCAACAAATATATGGAAAGATGCTCAATGTCATTAGTTATCGAGAAAATGCAAATCAAAACCACAATGACACACCACTTCACACCCACTAGGGTGGCTAGGATGGATATATAGATAGATAGATAGATGTCAATATATAAATAGATAGATAGATAGATAGATAGATAGATAGATAGATAGATAGATAGATAGATACCAAGCATTGGTGAGAAATTGGAATGCTCATACATTGCTGGCAAGAATATAAAATGGCGCAGCCACAGCAGAAAACCAGTTTGGTGGTTCTTCAATAAATTAAACATTGAATTGCCATACAACCCACTCCCCAATTCCACTCCTGAGAGAAATAAAGACTTATGTCCACACAAAAACCTGTACACAAAAATTCAGGGCAGCATGATTCGTAATAACCAGAAGGTGGAAACAATACAAAGGTCCGCCAATATATGAATAGATAAATGTGGTATATCCATACAATGCAATATTAATTGGCCATATAGAGGTATATAGTACTGATACAGACTACAAATGGATGAATCTTGAGAACATTATGTTAAGTAAAATAAGCCAAATATGAAAGACTGCTTACTTTATGATTCCATTTATGTGAAATATCCAGGGTAAGCAAATCCTTAGAGATAAGAAAGCAGATTAGTGATTGCTAGGGGCTGTGGAGAGGGGGCCATGGAGAGTGACTGCTTCATGGTATTTTGCTTCATGGGTGTGGGGTTACCATTTGGGGCGATAAGAATGTTCCAGACCTAGATGGTGATGATGGTTGCAGAACATTATTAATGTAGTTAATGTCACTGACGTGTACAATTTAAGATGGATAAAATGAATTTTGTTATGAATACTATATACCAAAATAAATTTTTAAAGAAGAAAATAGGGAGAGGAAGAAGGAAAAGAAAAGAAACAAGCTGGGAGATAAAGAGTTCAAGAAAAAGAGACCCAGATAAAAGAGGATTCCTTTAAAAATATTGCTTATTTTCCTGTGAAACCCAACCATCCTCGTTTTGTGGATGATATGTAATATTTGATTCTATTGGTAATCGGGTCTTCTTAAAATTTTCCTGGATTCTCCCATGTCAAACAGAAGTGCTTCTTCCAAACTTAGCCGCTGGGCACAGATCTGCTGTTTATATCCTTTCTCCCTCCCAAGCTTCAACTTTCCAGATGCGATGATCCAGCTGGTATTTTTAGTCCTCACTTCTCTCCTGAGCTCAGGGACGGGTATTTCCAGCTCTCAAACCATCATCTCATACTTAACATATTCATAATTCCACCCTGAATACATCCCCCGTCTCCTGCTTTTCTCTTGTACCCTTCTGTACGCTTTTCTCCCGTACCCAATCCTCTGAATTTATAGAATCCAAAACCAAAGAGAAGGGAGTGAGTCACGACTCTGAAAGGTTACAGTCTTCTCTCACTCCGAATTTTCCTTCATCCGGGATCTCCCATTAGTCACGAAGTTGTGTTGACCTTTCCTTCAAATGGTCTTTGTATCCACCTGCACCTTCCATCCCCACTGCCAACCCCCAGATTCAGCTTTTCAGTACCTCTCGCCTCAATCCTGTGGTGACCTCCCGGCAGGTCTCTGCAAACCCATCCTGCACAGCAGCTTAGGGAGCATATGCCAGAATCCACAGAAAGTTTGCACAGAAAGGTTTTGGGAGATCATCAAATCTGTTGCACTAAGCAGGGAGAATGTGTGAGCTAGTATGAACCTCCAGATCTGATCTAGGTCCACGAAGAAAGCAATAGAGGATGAACTTTAAGATAATCATGGCCCCCCAGCCCCCGCCAGACTGTCAGCAGGGCCAGTCTTGTGCATGAAGGGACCAAACAGGGGTAGATGCTCTCCACGGGGATAGCAGAAGCACAACACTGTGTGGGGTTTGAAGAAATGCACAGCCCAGGTGCTGTCCTTCCTCCTCAGACCCGCTAAGTCTGCAACATCAGAACAGAGGAAATATGGGATTTGGCCAAAAGTGAAGGGTCCCAGGATTCTTTTTTTTTTAATATATTTTTATTTATTTTTTTTTTGGCTGCATTGGGTCTTCCTTGCTGTGCGCGGGCTTTCTCTAGTTGCAGCGAGCGGGGGCTACTCTTCTTTGCGGCGCGTAGGCTTCTCATTGCGGTGGCTTCTCTCGTTGCGGAGCACGGGCTCCAGGCGCGCGGGCTTCAGTAGTTGTGGCACGTGGGCTCAGTAGTTGTGGCGCACGGGCTTAGTTGCTCCGCGGCATGTGGGATCTTCCCGGACTAGGGCTCGAACCCGTGTCCCCTGCATTAGCAGGTGGATTCTTAACCACTGCATCACCAGGGAAGTCCCGGGTCCCAGGATTATTTTGAGGGAACTTGGGAGCCACATTTTGATGGTATGTGGCTGCCTAGAGCAGGGGCCTGGAGGGCCACAGGGGTAACAGAAGACTTTAAGGCGGACCTTGGAGCCTTCCAACATCCCCATTTCACGGATGGCAGAACCGAATCCCAAGAGCACACAGCAACCCATCCATGATGCTCAAACAATGGGTAGCAGAGCCAACAGGGAACTAAGATGATCTGCCTCCCAAATTAGCATCACTTTCTTTCCTTTATTCCCGACATCAACCTCCCCTAAACAGGGTAGTACTCCTAATAGGGTAACATTTGAAAACTATCACAGCAGCAACATTATTCACAGTTTTCTGCCTTCCACAAACTCCACTCCTGCCAATCCCAAGGGTGAGACAGCTGGGGGCTGCCACACTTTTAATCTTATGATCCTCAGAGGGTGGGTACCATGGGCATCAACTGCCAACTGCACTGAAATGCCCGGACATGTAAGATCCATCCTGAGCTCGCTGTCTTAGTAAAGCAGACCACGATGTCCGGAGATCATTACATTAGTGCCTCCTTAAGTACGATCACAGAGGTACAAATGAAGCGGGAAAGCAGGAAAAAGAAAGGCATGATTGTCTCTGTCTGTGAGGGTAGAAAATATTTGCAGAAGTGACACCTGAGCAGGACTTTCCAGGATAAATAGACGTGGTGCAGATAGATGACAGGAAAGTGTGCATGTTCTGGATACACAGCAGCGTTTTGACTTTGGACCTCGCTCCCAGCTGTTGGAGGCGGGCTTACTGGAGAACAGTGTTTGTTACTCTCATCACAAGATCCTGTCCAGGAACGTGCTTCAGTCTGTACAAAGATTTCCAGCCGTCTTAGTCCTGATCTGCTATTTCTAGGTGAGTGTTTAAAATCAGGGAAGAGAGAAGAAAGCCTCTGGCTTGGCAACTACCACATATTAATTAGGCAAATGTCCACACCTCTTCCAGATTCTGCAATGGTTTTCTGTTCTCCTGGCCTGAAACTTTTTTTCTATCCATCGTCACGAACTGCTAAATCCAATCCAAGCCTCTGCACTATGACTGCATGCCCTCTACCTAGCTCAGACCTCTCTGTTGCCGTGATGCCTGACCTCTTGCCAATCCACCTGAATTCTGAACCTTCTCCAATTAGTGGTACTTCAAACTCTGATCTCTCTCTCTCCCCTTCCCTTTCCCTTCCGGTTTCTGCGTCATGACCCCACTTGCTAAGCCTCCCTCCCCATCTTGACTCTTCCCATACGTCCTTTTCCTTGACTGCACGTGGCCTTGGTCTGCACTGAGCATCCACAAAGAGACCCCAAGTCAGACTTTTGATAGTATCTCCAAATTTGATTACATTTATAGACCCAGAAGTACTCTAAAAGGATTGAAGAAAGATGTTTGTCATTCAACTTAAATGCGTGTCCTGTTTCCAGCCCGTGCTCTCTGTTGTGTACTAGGAATTACTATTTTTGATATATCTTATAATCACAGTATGAAGGGCACAATTATATTACATTATATATTTGTGGGTTACAAGCATAAAGTTTCAAATGTAAATGTATACCACACTTAATATATACCACAAGGCTGTATTAAGTTATAGCAGAATCACTTTTTTAAAAAATACGCTAGAAACTTCCCTCCAGCCTTATATTCTCCTAGACAACATTATCTCTAGCAAGGGTCTGCAGAACTCGGTCCCCCAAAGCCACTGCAGAGGTGAGGGTGAAAGAAGGGAGATGGGAGGGTACATTAATTTCCAAAGGTATATAGGAATTTGGGGGCTGCCTGGATGCTTACAAAATAAGTTTATTGCTAACACCAGCTTTAGATTAATTTGCACTTCTAAACTTCCTATAAATAATACAGAAAACACAGTGTCCAACTCACTTTGGATTCCTGGTGTCTGGAAACCTAAGAAAACATTTTTCCTGATGACACGATGCTATAAATGTGGTTATCTTTGAGGCAAGGAGCAGAGCCTAATTGATCTGCAGCTCGACTAAGTCATGCAGTATGGAGGAATCTCACTCCCTAGCTTAGTGAGAGGTCAATTCTAGGCACAGATTTTATTTGATGTCTTCCCACCCCTCTTTCTGTCTTCTCTGCCATCCTTCCCACATCACCCTCCCATGCAAAGTCCAATATCCTCATCATGAGTTGGCAAATTTCTTCTCTGAAGAATTAAGGGCAGATGGTTTTTGTTTTTAAAACTACACCTATTAAACCAGATAAATCTCCATCAGAGGAATTTCAGATGTGAGAGAGGTCAACAGGGTTAAGAGTTTTCTGTGAAGATCAGTTTCCCTAAACTTCCACTTTGTAGCTCTCAGGATACGTATAATTCCAAGGTTTTTGCAGTGATTCTCGTGGTTATGTGAGTTGGGAGACTTTCAGGGTTAGAAGAAGCATCGGCTCCATTTTAGACCCCCAGTGTTCCTATGTTAAAGATTGTGTAAGCAATCCTCCCAGAAGACTGGGTTTCTGTGTTGAGTTTGATATTATACTGAGTTCATTTTAATGAGGCTCAAAACAGCTGAGATAGAGCCCTGATGAGTTTCCTTCCTTCCTTCCTTCCTTCCTTCCTTCCTTCCTTCCTTTCTTTCTTTCCTTTCTTTCTTTTTTCTTCCCTCCCTCCCTCCCCCCTCTCTTTTTCTTTCTTCCTTCCTCCCTTCCTCCCTTCCTTCCTTCCTTCCTTCCTTTCTTTCTTCCTTCCTTCCTTTCTTTCTTTCTTTCCTTCCTTCTTTCTTTCCTTTCTTTCCCTTGCAACCATGAGGAAAGTATCCTTACAATTTAGACTTGGTGTCTAATACTCATGATCACATAACACCATGAATATCAGAGAACGGTAGCATTTAAGGCAATAATAAAACACTTTAAATTGTCCCTTTTAAAGGCTTCACTTTCCAGGGTAACAAAATACAAATGCTTGATTGCCACCTCTGTTCTGAAGGATGATCAGAAGACAGGGCTTCGGTACCCTTCCCTCTATTGCTCTCCAGAGGTGTGACATATGGAATGTTCTGCCAGTTGATGCCCTATAGGGGCATTTCTCTAAAAACAAATTTCCTTTGAATTCAGGTCTTCCCATTTATTTAACTTTACATCACCCCTCAAAAAAGTGCCTTGAATTTATTCAAGTGACTCTTTCCAGAAAATGTCTTATTAATGACTTTATCATCAAAGGTTAAAAAGTACCTTCCTAAACCTATTGACATACTTTGAAAATCAAGGCCCTGATATATTTTCTCTAGGAAAAACTTATTTTTTTATTTAGTCAGTAAAGGAGCCTGAGATACATGAAGTATTTTACTCAGGAAATCTTTATAACCAATAAGAAAGTTTAATCAATTTCCTAGGCAACTTAGCCAGCAAGGTAATAAAAGTAGAAGATACCATATTATATCAAATTTTCTTTTTTAACATATTTTGACAAACCATTTTAAAAAATATCTCTGGGGGATTAAAAGCCATAGTCTTTTTTTAAAATGCTAGAACCCTTTACGTTTACCCCTTGGCTACTTCAAAATCTAATTTCTAATCCCATAATTGAGCTCACAGTGGTTTAAACTGTTATCAAACATCTTTAGGGGATTAGGACTCACTTCTGGTCCAAATGAAGCATCAGAAAAACATGCATGGGGTTGTCCTGAGAAAGTAATGCCTGTCAATTAAAATTCCCCTGGGATTAATTAAAAGAATTGGAAATGATGGATTAAGAATGGTATTTAATGATTGCCCTGGGGAAGTCATATTTTTTTTTAAAATCAAATCCATGTGGCTATTAAGCCCTGCAAAAGATGTAGAGGCTTACAAAAATGAAAGACTACCAAGGATCTGATATAGAGAATGCAGGTGTAAGTAGGTACATGTACCTGCCTCACCGCTACTTAATATCACCTCCAATGGCACCTTCTGGGTCCTAAGTGCTCTGGTGTCCTTGCATTGGCTAGGTGCGGGAATGAGACCCTGCCAATCAAATGCCAGAGACAGATCATGCATTGTAGGAAAACCCTTCCTTAGGTGTTAAAAAACAAAATCCAACTGAGTACATTTTTAAGATCTTATTGACTCTATTCAAGAATTCATGATTGGGCAGCACCCCATCTAGCAGATATAAAGGAGCTCCAAGGAGCTGTACAAAATGAAAGACTTATAGGCAAAAGGCAGCAGGAACAAGAAAGTTATATTAGACAGAAAAAGAAGACTGGTTATTGCAAAGTCACTTTCCTTTAGGGCATGGTAGGGGTCTGTCAGGCAAAGCACCTCACTAGTGCTAATCAGGCGATTCCTGATTGGTTTAAGATTCCATTTCTGGGGGAGTCGAAACTAATTATGTCTTGGTTTGGTGATGTGGGGCTTAGCATAAGTGACTCCATTTGGGGCCTGTTGTCTGGTTTCTAACAGGGTTCACTTGTGTCTCTCATTTCAGAGCAAAAGTGGGGAGTTATTTCTCCAATTTGTTGAAACCTTTCCTTCTGGAAGGTATTCTTATACTTCCTAAACACATATATAAACCTGAGTACAACTGGGCTTTAGCCAAGTGATAGACACTCTTGAGGAATGACCCTACCACCTTAAAAGTCTCATAAATAGAAGTTAGAGAGTTGAAACAAGAACAAATTCGTTAGTGACATACACCCTGAAGGTCGGAGCTCAAATCCAGCATTTGCTTCTTACTGGATGTCTGACCTCAAGTAGAGCACTTTCTATTCCTAAACTTCAATACTCTTGTCTGTAAAATACAGATAATAATAGGATCTTCCTCATCGGAGTATTGTGATGGTTAATTAAACTAGCCTTGGTGAATATATTAAAAAGCCTCGCTGATAGTGAGTGTTCCAAAACTATTAGGTATTATATGATTATGACGATAGGATTTAGAAGAAGCAACAGTCCTTTTCATGGGATAGGTCAGGGGGAAAAAAGGCCGGACTAAAGAGTAATATCTTTAAATAAAGAGCTTTATCAATGCTGGGAAGGTTCACTTTAGCAGGAGAAAATTAAATAAATTTTTAAAATAAAATACAGAAAAAATCCTTTCAGAGAATAGACTTTTAAAAAATTATGTTTGTTTTAAAAATAAATTAAGGGGCTTCCCTGGTGGCGCAGTGGTTGAGAGTCCGCCTGCCGATGCAGGGTGCACGGGTTCGTGCCCCGGCCCGGGAAGATCCCACGTGCCGCGGAGCGGCTGGGCCCGTGAGCCGTGGCCGCTGAGCCTGCGCATCCGGAGCCTGTGCTCCGCAATGGGAGAGGCCACAACAGTGAGAGGCCCGCATACCACAAAAATTAATTAATTAATTAATTAATTAATTAAGAATCATGGTAATGAACCTCTAAAAGTACACTATTTTATAGCTTCTGGCTTGAATATTGTCATTGATGACATTAGAGGCAACTAAACCATTAATTAGAAATCTTCACCGATGCAAAGCATAGAGGAAATAAACTACTTCCTCTTTAGCTTCTGACATATTCACACTTGGAATCAAAGCTTTTGTTAAATTAGACCAGAAAGAGCTATTTAGCATAAGTAAGAGTTAACACTGGCTTAGGGATGTCCTATTTTTTAAAAAGAGGTCTGTTGGAAAATACTTGATAAATCAGCCTTTAAAATCAGCAAAAATATTGTGACTGCTCTTTTGACAGCCTTCCTAGGAAGCAACTGATGCGAAAGAAATTGTGATTGTCAAAATAATAAGCAAACTACAACTAGCAAGAGAAAAAGAAGCCGAGTTTTCTATTTTATACAGTTGCGGTTTTTTGCGTATCCTGGCGTGTGATGACTAAGAAAGACCAGCAAAAGGACAGGATAATAATGTCAATCTGTCAATGTCAAGATTATTTCTAAAAGAATCTAACAAAATCCAAGCTTTTATTTAGCTTGCAGAAATTCCATTGGCCTATTAAGTAAGCAACCGAAGATGGCTGCTCATTTAACAAACTCTATATTTTATGGAAATGAACTTTTTTTAATTAACATCTGTTAGCTTCGGTTTCTTGACAAAGACTGTAACAGTAACAAGTGTGAGTCTGCAACTGTTTTCCATCGGTTACTCAGAAACTTTTACACAGGTACTTACTTCCCAGTAGTGTTGAGTACTAGAACCATATTACCTTCCTGAAAATGAGAAAGAAAAATATGTCAAGGGACTACATTCTGCTTTTGAACAGCTCTGTATTCAGCAGGTTGGCTATAGACTCAGAAGTAAGGGCCATCAAACTAAATACTTAATCTCCCCCAAAAAACTGAGCTAGGTCATTCAAGAAGCAGCATTTGTAAATTCAACCAAGACAAGCAACCCCCAGCACTGGAAACTTAAGTTGAAAATCTGTTTTGTAAATGCACCGTACTAAATTCTAAAGAGAAGAGATGCAAAGATAAGACAGTTTTTGCTCTTGAAGAGTTTGTAATTTTAAAATGGATTGGCTTGTGAGCCCAAGAGAAGGAAACGCTCCCTCTGTTTTCTTTGTTTCCTGACAAGTTATTTATTTATTTTATGGAATACTTTTGCCGTATGTATCCATTCTTCTGTGGTGTCCTGTTGTGGCATTCAGTGATTATTGTTTTTGTCACTAGATTTTTTATATCTTCCACTTGCCTAAGGCCCAGCTCTATATTTAAAATTTTTCAAATACATGTCAGAAAAGCAGTGAACTCTACTTTTAAAAACGTGAGTCTGGTTGGCATATCCGGCAATATACCTTTGTTAATTTCCCAGGCCTTAGGCAAATAACCGGGACATATTCCTGCCCTATTTCCCAATGTTTATGGCCCCAGCAAGGAAAAATTTCAGTTCAGGATCTGATATCCATTTCTCCCTAAATCAATATAGCATTAATCTTATTGAGATCTCCCCAAATCTCTAATCCTGTATATTGAAAAGAATACATGAAACTAAGAAAGGTTGAAGATGTGTCCCCTGGGATCTATCCCACTTTTTGCAATAAAGGGTAGCCACAAGAAAAATCATTTTACCCAATGATTACTAAGGAAAGCTCTGTGGCATTTATGATTACACCTGCTACCAAATCCCATGGCTTTAAGCACCCTAACGACTTAAAGAAGAAATACTGCAGAACTAAAGGCATTTCGTGCATCTGAATTCCCAGTAATTTCTCGAATTACTTAACACCGATAATCATACTTACTCCAGTTTAAGAGAATTTTTGCAGTTCTGAATTTTCTTTCTAATAAAAGTGCATGATGCTGTTGAGAGCAAAAGAGGTGAGCTAATAGATTGAACCCTCGGGTTATTCCTCGTCCCATCAATGACTTGGGTGGTTGGCCTCACTTTTCTTATCTCTAAAATACAGGGATTCAATTTTATCTACTATTTCTTCCAAAAGCAAAATTCTGGTCTATTCTCTGGACATGAGTGATGCCCATCCCTGCATCCAGTTTTCTTCCTTCATTCACACTATTTACCTTAACTGGGAAATAATCATAATACAAACGAAAGACAATCATGTGACTCTTTAGGTCTCGGATATACACCCCATCTCAAATATCCCAATCCTGCCTCCAAGTGAGTCCAATAAAACCTCAAGTTCTTACAGCCAAAATTCATATTTTTCCCTTACCTGATATCTATACTTTCTAATATGATGTCTCATAAATTTAACTATCTGCTCAAATGAGGACTACTACCCAATGCCTCAAACACTGATTTCCACAAATATGGATTTCAAATAGGTTTTGAAATTTTTTATTAGCCTATTTGCCCTATTCTATTGAATCCAGTGTCTTTTATTAAATTACCCCATTTGTGGGTCACTGTTTTGTCCTAAGTGGTTCAGCACCCTCCCCTTTATCCTCCCAAAATTATTTACAGTGCACAGCTACCTACCCCTTTTCAGCAAACTTAGGCTTGTGCTTCCTGGAGGAAACTTAACTTCAGTGATAAAACCAACCATCTGACATGCAAGTCATTACTGGCTCCAGTGTCATCCCCCCCATAGCTCTGCAGTCATTGACAACACAAACAAGCCTAATGCTTGTTGCGTACCACGTGACTTCATTCAACTGACAATAATTTCCCCTCTCTTTCTGAGAATGATTTTGTTCAATGCGAATAAAGACAGTAAAGTGTAACTGAAGGAGAATAAGTGAATGTCTGTGTAGCCCTGAGTAATTTAGAAGTGCAGGATGTTCCAAATTATAAGACATATTGGGCATATACAGACACTTTACATGTTATGAATAGCAATGGGCTAATTATTACACATATTTCTAGCTTCAGGGTACTTTAGAAGACATTTGCCATTTGTTTTCAAAGAAAAAACCTAAAGGGATGTTACCATGAAAGAAAAAAATTCATCTGGATAGGGAGCGCCCCAGATTCCCATATCCTATCAGATAAAACATTGGTGATCAGAACTTTTTTCTTTTCTAATACGTAGATTAAGATGACCTCAGAGCCAACCTCAGAAACTTATTTTAAGAGTAAAACATTTCAGCAGCAGAATTGGGGGAATCTGGATCTTAGTTATGTCAAAACAGGTATTGGAAAAGCAGTGGTAGCCGTGGTTATACAAAGAGGAGAAATCTAAGGCTACCATTTTGACCTACCCTTATCAAGATTAAACACGGCCCTAATGAAAGAATTGGCTTCCAAGCTGTTGGCACCATCTCAATTCTTATAGGGAATGGTTTACCTCAAAATAACACTAATTTAAAATTGAGTTGTGGGACTTCCCTGGCGGACCAGCGGTTAAGACCCTGTGCTTCCACTGCGTGGGGCAGGGGTTCAATCCCCTGGCCAGGGAACTAATATCCCACATGCCGTGCAGCGTGGCCAAAAAAATAACCATAAAATAGAGTTGTGTCCAAAGAAGTAAAGTCAGCACAAATTATGAGAGCCCTTGTCTTGCTAAGTTCTCACAATTTCAAGCTTTTGCTGACGGTCCTCCCCCACTTTCCATGGGATTCTTCTGTAGTCACACTAACATTCAGGCACCCCAGCAGCATCACCTGCCCGTGGCCCTGGGGCACAGCGCTGCCTGTGACAGCCAGGATGCTGCAGATCCTGATTCCCTCCCTCCCCACCAGGAGTCTGGAGCGGCAGGCTCACTCACCCTCCCTGATTATTTGTTTACTGAGCCCAAGTTGGGATTCTTGGCCAACTGGAAGCACAAGGGGCAAAGAACCATGGTGTCTTAAGTGCATTAAATCTTTATATTAGCTCCCTGGCTTGGTAAACCTTTCTGCTGGCTTTGTTCTCTCTTTCCCAAGCATGACAAACAAGTGGTTTTTCTTTTTCACGTTAATGATTCTTTAGACAAAAAGGAGTCGTTCAGGGCTTTCTCCGAGGCTGATAGGTGTTTCTGTTTAATGAGGTTTTTATTATACTGTATTGGCTTCCCTGAAAAGAAATTACAAGCAGCAAACAGCTGATAATAGAACAAGGCTGGAAGAAACAATAACCAAGAGGGGGAAAAATTAGTGTGGCAGCAGATGCACGCGTTGTAGCTCAGAGATTAAATGCCACTTCCATTCTCCCTTGGCCACCATTGTACTAGTAATAATGTGGATGTGGGCACTTATGTGCCTGTTACATGTGTGCAAAAGATATGGGTATAGATATAGACCCAGCTAAACTGCCATCTGTGAAGGAAGAAGGGTGGTGAGCTCAGTCTAGACAAAGATGAGTGAAGCTCAGAGTAGGGGTTTACAAGGGCTGGTCGGTTACCATGGAAACTAATTGGCGCTAATAAGTAAAGGGACATTTTAACTGTGGGAACAGAATAGGAAGGGCTATTTTTCAATATCACCATTACCTACAATTAATCTTTCATTTTAGGAGTGTCCCTACCTAATTCCTGTGATGAAGCTATACCCTCTGCACACAACCTCGCCCTGATCAACATGACATTCAAAAGCTGAATATCATCTTTTAGAACGTGTCATATTTTAGGTTTCGATCTTTCAAGATAGAATCAATTTCACTTTTTTTTTTTTTTTTCTTAAAAAATAAACTGTTTGCAGATGGCAAGGGGAAGGGAAGAGAGGTAATGGAAAATTCTTAACTTCTAAACTGACACTGCTGAGCACTGGAGCTGGTTACAGAGAGAAGGGGAGCCCGGATCTTATCCTGCAGCACCAGCTTCAGGTCTTTGTTTGAGTTGATTTTCCTTAACAAAAGCATGGCAGAACATCAACCCCAAAATGTGTCATTGTGGACTCAGTTTAGAATACTTGTGAAAGGTAATGTTTACAGGCACTGCACAGGACAAGAATTAAGATCATAGCGAACAGGCAAGATCTGTTGCTCCACTTGTATTGTTAATTTTAGAGCAAGTTTTAGGTAGCATAATAACTGAAGTTATCAATAAAAGAGAAGTAGTGACTGAGATTTTAGGAAAAGATTGACAATTGAGAAGAGAAGAGAAATGTTTCTGTTAAAAAGCTCTTTCCACAATAGTGTGGATCAGAGCCAGGATCACTGGGGAAATGTCTCACAGAAGGTGTGTTACCAGCACAGGGTTGATAAAACATGATTCAACACCTTTACAGTTTCTTAGGTTTTACTTTTGTTACTCAATTTACAGTTTAAGAGGAGGCAAACTACCTTAATAACGTCTCCAGGGTCTTCAAAATCTATGCAGGTGAGGTAATCCAGATTTCCAGACGTGGGTCTGGTTGGATTAACCAAAAGAAAAAAATTTTTTTAATGAAAAAATTGCTTTGCAATAATTGGCACTATTAAAAATTTTATGGTGCCCAAGGGAAGTTTTAGCCCCATGGGGCCACTTGCCATTATTGAATGTTCCAGTGTTGATTATGTATCTGGATTTAGCTGATTAGGAGTAATGGTTTAGTGAATCTACTGCATATTGCGAAACGGACACCTCATAATCACTTCTGGGAAGAAACTGAGCAAATGAATCAGGACTCCAACTTCCAATACTGTTTTTTTTCCTTCTTCCCTACAGCCCAGTTATAGGAAAAATTAATTGTCTGAAAATAATGGTTCTCTAATCCTGTGCTTCAGAAAATTGTACCAGAAGTCATTTTTAAGTATCTTAATATAATATCACACCTAAATTCCTGAAAAAAAAAGTTAGTCAATTTTGCTAGATATTGAAATAATTCTCTTTGTGATATGGGCATTCTGAGTATTAGATATCTATTTGTAGTCTAGATTTTCATGCTTTAGGCAAGTTTAAAGGGTTTTTTTTCCCCCAGTGACCCCCCTCCCAGTCCAAAGAAATTCAAAAAGTGCAATATTTAAAATGTTGGCTTCCCACAGACGGTCAGGGAGTTGTTAATATTGCAAATTCCTGTTTTCTATTTCAGATTATCAAAATTCCTTAGAAGTCTGATGGCATTTTTTTAAGTGGTAAGATTTGAGGCAATTAATTTATTTCCAGATAGCTCTTTAAAAGTACCGTAACAAGTATAGCAATTTTCTCATTCAAATTGCTATCCAAGTAATTACTTCTATAAAACAGTTCAGACAACTCAAAAAAAAAAAAAAGAAAGTAAGAAATGCACAGAAGAAGGAGGTATTGAAATGGCCCCAAATTGAAAACATTTCAAAGCAAAATTGTTAACGAGCTGTTTGAGCTATATGGACATTATAAGTGCAATTAACTAGAAGCCAATAAAAATAATCAATGGCAAAGTGCAGCCCTCTGGTACCCAGCGCTTTTTACAAAGAGATGTCTGTGAAGGCAGCGAGTGATTCAAAAAGCCGCCTTTATCTATGGGAGCGCGTGCTATTTTACACGAGTAGAAACGAAAATGATTTTCATTGACTGTTTCTGAAGTTCAGCCCCTGACAAACCGTGAAGAGCTGTCTGTGGGAAGAGAGAAGTTTCTGCTCTTAGCTGCACTCCCCACCCGCTTCCTCCCAGGAATGCTGGAGACAGCCGCAATCTCATCACAGGAAGGTAGGAGTGTAGATTTCAAAATGTAGATGTCACATTTCAGTGCAAACAACTCCCACATGAACACTTTATCAGTATGTCAAGATGAATTTTTTATCTCCTGGGCGGGGCGGGGGGGGGGATGGGTGCTCGCTGAGTAGACTGCTCTCCCTAGATTGGCAGGAAAAGATTTTTAGTGTTTCTGTGCCTCCTACGGAGGGTCCCCACGGTCCCCCCGGGGCGCACAAGGAGTTGTGAAAAGTACCGCACAACTGGCCACCGGCATAATTAATTCCCTCCACCTTCTCTCTAGCACCTCCCACGTCTTCTCTTTTTATAGCAGTTCTTTCTCTCGGAAAATCTCAGGTTACTTGACTGGGAGTTCTCAGACCTCCAGTTTCAGCCCTGCCCTCAGCCTCCAGTCAGTGAGAGACACCCAGCCCCAGCAAATGGATTGGGCAGCCCGTCTTGACACACCACTGTGCTGAGTGCTTGAGGACGTGTTTCACCAGATGGTTGGGGTTAGCGTGTGTCATCACATTTGAGTGGGGATTAGGAGCAGGAAGGCTGCCTCGCCGGAGCTGTGTGGTCTTCTCCAAGCGAGAGTTGCAGGCAAGAGAACTACTTGCTTGGGGAAGAAGAGGAGGAATTCGTTGTCTGCAGCCACAAGAAAAGCAGTTTTTTCAGGTAAAGTAAAAGACATTGAATGCGCCTCTCTCTCTCTCTCTCTGTCTCCCTCTCGCTCTCTCTCGCTCTCTCTCTCGCTCTCTCTCAACATACTTTTGAATGGAATGCTAGCACAGCACACTTGTCAAACCCAGTTGTTACTCTCCTATCAATGCTGCTATTGTACGGCTGACAGATAACAGTGAACATAGCTTGGTGCTTGGCTGTCTTTATAGAACTAACACTCCTCAAGCCTTGCTATGGAAGGTGTAGCTCAGAAAATGTCTTTGGAAGCGGTGTTGGTCCCCACCCTTTCATATCCTCGTTGCATACTCAAAACAGGAGCTCTAAATTGTTCCTAAAGGATGGGTAAGTCCAAGAATGCATGTATCTTAGCTTTCAAAATTAAAAGTCACTTTCAAACTGTTGCATTTTACTACCCAATTGATCAAGATTCTTTGAAGAGTCTATTACTGAGTTGCTGGCAGAGATGGGAAAGCTTTCTTCCCCGATTTTTGCAATGTAGATCCTGTCTGATTTGTGATGGACCAAAGTGTTTCGAAAACAATTTGGAGATGGACTCTAAAGTTGGAAACTCCTTAAGAGAAGGGGCTGCCTTCGGAGCAGCTGAGGGAGCGTCTTTAAAACAAAAATGCTTAGAGATAGAAGAAAAGTAGAAAAGGAAGAAGTAGGAAGAAGTAGGAAAATGCTTTTTAACACGGCCCTTTTGCAGCTGCAGGGGAGCAGACAGAGGTAATTCATTTGCAGATCTGTTGGTGAAAGTTTTACAAGTCACTGAAAAGTAAAGGAGCATCTCTGTAATGGATCCTTGAAGTCCCTACATTTATGGGTTTTTAAACAGGCTCTCTGAAGTGTTAATTAAATGTAAATACATTTTCTGGCTTGGTTCTAAACAAACGTTAAAAAAAAACGTTTTAATGACAAATTAGTCACTGGAAATGAATGGTCATCCTGTAACTCAAAATGAGTTGTCATCGTATCTGTGAGTAGCCATTAATTTAACCACTCTGACAAAAGCACCATGAAAATTAGATTGAACTGAACGTAGCAATGGGGTTTATATCTGATGCTTAATCTGTGGTATAACAAAGGCCTTTCAAGTTGATGCCCTATTTTTACAGGGATCAAAGACATAACATTTTCATTTTTCAAGTTTGTGATCCAGCAAGGTGAGTCCACGAGTTAACTTCTTTTGCACCCTGACAGACTTGCGCTCCCTCGTCAGTGTTCAGATACCTGTGGTGCTTAAAAATTCCTCTCCTATTGGACTTCCACATTGCATAGAGAAACCCAACACTGTCCTCACCCTTGGCAGGTGAGAGAGTCTATGAATAATACTGTATATAAGCTCTTCGGAAAGAGGAGCTGTTTTGTAGGTTGCATAACAGGAATTTATGGCTAATGCTCTGTGATTTTTGTATTCAGCTGCAAAAAGATGCTTGAAAAATTATGTTTCAAGTTGCATTACATATATTTTTGGCAACAAGAGAGTGGATTTTTTTAATCCTGTTTAAAAATTTTTTTTTCTTTTCCATTATTGTTTGTTAATCCTCTTTTTTAAAAATTAAGATTGCAAGAATTTATTATAGTATCTAGTTGTTATTCAGAGTGTTCTCTGAAATAGTCTCAGAAATCTTCCTCAATGAGAAAATATCCTCATAAATAACCAGGCAGTTATTACAACTGAGTAAGATCCGATTCCCAATATTACATAACCCAAACAGGACTAAGTTCATAAGCTGCAGTCTTTTGGAATTCCAGTCATTCCATTTTAGCTTTACAATGGAACTGGGGTTTAAAAAAATAAAGACAGAAAGGCAAACTAATATCTGGCATTGTGTCAGGATTAGGATTATAGGCACAGTCTGAAGCAGGTACCAATGCCATTTTTCACCATAGCAGAGATATTTCAGGAGAAAGTAAAGTCCCTCCTCACCAATGGGCTCTTCCTCCAGGAGATCTGGCGTGATGGCATCTAACAAAGGCAAGTCCCTGTTTAGCCATGGGAGCCCCAATCCCCCTCCCCTGCCACAAGCATATGTTGCTAATGTTGCAGACCGACCACCAGGCTGCCTGCCCAGGATTTTGGCAATATGGGAGAATCCCCTCCACCCCCTCGAAAAGTCAACTGTCCGCAGGATTTAGGCAGGATGAAAACAAGGAAGGAAGTGTTGAGAAATAATAAATTCACACCTTGAGAAGGCAACGTTGTGTGTTACTCCCCCTAACAAGGCTTAGGTAACGTGAAGTTACTTAACGAACCCAAAGGGTCTGTTTCAAGACACTGCCCGCAGGGCAATCCCAGTTTCTTGTCAAAATCCAAATCCACTGTTCCAGATGGTAAACATTCAGGCATATTTATGGTGACTTCTACATACCTCAGTTTGACATTTGGTTTCTTCCTGACAGCACTTGTGCTGGTAACACACATGAAGCTCCCATCAGTATTCTAACAGCTGTGAAAGTGTTTGAGCGCCCTGGGTATCCCTCCCAGCGAGGTGAAAAAATCACTGGGGGGTGGGGCTGAGGGAGCTCTCCGACTTGCCCTGTGGCTGCATCCTGTGATCTAGGCACGCAGTAAGGTGACAGATCTCAGAGGCGAAAAGCAATCTGAAAGCTTGATCCATTAACTTACAAAACCCATTTGACAGTGGCGTGGAAAACTAAAATACATGAATGCAGATAATCATTGAACTCGTGGTATGTGATAAGCAGGAACCTTCATCAAAGAACTAAAAGGGCTCTGCTCTTTCCTTCTAAGGAAATTTATGTGACTTCAAGCAGATTGCTGTGGTCATTTCCATTGTAATAGCAGAGACGAGTGGCACGTGTGACACTTTGCATTTACTGTCTTAATTATATACCCATGTGGGAAAGGATAGGGGCTTGGTTCTTTTGTGTTTTAGATTTTAAATGGTTTATCCTTTAGGAATCCAGAAAGCAGGATTTCTAATACTGAGTACTGAGATTTCACCAACCGTTGCCAGGTGGATGAGGCCAACCAATGGGTCAGGTCAGGACATCTGGTTCTTTTTTCCCTCTGCAATATTTTTTGTGGGGAGAGCATGGAGTAAATTTAAGGGGATTAGAATGTTTAAGGAACTGACTCCAAATAGATTTTTATTTTTAATCATCATTATTGACTTTAAAGAAAAGGAGGCTCATGTACGAAATTAAGTCTATGATCATATGGTGAATTTACCTTTCCTTTATGTTAGATCCATGGGCGGAAAAAGATATTTGAAAGAAGATATTTTATGGGAAAAGTTTGTCCTGAAATATGTTTCCTGTTTAAAATACTTTCAATTCAAACTCAATATGCTGGGGAGGAGGGGTATTAGCCTGTTAGCTTTTTGTTCTCCCTAATATTCCCCTCACTCCCATAGCCAATCTGTCATCAAATTCTGTGAGTCCTCCCTTTAAAGCATCACCCACATCTGGCCCACAGCTACCGCTCCAGTGCAATGATCCAATCACATGGGGGTCATTACAGCAACCTCATAACGGGTCCTCTCGCCTCTACTTCCCTCCTGTCCACCAGTTGTGGGCTGAGCTTCCTAAAACACGGCTTCCATCAAAGCATTTCTCAGCTGAGAATTACCACATGGACCCTCACTGTCCACAGGATAAAGTTTGAATTTCTCAGTCCGACATGTTGGCCCTCTGTTATTCAGCCCCAACTTTCCAACTGTATCTCCCACCAAATCCCTACAGCAGCAGAAGTCTACCCTTCCCTGTGGCTCAAGTGGCCAGCTCAATGTCCCCCACTTCCTGGTCTCTTCTCTTACCCCTAATCACTCTAGTTTTCCATCTTGTTGTCTGCAAAATGAGAGTTTATCATCATGTGAGATATTCCTTCTCGTTCCACGTTTATAAGCCTGTGTGTAGGACATCCCCATCACCTCTGTATACTCATTCTTCAAAGCTTCCGCTTAAGTTCCACCTCCTCCAGGAAGCCTCCCCTGACTGCATCTCCCAGTGATGTTTTCTTTCCATTGAGGCTATTGGTTATCTGTGGGTTGCACTGCAGCACAATTACTTTGTTTTTTTTTAGCCCTACTTTCTACTTTGTCTTTTTATCGCTTGACTCCTCAGGTACGGTGAAGACTCCTAAGACAGGAACTGGCTTGGTCCACTTTTATGCCTTACTAGTAAATGGGTGTTGGCTAGCGCACAGGGACATTCAAACATCCAAGGCACTTTCCTCTCTCGTTACCCCACTTTAGAGCCATTTACTGGCTCTAATAGTCTCCTCTCCATTCATAAGAGAAATGGAAAAAAAAAAAAAACGATAAAACTTGATTGGTTGTATTTGGGCAGCTTAGGGAAAATGCCACTTGGGCAGAATGTGTGAAATGATTGTCCAAAATTAAGCTTGAGTATTTTCTGAAAAATCCCCTCCTATTTCAGCTTTCTAAAACCGTGGTAGGAATTACATCTATTAGCTGCCCCGCTATGGTGTGAAATTTCAAACACGATTTTGGAAGCAGGAGAATACAGTTTGGGGGTTCAGACAGACTTGTGTTCTAATCCAGGTACCCCCTCTGACTAGCTGCATGGCCTTGGACAGGTGACTTAACCGTTCAGCTCCCTCCTCTGTAAAATGAAGATAGGAATACTTTCTTTGGGGATGTTATGAAGAGAGAGAAAACCACAAAGCACCTAGCTCAGCACATGTGCAATAAATGGGGGAGAGAGAAGGTGGGTAGATGCATATGTAGATACAGATCTAGGATGCATGACTGTGTTCATCTCGATCATGTCAATCATTCATTCTATCTGTTTATTTAAAGTGTGTCTTCTTTTAGCTTTTTTCTCTGCCACCAAAGGCAGGGGGTGGGGAAGGGAGCAGGGGTAGAGAGAGCGCCAGAGGAGCTGCTTTTGGCATTTAGGGATTTGGAGCAACTGAGTTAATGGACCCGTAGGGACAATGGTGACAGTTGAATACCCTTTGCAGGGAGGAGGGAGTCCTGGGTCCTGCGTTAAAGGATAATAAAGAGCAGGCGCTGGGCCACAGGGCTGGGGGAACAAAGGGCCCGAACAGTGGACCCCAGCAGGGAGTTGAATTCACCAAAGGGTCATGTGCCCCTCTTCCTTCCTCCTGGCCCACTGTTCAGAAAGAAATAATAACTTGGCAAAACACTGGAGAGAGTCAGGTCAAACTTCCAGAAGTAATTGGTAAAGCAAGATACCATTTAGACAAAACAAGGGGCTTGGACCTTTGCTGTCCTTCACCCTTAAACCAAAGTGAACAAAAAGCTGAAAGCAATCGTCTTGAGCTCTGGCCTGTTCCCAAACTCTGCACCCACCGTCAAACACTGAGCTGTCTGTCTGTACCCTGTCCCCAGAAGGGCAGCTGACCGAGAAGTGATCTCACAAAGCATTAAATGCCACCTAGCAAATACATCCTTGGACACTGGTCATTCAGCTTCAGTTTTCAGGATCTTGGGACAGATCAAAGGATATTCTTTCCAATCCTGATCATCTGGTCTGCACCTGCCCCAGACCAGGGAGAGGAAAGAGACTGGAACTCCTCTAAATGAAGGGCAAGGCAATATATCTGGAGACGCCTCTCTCTTCCTAGCAAACATGACTATAGAACTTTCAAAGCGAAGCATTAACAGTTACGTGGCTTGACCTCATCTTTAGCTGTAGCAGATAAACTAGCTGCTCAAAATATGGGATCCACGTACTACTGCACAATAGTGTGTTAAACCTTTGTTAATTAAAAAAAAAAAAATGTAGCTCTCCTCTTGACCTTCAAAGGTAAAACCTTTTCTTATATGCTGATCTCCTTTTTTACTACACAGCTAGAAATCTGTAAGAAACTATTCCTGCATATTTGAAATTGTGAATCTAAGAAACTTGGCCATGTCACTGTTCATTAACTGTAGTGGGTGAGGTTGATATTGAATGGCTATGCTGAATAAATGAGCAGACACGTGTTTCTTGGTGAAAAGGTAGAGTCTCCCCAAATTAATCTACAAATTTCAGAAAATAATAAACAGATTCTCACACACGAGAGTTAGATGGCTGACGGTGGGGGCAGCGTTTGGGAACAGGTAAGAGCCCAGATGGCTCTGGTTGAACATAAAATAAAGATTCGAAAGTTTACGCGCATGATAAACTCATGAGCAAGACAGGACACTTGTGTGAGAGAAGAACCATAGTAAGAAGGGGACTTGTTTTATCCCATATCCAATCATGTTATAAAACTACAATAATTGAATTTTCTGTTTCAAAGCAATTGACTCTGAAGTAGATGTTCATCTACCTTCACGTATTTTTGCTTTTGTTTTATTCTCCTCGGTTTTGTTTTTGTTTTTTTTTTTTTTTTAATTCTCCTCAGTTTTCATCTCTATTCTGTTGTTGGCTTTGTCCAAATCTTCAGCTCAGCTACAAAGTGTGGTTGCTAGAAAGAAGGTCTATTGCTACAATTAACTGAAACCCTGAACTAGTTTTTTTTATTACTTTGTTCTATGGTTTTTTCCCATCTGCAAAGAGAGCTACTAATATATGCAGCTTTTCCACTTCATGGAATATGTAATAGGCCTGAAACAAGTTTATTTCAAGAACTCGGGAAAATCCTCCTGTATTCATTCCCTTGATGGAGGCCCCAAATACACCAGTCTAAGCATTTTCCCATTTTTCTGAGCAATAAGAGCACGTTCTTAATAAACAAAATGGAAATCTGAATTACAGGGGGTTCTGTTTATTGTCCAGTTCTGTGGCATGGTTTTATATCTCACAGGCAACACCTGCTGTATTAACTTAAAATAAAACTGAAGGGTAGCCTATTTTGAGATGATAGCTATACCAGCGCCATGGGGGGAACAGATGAAATGCATACAGAGTGTGCATTTATTGATAAGGTAATTTAGAAGTGTGCACCTGTGGATATTAGCCTCAAACTCCTATCACTAATATGGCTTAGCATCAAAATCACCTTTCTATAACACGTCCTCTGTATAGACTTCCTGCCAGTTTAAAGCCTCCCCCTTAACCTTCACCTGCCAATAATCAATCTTCCGCTGAGTAGAAGGTCCTAGTACACAGATGTGCTTGGCGTTGCATCCAGAAATGCTAGAAACTTCAGCTTTTAACTTTCATCTATAAGAAGTGCATCCCCCGCAAAAAGAGTCCCCTACAAATCACATGTTCCTTTTTTTTTTCCTCTTGAGAGCTTCACGCTGGCAAGAAAAAAGAAAATGTTCTGGATATAGCAAACGAATAAAAGCATGGGGTATGTAATATTTTTTATCTGAGACACCTAGAGGATTCACATGTGTTATCCCATTCTTTTCATATATGACATCTAAATTTAGTAAAAGAGATTTGAGGGATAGGATAGGCTCAATATCGAACGGTTTAAATGACTTTTTGGCCGTTGATCTGATGTCTAAGGAAGAGCCATAGGTGCCTTCTAAATGGAGTCAAAAGGAAGAGGCTTAAGAAAGCTGCGTCAATGTGCTAATTCATTTAGTCCTTGTGTACTAAAGAACTTCCTGTGTTTCCTGTGTATATATTTCTATCCTGAGAGGAGTACAAAATAATATAGGACACCATCCTTGCCCTGAAGGAATCTCTAGTTTAGCTGTGAGCCGAAAATGCACCCCCTACAAAAAAAAATTTCTAGTAGCAATGGAAAGAATTTTGTGGTTAAGTATCACTTATTAATACTAATTAAAAGGGATGTCCACAGAGACCCCTGCTGGAGGAGCTGGAACCAGAGCCCCGCGAGACTTTTCTCCACATCGTTAAGCAGATGAATCAGAGCTGTGATTCATCTCCATTCTTTACAGACTCCATGGGGACAATTCATTTACCCTCTTTTACTCAGTTTCCTTCTCTATAAAATGGGGATATGGTGATCACAGAGTGTGGTTTTCAAGGTTCAATGAGATAATAAAATTAAGCGCCTAGAAGTTAGGATTCAAACAGCTGTATTCTTTTTCCAAGATGGCAGAAAGAACCACTTGAGTTAAGCCTTGGAGTTAAACTGTGTATGTCATTTTCAAGCCAAGACATAGTATTTTTGAGTCAGAGGATTTGTGTAGATACAGTGAAGAGAGGAATTTGGGAATACAGTGAAGAGAGGCACTCGGCAGAGGAGAGGGTGGAAAGGAAGGGCAAGAGGGAGGGAAGAGGGGTGATGGAGGAAGAGAGAGAAGATGAGAAAGGAGGAGGAGAAAGAGTATGGTCCTTGGTTGCCTCTCCTCTGTACTCTTTTCTATTTTAAGCATGTCATGTCAGCTAAATTAGGCCAGACTCTAGAGTGTGGTGACACATCAGGACATCAGGTAGAGAGGTTGGATTTCATAGTTGAAATAGATGCCTTAGGAAGTTTAAGCAGTAGATTTTTCAGGAATGGGGAGAGAGAGAGAGAGAGACAGAGAGAGAGAACACACAATTGGGAGAGTACCAGGAGTCCAAAAAAAGAAAAAAAGCGTTGCCTAGTCTCATCAGTGACATTGGGAATGGGGAAAGGATGGGTGTAAGAAACATTGTGAAGAACTAAATGACCATATCAACAACTTGGTAATTGGTCAAATAGAGGACAAAGGAAAGACAAGTGACAGAGAAGACACTGAGGCTTCAAGCCCAGGTAGCCAGGGAATGGTGACACCACCTAAGGAAAATGGGGATGCTGGAAGTGGAATTTCATTCTGCAGCACCATAAATATCCCAAGCTATGGTTGGGATACCTTTATAATGCAAACACAGGTAAATATATGTGCATATAAATGTTCAGTAATATAATTTTAAACAGATAAAATCTAACTTTCTGATCATCAGCGGACATAAGACGTACACAACTGATGTTTTTTATGACATATTCCTCCTTAGATAAGAAGAATCTGTTCTCAGATTAAGAAGAGAGTTGACCCAATAACTATTCTAGTGTTTTTAAACTTCAGGGTAGTGAGGGATTTTCAAGTCAAGAACAACAAACTACTTCTGCAAAATACCTATAATTCTCTTCTTTCAACTAAGAAAATGTTGCTGAAGAGGGACATACAATCTAGAGTCTAGAGGCAAGAAGAGATGAAATACTTAAGTCCCTTCTGCTCAGAACTTTCAGCTTCTACCTTGGTTGACATCCTTTTGCAGAATGTATGAATGACATTTTACAAGTGATATTGACACTCCCTTTTTCACTAACTACAAAGACAAATCTTTTTTTATTTATTTATTTTTTTTTTTGCGGTACGCGGGCCTCTCACTGTCGTGGCCTCTCCGGTTGCGGAGCACAGGCTCCGGACGCGCAGGCCCAGCGGCCATGGCTCACGGGCCCAGCCGCTCCGCGGCATGTGGGATCCTCCCGGACCGGGGCACGAACCCGTGTCCCCTGCATCGGCAGGCGGACTCTCAACCACTGCGCCACCAGGGAAGCCCTCTTCATGGATTTTTAATATTGCTCCCTCTCTTTACTATTAGAAACAATAAGGTAGAAGTTGAGTTTTAAACCTCTGCATCTATCAAGAATAGCTTCAAGATGGTATATCTGATATATAGGTCTTCATTATATAGTCATAGACAAAATAGTCAAGGATAATTGGGATAGAAAATTGCATTTTAGTCACTGAGAAATTTTAGGCAACTAGTCAAAAGTAAATTCACAGCTAGACCAGGCAATTCTTTGGACAATGTGGAAAGCACTGTCTCATGCACCCGTTTTCTGGCTTAATTTTTTTCCTTCTGCCCACATCACTGTCCCAGGGCTACATTTGAGCCAGCTGGATTCCATCCAGAAACAGATTCAAATAGACAATAGGCCAACTAGAATTCCCATCTTCCTTGATTAGATGCAAAATTGTAGAGCTGGGTGTCACTCACACGCCAGCCACTCAGGAGTCTATGCTATCAATTAATTTCTATTGAGAGCTGAACTGAGGTGATCGTGACAATTCCATTTTTAAGGACATGTAAAACTACAGCGAGACCAGAATTTTAAGGACAGTGCTAGATAGACCCGTCCCATCTGAATGAAAGTATCCACTATCTGCTGCATATCATAAATGAAAATGCCCTGTAAACTCCACAGTAAATCATACTGGTTTTTTTTTTGGGGGGGGGTTGTTTGTTTGTTTGTTGTCATGGGATTTGACTGTAAAAATTCATTGGCTCAAAATCACATTCTCATTTGTAGGACAATTTGCCAGTGAGATGAGAGGCTTTAAATCACTTAGAAGAAAGGGGAAATTATCACACATTCTGTCAAAGCTACCAGATATAATGTCGTGTAGTTTTCTTAAGTAATTAGAATTAAGGCTAGATTTCCCAGGAAAGGCACAGAAAATATCATAGAAGTACAGAATATTAGAGATATACCTTAGAGATCATCTACGTAAAATCCCTCATTTTACATCTGAGGAAACTGAAGCCTGCCTAAGAATCCTAAAACTCATTCTTACCAGAGATAGTTCTATAGGCCAGGCTTTATCAAAAAGTATAAGGCAGTAAAATTCTACCAGGATTAACTGGAGTTCATGCGTCAGTTGTACACTAGAACTAAGGAGAACATGGAGCTATGAACCCAGCTCTCCCACGGCCCCTCTTGCTAGTGCCGTGATGAAAAACCAGGGACTGCAGAGAATTCTTGGGACTGGAACAAATACCAGCAAAAGCACTTACTGTTTAGATGTATTCTTTGCGAAAAATCCATTCTACCAGAAATACCCAAGCACTGATTCAAAAGTTTGTAGCTTTGTTATCAAGAGGCTTGTTTGTAAAGGCACTTTTTAACCTTTGCCAAAAGAATGTTACCCAGGCAATGATGACAGTATTTACCATCACGCCCTCAAAACATTTTCCCTTGAGTTAAATCATTGGAACTTGCAATCTTTGGGTAAGCAAAGCAAATATGTCATTTCTGCACACCAGAAAACTGAATCTGAGAGAGGATTCTAGAGAGCTAGTGAGTGGAGTAATCAGTGTTAGAACTCATGGCTTCTAGCTCCTACTTCACTGCTTCACGCTTCAAGTGATTACAAATATATTACGTTAGGGAAACCGGTTGCCTTACATCAGTTGGGCTGTCCCTCAGTGATGTCACCTCATTGAGAAATAAACATTTAAATACGTCCCCAGGTACTGGACTTTTCCCAAGAGAAGTATAAGAGCCATATTCTTCACAGCTTTATAAATTATGTGAGTGTATATACCATTATATACCTACATAATTAATGTCTAAAACTGATCTATTTGTAAAGGAAGTAAAATTAATCATTGTTGGATTATAAATGTCTTTCATAACCATTAACTTACATTTTTCATCTTGCACTATTGAGAATAACATTTAATAATTCAAAATAAAAGATTAACTTAGAATCCTTAAGTGTGGTTTTGATTTTTTTGAAAAAATAGTTTTGTTTTCAAAACATGTCCTAGATTTCTTTTTGTTGTTATAAGTACCTAAAGAAAGCCATTATAATTTTCAGAGCAATGAAAGAAATATGCCACAGGAAAAAGAGTATTTGCATTCAGATTGTTAAGTTATTGGCTATACTTCAGTTCACTGGAGGGTGTGACTGGAAACCTGGTTATTATTATAAAGAAATCAGGCTTACCAGTATTACATCTGCTGATGAAAGGGAGAATTCTATTGTCAATGTAGAGGTTATTTGGCAGAATAATTATCTGTTTTTCATATAGCTAAACCTTAATCACAGCGAGTGCTGGAAACGGACTCTATGAAAAATTATGTCTTTGGTCTTTGAGAATACTTTGTTCATACTATTTTCAACTAAGCCTATACATTGACCCCTTCTATAAAACATGCCTTCCTATTTCTTATTTGTATCTCAACTGTTGTTTATAATGAAAATAAAGCAGGTCATTTTCACTCTCAAAGGGAGGACCAGAAGAAATAGAGCTGAGCTCTTCCCAAACTCGTTACAGCTCTTTTGTTCTGCCTCTGAGCAGCAACTGCCCTTGAGTTTCTATGATTTTTTCTCACACATGCTCACAATCTCCACCAAAGAGACCACATAAAATGGCAAACTGTTAAAAATAAAAAAACAACACAAAAAAAGATGCAGGTCCTTCCAGAAGTAATATAACTCAAGAGCATCTTTCTCGTTTCCCTCACTCATCACAGAGACTCCTAAGTTTGCTCAATCTTTAGCTTCTTATACATATTGAAAATGGACTTCCTTAGTTTGTCCTTCCTTAGGAATTCCTCTGATGTTTTATGAAATTTTATTTTTCCCAATTTATGAAACTTTTAATTTTATATAACAATTTATACTTTCCAAGGTGCTTTCCAACATTTCATTTGATTTTTACCACCCTGTGGAGCATGTCACCCAACTAAGTACCTGTGTCATTGAAAGATATTTAGGGTTATAAGACCATGAGGTATGCAACTTTCATTGAATTCAAGGAAGAACAAACAAACAAAATATATACATGCAAACATACATAAATACATAGAAAGAGAAAGTGAGTGACCAATTGATAAAAAGATTGGGGCAAACTATTAGCAATATATGGATCTGAGTAAATGGTATGCAAGTGTTTTTTCTATTATTTGTGCAACTTTTCTGTAAGTTAGATCAATTCTCCAAACCTCAGATTTTTTCTTTGTAATTATTTTCAAATACAAACTTTTTTATAAAAGATAGAGAGACACGGAAGTTAAATAATTTGCATACGCTAATAGAGCTGATTAGAATCCAGGTCTTCTAGTTCTCCACACTTCCTCCAAGCCTATAATCTATTCCTGTATAAACTGAAAAGTAATTTCCACTTAAAATATTTATAAACCACAATTACATTTTTTGCCAGTCATCAGTAATCAGTACCATAGCTCAGGGAAAACTCATAATTATTATTTAGCTATTTATTTATATATCATATTACCGATTTTAAATCATTGTTACAATCCTATTTTATTTGATCCTCGTAACTCTTTGGATGAAGTAGATAGCACAGGCAATATTGGACCCATTTTACAGATTAAGAAACAGGCTGTGGAGGTTACTTGTATCATTATTGTTCATAGCTTTTAACTGGCAGTCATTTTCTGCAGAGAGACACTCAGGTACTAAAATTCCAGAACCGATACTCTTTCCAATTTGTGCCCTTGACATTCCAATGCCTTTTATACTCCTAATGACCATATCTAAAAATTCTAGGGCTCATGCTTTACTTAGTAATAGAAACAAATAACATTCTCTTAAAGAACAAAACTAAATGACTGAAAAAGATGCCTGTGTTTTATTTACTAATATTATACATAATAACAGCTAAGGTTTATTGAATACCTACCTGCTGTGTGGAAGTAAGTGCTTTATATACATTATCTAATTTAATTTGTTCAACATCTCTATGACATGCAGTTCTCATGGTCCCCATCATTACAAACAAGGAAACATGTCTGAGAGTCTGACTAACCTGACTGACGTGTAGAACTATAGGGGTTAAGGCAGGACCTGGACCACTCCGAACTCCTACCATTAATTAAACTGTCCTATACCACATTTGCCCTTTTTTTCTTTAAGCTCAGTTGATATTTTAGCCAATTTCTTTTCCATATATTCAGTGATCTTTCAATTCTGCAATCAAGAGAATTCTTTCCAGGAACACAGTTTGTATGGAAAAGCATATGTTTGAAAAAGCAGGTACCACATCCTATTTGTATCAGCAGCGACCCCTGGCACACATTAAGCATTCAGTAAATGTTTGTTAAGTGAATAAATGATGTTTGGAGTTCTCTAATAAAAAGCTTCTAAGATGTCATGATCTAAATACCCAAATACAAGACCTAAAAATTGAGTTGGTTCAATTTGCCAGACCTCGGCTTTACAGCAAAACACACAGTTTCAGGGCTTCCCAGGGCTTCCCTGGTGGCGCAGTGGTTGAGAATCTGCCTGCTAATGCAAGGGACACGGGTTCGAGCCCTGGTCTGGGAAGATCCCACATGCCGCGGAGCAACTAGGCCCGTGCGCCACAGCTACAGAGCCTGCGCGTCTGGAGCCTGTGCTCCACAACAAGAGAGGCCGCGATAGTGAGAGGCCCGCGCACCACGATGAAGTGGCCCCCGCTTGCCAAAACTAGAGAAAGCCCTCACACAGAAACGAAGACCCAACGCAGCCAAAAATAAAAATAAATAAATACATAAATTTAAAACATAGTTTCAAAGCCAGGAAAAAAAAATGTAAAGAAGAAACCAAATTTCACTTAAAAATTTTTTTAAGCCAGCTCTTGGAAACCTGAACTGCTCTGTCAATAATCTGACAGATTTCGACTGTCCGGATAACGTTTTTTGGATAATCTCCTGTCTCTATGACAAAAGTCATACTCTGTCTTAGTGCTGGGAGTCCATGATTTTTCCCTTTGCTATAACCAGTCAGGATAAAAGGTGAACACAGCTGACTTACTATGTAAGGTGCCCTTGCAGATGCCGGCTGACGATGCAGGAAGGGACCAGTCAGGGAAGATGTGAGGTCAAGGTAAGTGGCAGGATACACGGGATATACTTTTCCACCTCCTTTCTTCCAACCCACGATTCCAGCTGTCTTGTGGTTTCTTCCCACTCCAAAGTTTCCAATAATATTCACGTGTATCCATTTTTCCTCAAACAAGAATAGTTAGGTGAGCCAAGAGGACAACATTCTCCTACCTCTTTCCTGCTTTAGTAATATGACCTTTGTCCTACCCCGTGCATCGCCCCCGCAGCACACAGACACCTTCTTAAGTGCACAGCTTAACTTGACTGCAATGTCAGGGAATTTCAGGGTAAAAAGTGCATTCGTGGAAGTCAATCACACGTCGGGTCTCAGGTTTCTCCACTTGGCACCGGTTTATAGCATTAAAGCAATTCCTTTCAGGCCTTGCCCATTATCACTCCTCCTGCTGTCCCTCACCCTTGCCTCAGGCTTGGGCTCTTAATCTCTGGTTCTTCTTACTAATGCACTTGCCAGCCCCAGACACGGGTACTTGCAGATTCTGCAGAACGAGGCTTTTTCCTGTCTTGGGCTCAGCACATCCTCTCTATCAGCATCCCTCCGAGACTTCAGCCCCTGCGGTCAGCTATGTCCCCCACGCCTCTGCTTTCTCCTCATCTTCTCTGCCCAGTCTGTGCTCCTAGGCTTTGCCCAGCCCCTACTCTCTAGCATATATGTTTTGTTTTTTGCTTTTTTTTTGCGGTTCGCGGGCCTCTCACTGTTGTGGCTTCTCCCGTTGCGGAGCACAGGCTCCGGACGCGCAGGCTCAGAGGCCATGGCTCACGGGCCCAGCCGCTCCACGGCATGCGGGATCCTCCCGGACCGGGGCGCGAACCCGCGTCCCCTGCATCGGCAGGCGGACTCTCAACCACTGCGCCACCAGGGAAGCCCTAGCATATATGTTTTTGCATTTGCCAGTTTTTCCTCCACCTGCTCACAAAAAGACTGGAGGGGGCACACTGGATTCGGCATCACTAAATATCTTGGATGATATTCCCTCGGTTCATTTTTTTTCTATGTCTCTCTAATCCACTGTTTTCTAGCAAAAGCTTTCTTTGGATTTCTGACACCAACCCTAACAGCTTGAGTTGACCTGATGCCCTGAATAACTGTTTGTCTCCAGGGCTGAAGGCACAACAATACCATTCAGGTTATTATTAATAATTATCAATCATTGTCTTTTTAAAGAGACCCTTACTGTTATCTCTTTATATCATTTAATATTTATATTTAAATACAGAAACCTAAGCAGCTGTTGCCAGGGTCACCGCTTAGTTCGTGCTCACTGAAGAAAGGAATGTTTTTTACTGACTCAGGGCGTATAATACTGAACTAGTGATTAGGACACGAACACCCTAAAAGAGCCAGAAAAGGAGGGAGAAACTGAATGATACTGAGTACCGACCACGTGCTAGACACTGCTATTCACTTTCTGACTTCATTATTCCTGTACTAGTCATTCTAGTTAGAAGAAAAGGACCTAGACTAAAAATTAAAAAAAAAAAAAAAAAATACACACCTGTAGAGCTAGGATTTGGACCCAAGTCAGTTTGTCTTCAGAAATCAATGCCGATTTTTTTTTTTCTCAAAAGAAAGTTCTACATAAATGCTAAACAGTAAAACCTCATCATTAATTACCTGAGGGAGTTTACATTTGCCTGCAATTTACACCCTTTTTTTCCAGACTAATTAAACTGCCAATGCCAGTAAAGTGCTTCTTCCCACAATTTACTAGGCTTTTTGGTAAAGAGCTAAATGAAGGTTTGCTATCAAGCTAGCGAGGCAGAGAAGACTGAGATTCCAATAAAAACTTGCTAACTGGTGTGCAACACCACGCCCATTAAGAGTGGAACAACGCCTGCAGAATACAGACTGGTCTCTACGTCGTTCATTGAGGGCTGGCTTAGACTTGTTCCGTTGGGTTGATGCCCAAGCCGGCCCTGAGAGGGTTAAACAAACCCCCCTGGAAAACACTATGGTTATTTAGAATCTAGGGCATCACGATGAACACGCTGTTTGGTGTTTCCCATGAGGCATTATTACTGTTGTTCCAAATTAGCGAGACATACCTGCGCTTACTTAATGCGTTTTCTCTTGATGTACATGCCCTTGCTTCTTAAATCATTTCCAGAAATCCTTAGGAAATATGAAAGGAATTTATCAAACGGACGTGTTATCTTTACCTTCAGCAGAATGTCAGACCACTTCTTGAAAGATCCTCTCCAAATTCTTCAGCTCAAACCAATTTTAACAAACTTGAATATACACACCATAATTAGGAAGCCAATTTATTCAGTTCATTTGCATCCGTCTAAATAATTTTTCCTGACAGATGACTTCCGTTCTAAGTACCAAGTACTTTTTAATCCTCGGCAGGTTATTGCTGAGGATAAATGATTTCACATTTCTCATAAAGATGCCAGTCATTAAGAATATTAACACGAATTCCTTCCCCTTGAGTAGAAAGGAGATGTCATTTTAGCAATGTTGCTGTGTCAGCCTTTCTATTGTCAAACACAACAAATGATGAGAAAATCAATTTACTCTTTAGAATTAGTCAAGTGAGGAATTCTTTGAAGTGGCCGTGCAGGGTTTTGCCTGGGCCCCGTAATCACATAAAAGCGAGTACTGTATATATCTTGGTAAAATGTTGTGAAATTTAATGAGGACTGTTTGCTGCCATAGACCTTCCAGACATAATCTATCTCTGAAAAAGAATTCCCCACTCCTAAAATAGAGGTTTGATGAGCACCAGATGTGGTTCAAATGAACCCTTGTCCAACTGAACTAAGAATATATTTTGATCTGTATGAGGCACAGTCCAGAGACAGGGGAAGTGATTCTAGCACAGCCTGTGTTGAGGTTGGTGGTGGAGTTTGAATGTATTTATTTACTCCATAAAGCTTCTCTCATAAGGCAAAATGCAAATGAGCTTTTAATGAATACTTTCTAATAATTGGAGGATGTCATACTTGCTACTTATGAGACAATTTACAATTTTATTTTGTAATCTGTGTGGAAGAAAGCATTTCCACGGGTAGCCACAAACTTTAGAATGATCTGTGTCCTGGCAATGATTTGCAAGTTCTACAACTCAGTTTCTCCACCCATAAAGGGAAGATTAGATCATTGTTCAAAAATGACAAGCATTTAATATTTGGAAATGACTAAATAATGAAGTGCATGGATTCTATAGAAATGCTGAGGAGAAAAGGAGATTAATTTCAAGCCAAAATCTAGTACAAACACGACCTTCCTATTGTAAATCTCATGAACAGGGAAAGAAATTACATCGAAGCCTTCGTTTCTAGGGCTGAGAATATTGTACATTAATATTGGGACGTTTCAGATGGAAAAAAAATCTGCTTATTATAATCTCTTGTCTGTAGAGATGCGAAAAATTCTTTCTGCTACACTGTTCTGAAAGAATGCTGTTAGTAAAGATTTAAATGACAGGCATGGCAGGGTCATCTTTTGATTCCTTTGCCTTTGGGCAGGACTACAGTTAAGCCATCTCAGGAAAGAGAATGATGCTGTTGCTCGCAAAAATCTCCAGGTGAGAAGGGTAAAAATTAAAAAGAGCCGATGGGAAAGCTCAGGGGCCTTGAAATTAATAAAGGTCAGTTTATTAGGTCAGTTCCGGCTAATTTCAGTTAAAAGTCATTTCTATTTGCCAATAGCCTAATGCTTAGCAAAACTCCAAAGGATGTGATATTTGACACTAGTTCTCTGAAAATTCCATTTCGTATTAGCATTAATGTCTGGTCACTGTTTTGTTCGCCTCCTCTTCACCCCGTGGGGGAGGGAGGGAGTCCTGCCTTAGAGTTCTGGGATGACCAAACACAGGACATCTGACTTGGGACACAGGGGGTCAAGAGCAGTTTACTAGTCACATACACTAATGACCCAGGGGAAGCAGACACTTCGTGCCACACAGAGACACATTCAGGAACAGAGGGAACAAGAAGGGGCTGGGGGGACACTATTTACAGTAGCCAGGACATGGAAGCAACTTAAATGTCCATCTACAGAGGAATGGATAAAGCAGATGTGGCACATAGATACAATGGAATACGACTCAGCCATAAAAGGGAACGAAATTGTGCCATTTGCAGAAATGTGGATGGACCTAGAGATTGTCATACAGAGTCAAGTAAGTCTAAAAGAGAAAAACAAATATCGTATAATATCGCCTATATGTGGAATCTGGAAAAATGGTAGAGATGAACTTATCTGCAAAACAGACATAGAGTCACAGATGTAGAGAACAAACTTATGGTTACCAAGGGCGGGGGCGGGTTGAACTGGGAGATTGGGACTGACATATACACACTACTATGTATAAAACAGATAACTAATGAGAACCTACTATATAGCACAGGGAACTCTACTCAGTGATCTGTGGTGACCTAAATGGGAAGGAAATACAAAAAAGAGGGGGTATATACGTATGACTGATTCACTTTGCTGTACAGCAAGACACTAACACAACATTGTAAAGCAACTCTACTCCAATAAAAATTAGTTTAAAAAAAAGAAGGAGCTGTGGGGAGCAGGCTCTGTAGTTAACAAGATGGTAAGTGGTACCCTGGTTCCCAGGGACGATGTGATTGGCCTGTTGCAATGACTGTGTGGGCTGGCAGGGAAGTGAAACCTATCAGGATGAGGACCCTGGTGTGATGATGCCCAGCTATCGGGGACCTAACCAGTGGGGGAGCCTTTCCCACTTCGGTGGGAGCATTGCAGGTAAAAGTAGGGGAACTCACAGCCCTTTGGGGCCCCGTGAGGCTCAAAGATGTCAAAGGAGCATGTGAAATCTTAGACTTCACAAGCCATGCAAGCTATGAGGACTTACGGGAGACTCACTTCCCCTTGGCTATACTGACCCCTTTAAGAGTAATGTCTTCGCCACACCTATGGTGTCTCCTGTGAAAAGAGTCACTTTTGATTGGACTGATAACCATGGGGGCTTATATAAGCAGTTTTCTAGCAAGATTACTCTCAGACCAAGGCTATATAATCAGCTAGATGATTCATGCGGAAGTATCCTCTGCTACTTGCTTTGATTTGAATGAAAAGAGGATGAGAGCCCTAAATCATCCAGACAAATGACATATTTACTCCTCACTTGATCTTCATGTGCCACGAGGTGAATGTCGACTAATTTAGACTCCGAGCCAAAGAGACGAAAAATGGTCTGTCGAGCCAAAATCAAGAGTATGCCTGCCTTCAGTTTTCAAGAAGAATACTGTCAGGAAACACAATCAGGTCAGACTTTCTCTCACTTTCCCTGCAATTTAACCACTGGGGAGATAAAGGACTCAGGGAGACCTGGGGTTCCAGGCAGAGCTTGGACATCTGAAGTTAATGCTGGCCCTGTTATAAAATCTTGGGCAAGGCATTTAATCTCTCTGAACCTCAAGCTGTATACCTTTTTAATGAAGAATTTAAACTAGTTCTAGAGTTTCAAACTAATTTTTTTTTAGTAGCAAAACCCTTGTTTTCAACAAAGTCTAAAGTCACTCTATAAAACAGACGGAAATGAAGCTTCTTTGTTTGAATCCAGTGAATGGCACCCAAGCCCAGTTGACTTGGTCTCCTCCTCATATTTGCTCCTTCCCTATCCCCCCCCACCAACCCAAAATTCCTGAAGCACTTCCTTGGAAGTCTAGTGCTCCTTGGAACCCAGTCTGAAAACCAGCAGATAAGATTCTAAGGTTTCTTCCAGCTTTCAGCAGAATGGAAAAATCACAGACAGACTTAGATTCAAATACTAGTTCTGTCACTTCCTAAGCTGTATGACCAGTTTTCCCATCTGTAAAATGAAGATTTTTTTTTTTTTTAAACAGCTCTATTTTAGGACAATCGCTATGTTAAGAATTCATGTAAAGCATCTAGCCAGTGCCTGACACCTAGCCGGGACTCACACATGGTAGCAATAACAATGGTTATGGCTCTGACTTGAGCAGACAAAAAGAGAGCTCTTACATGTGAACAACTGAATTGCAATGAGACCGCTGTCCTTCCTGAAGCCCAAACCTCAAGAACTGGAGGCCAAAATTCCTCTTTAGAACCTGAATCAGTTTTTATTGTTCCAAATTAGCGGAAGCAGGAAAATTCTTATTCACTGAACATTCTGTGTGCATGGGAGAGCACGTCGACACACCCCAAGTCTCTTAAATGACATCACGGTCCATCCAACCACCACAGATGGCATTGACAGCACACTGCTTTCACCAGAGACTAACAGGGGAACGTCCTGAAGAACGCTTGAACGCTCAGCCACAGAAACTCAACACCTGACAGCTCACGTTCTGTACTTCACCCCATATCATCAATCACCAGAGAGCTACTGTTCTCATGTCGAGCTGCTGTTGTGATAGTCTGCCTTCTTTCCACAGTGGAGAACTTCTCTCATAAAACACATCCCAGAAGTCTGTGATTTCTAAAAAGCTCACCTTTCGGGAACTTTTCTGGCCTCCTAGGAAGGAAGTTCCACTTCAGAGGTCTCCAATGTGCAGTGGCAGAAACTCAGTAGAGGCCAGAGTTCCTGGTACCCTCACGAGCACGTGTCCTAAAGGAATGTGACTCAAGCTTAGACATTCCTCTCCACTTTTGATAAAGCTTTCTTTCTTTCTTTTCTTTTTTTTTTTTTTTTTTTTTACTTTATGAAAATTTCCAATATCCCAAAGTAAAGCCTATCACAAACCCTCCTGGGCCCACTGCACAGCTTCAAGAGCCCATCAACATGGGCTTTCACCTGAGCCCATGGAGGTTACACGGGGCCCCTCCACTCTAAGACTGATGGCCCAGGTGACATCACGTCGGCTGTCAGCTGAATTTCGTCAACACTCATGAAGTGCCTGTCCTAGGCCTCCCCGGAGAAACACACAAGACCCCAGACTTATGAAACCAGACGCACATGAAGAATTACGTGCAGGGGTCAACGGGGAGAAAAGAAGGGACACTGGGGAAATCTTGTGGGGAAGATGGGATTGAACTGTGCTTTGCAGGAAGTGGGAGTGAGGACATTCCAGGCTGAGGGGGAGGATGTGAGGAAGGGTGGTAGGGGAAGGAACCGAAAGGCCTTCTTTAGAGAATGATTCATATTCTCATGAGCTGGAGTAGGTGAGGGGCTGTAGAATGGGAAGCGGGTAATTAGTGGGGTGACACGTGGAAGCCACAAATGCCAGGAGGATGAAGTTCCTCACATGCTGGGCAGCAGGGCCAGGAACAGGGCAGGAAAATAATCTAAGAAAACTGGGGGTAGCAGGATGGGGGAGGGAGGCTCGCAGGGAGGATGGGGGCTCAAGAGTGAACCAGAACGTCCTCAGACCCAAGCTCTGGCCTAAAGAACAGTCTGGCTGCGTGTCTTACTCCCACAGAGGAAAAAAAAAGCAGGGGCCCACGGAGGTTGAAAATAGAGGATGCACATAGAGGGTTCGGCCCTGGCCCAGGCAACTCCCCGCAAAGAAACATCCGTGTTTACTAAGCACTTGGTCTCTGGAACGTCTGCCTCTCCAAATACCACATCTTCCTCATCCACTCCATCCCGCCACGGGCGGCTACTGTGCCGGGTGCCGGGGAAGGGGGAGCCGGGACCGCAGCCTGGAAGCCCTGCCTCCCCCCCTCCCCCCCCCACTCCCCCTCCCTCCGAGGAGCCTCCCCGCGTGGCCGGCCAGCCAGCTGCAGCTCAGTTTGTTTGCCGAGGTTTGCATGCACATATGGAGTTGCCTTTTTTTTCCAGCCAGTTCAGCAGTGTCCCGAAATTCACCCCCAGTGTAACTTCTGCCTCTGCTCCTCCCCTTCTTGGAACTGCCTTTTGTTTGTCTGGCAGCCTTGGTTCTATGGGGGGGTGTGATGATAATAATACGCGGGCTTATATAACCCTCTGCATCTCGCAAGCACTTCGCAGACTGGCCTTATTGCATCCCCGGGCCCGTGTCAGGCTGGGCGGCTGGAGCGGCTAATAGGAAACCCCGACCCGAGGCGCCGAGACCAGGAGGGAGGGTAGAGGAGGTCAGAAGCCGGGCCTTCCCGGCCCCTTGCGCCCGGAGGTCAGGGAGATAAGGAACAATGACTCTCGCCCCCAGGAGGAGGAAGGAAGCCCCGCTCCCACCTTATCTCTGCTCCTCCGCAAGCTCTCAGTTCCCAGAGCTTGCTCTCCAGGGAAGATTTTGAAGGCGACTTTTGTAAGTATGATGCTCTGCTTTTTCTTTCAAAAGGAGGGAAACAAAGTTTTCTTACTGCTCTTGTCCATTTCATGGTATTTTTTATTCGCGAGAATGGGTTCCCGCACCCAGACGCTGCCATGATGGGAAGTGTGTTTCTGGCTAAAGTCCACCCAGATTGGGCCCCTCCTAAAAGTAATAGGAGGGGAAAGAGGTTTCTGTTGATAATTCACTTATTGACAAAATAACACCAAGAGGAAGTGCTGAAATTGCTCCTTTCCCCGTGCCCTGGTCCTGGTGGTAGCTGACTGTTCTTCACTCACAACACACATCTTGCCCTACAAAGGAGCCTTGGTTATTCACCTGGCTTGTCAGGCATCCAGAAAAGGATGCAGCAACTTCCAGCTTCAATTTCTCTGCTTTCAGTGCTCACAATTTCAGGCAAATGTAGTTGCTGGACTTTTCTTTTCACACTATGAAATAAATCCCATTTTTTGGCGTAGGCTTGAAACTTGCACCGGCTTGTGTAAACCCTGCAAAACACTGTAACTAGAGTGGACATGTGAATTCTTAACTAAGTTTTTCACTGCATGGCTGAAGGGTCTAAATATTAAAGGAACATGGGCACGAACTTCTTAAGCACTGGCAAAACCCAAAGCTCTGTTATTGAACTATGTGTCTGTAAGAGATGCTGAATTAAGAGTATTTTTCTCAGGGGTGATGCTCATGCCTTTGAGAAATGGTCTTTCAACAAAAGATGAATTTAAAAACTCTAGGATAACACTAAGAGAGGTACAATTTCTGAACATTTAGAAAGTATGATTCGCTAAATGAATAAGCCAAGAAAATACAGTTCTATTTTGGGTAGTTGTTCAATTTGCGTTTATAAAGCCATGATTATAAGTTGGTGTACTGTGAGATATAGAAAATTAGTCTTTGTTTCAGGGAGGAAAACTGAGAAATATAAATTGACAGTAATGTAGAAAAGCAAGGCCTCTCACTTGTAGTGCCGTTAAGAGCTATGATGAATCCACTGTTTGATTGCCTTTAGATGGACATCTATGAAAACCACACATAATGTGTGTATACCTGTGTGTGTGTGTGTGTGTGTGTGTGTGTGTGTGTGTGGAGTGTATAAAAGAGTTCAGGATACCCAAATGTATGTATATGTTTAATTAAATATACATATATATATTTAATCATCCTGGACTTATATTTGTTGTAACTCTCCAGTGTTCAGTATCTTACATGATAGTGTAATACCCAAAATAGACCAAGTGGAAAGATTTCATATCAAATTTCAGAATGCCATAGAGCTATTTATTATTTATTCAACAAACATGGGAAACATTATAAAAGTAGGTCTATTTTTAAGATTCCCTTTAAATGACATTTCCACTTAAAATTCACCGTGGCTTCCAAGAGAAATTCTAAGGCATAATTAAAGTTGAAAATAAGACTGGATTCTACTTGGTTTTCCCCCTAAATTTAAAAGTGAGCTGTCAATACTAAAATTCTATACTCTAGCTAATTTTGTTACAAAGATCAGCCACATAATCTCAACGTTAGCCTCAAAAGCATACTCAGTCATGGCAGAAAGAACACAAACTATGATGGAATCTGGATTGGAGGCTTGGTTTTGCCATCACATGGTTATGTGACCAGCAGCAAGATCTTTCAGATTTTCAACCTCAGGTTTCACCTCTATAAAAGGAGACCAATACTACTTACCCCAAGGAGAGGATTGTTGAAAGGACTAAAAGGAAATAATATATGTAAAGTATCTAGCACAGTGTCTGAAAATAGCAGTTTCATTCCATTTTACGGCTTTTCCATTTACTCTCTTTTTTCATCTTTGATTCAGTGCCTTGGTTTTTTGAGCATTTACTGTGTATTGCATGCTGTGCTGAACACTAGTGATACCAAAATGGAGAAGGTTAATATCCTGCCCTGGAAGAGTTCCTAATCCAAGGAAACAGACCAAAACAACAGGTTAATTTTCTTAACAGTATAACACCTGCAAAAAACAGAAGTGTGTTGTGATTAAGTGACAGAATTGAGGCCCCAGTAATTTTCCCCAGTGAAAGTCCAAGGAACTTTTACAAAGATGATGTTGATTGGTGTGACTTTTAAAGGAACAGCAGGAGGTGTGGAAGGACATTTCAGAAGGGAAGAGCATTGGAGAGCAGACTATGGGAGAGAGGCAGGGGACGGGGAACTGGTTTCAGTTGGTGCTGGAATGTTGAATGCAGGCAATCTGGAGATTGCGTCAGGGGTCCGATCATGGGTATTGTGGCACTTCATGCTGAGATGTTTGGACCCATTACTCTAGTAAAACTCAAACTCATGCTCATGGGTCTTTTTGGACCAGCTCACGATCCAAAAAAAGTTTGTTTTATAGGTTCACATCCATATAAAAAGCTTGGGCTGAAATATGTCACCTACATCACTAAGACATTATTTGGTTCAATAGACTGTTTTGTTTATTTGGTTTATTTTGTTTGTAGCAAACCCATCTCAATGATGGAAGCGTTGCAGCACAAGCTCCTTACCTCCCCAGATCTGGCACTTTCAAGATTACTCTTGAGCCAATGGAGAGACAAGGAAGGACTTTGCTTGGGGTTGAGAAGGTGGAGACTAGATGTGATTTATGTTTTAGGAAGATTTTACATAGATCATCTACTCTCCAGTGTGGAATGTAGGTTAGGCAAAGGCCTAGGGGGTGATAATGCTATAAACTAGGAGACCGATTAAAAGACTACTGTCGTAAACAAGTGAGAAGTGCTGAGGGTCTGAGCAGTGTAGGTGGACAACAGGGCACAGATTCCAGAGATATTTAGAAGGTGGAACATTCTCAACTTGAGGACTGCATGAAGGAATGAAGACAAAGGAAATGTCTATAATATTAGTTTTAAGCTTGGTCAACTGGGTAGCTCTAATAGAATACCATAAAACAAGAAGAGGTACAAGTTCATAGCAAGAAATTGAGTTAGTTGGGGTAATGTTGGCTTGAGAGGTTAAACTACAACATTAAGTAAAATAAAAAGTCGGTTTTGGGGACTTCCCTGGCAGTCCAGTGGTTAAGACTCTGGGCTTCCAATGCAGGGGGCGTGGGTTCCGATCCCTGGTTGGGGAACTAAGATCCCACGTGCCGCATGGCGCAGCCAAAATATACAAAAAATAAAAGTTGGTTTTTGTTTCATCTTTTTTTTACATAGGTGGTATTGCTTTTGTTTGTTTGTTTGCTTGTTTTACGATGTTGTGTTAGTTTCAGGTGTACAGCAAAGTGATTCATATATATATATATATATATATATATATTCCATTTCAGATTCTTTTCCATTATAGGTTATTACAAGGTGCTGAGTATAGTTCCCTGTGCTAGTAGGTCCCTGCTGGTTACCTATTTTATGTATAGTAGTGTGATCAGGTGAGGTCAGCTGATCCCAAACTCCTAATTTGTCCCTCCTGCGCCCCTTTCCCCTTTGGTAACCATAAATTTGTTTTCTATGTCTGTGAGTCTGTTTCTGTTTTGTAAATAATTTCATTTGTATCGCTGTTTTTAGATTCCACATGATTTCGCTTATATGTGGAATCTAAAAAAATGATACAAGTGATATTGCTTATATGTAAAAAGTGGTTTGTAAAAAGTATAAAATTGCCAGATTTATCTTAGAAGTTTGGAGAAGAAACATAAAAACCGGGCTCTCCCCATCATGCTCAGTTCCCCCAAGAAATGTCAGTCTCTGGGCTCATGGGGCTCTGAGCTTTCACCTCGTATCCCTGCTGTTGAGTGGATTGTTTCCCATTCACTTTTCAACAGGAAGGCCATGTCCAGAGCAGTCTTGCCAATAACTTTGTATACCCTCACAAAGAGAAATGTGTACATCCTCTGAGCCTTCAGAAATGAGCGGAGACTGGGAAAAAGATCCGTGGGCAAGTAGAATACTTATTCATAAAGAACACATACTCATGAAGAATTTATACTTATTCATCAAGAAGCAGCTCTTTCTTTAGCAGGGTTTTTTCACTTTCCTTGAATTGGGGGCCCACTCAGAGACTAGAGTAAAAGAGGAAACTTCTAAGACTAAAGCAAAGGAGATGATTTCTTACCTGGGCATGATGTACCCCACAAACATTTCCTTCTTCTTCAGGCTGAGCAGGAAATTCTTCCCATTGACTTGAATGGTGGGTAACTGGAAAGGAGAGGTATGTCACGTTTGTGAGTTTTTTAAAGATACCAACGGGAAGAATTTTAACATTTAGAATGAATAGAAAACAATCTAATTAGCAGACAGGAAGCTGAGGTCTGATTACTTGATAACCTTAGTTTTCTTATACCCTTTCACATCTCCTATGGCAAAGCCTCTATCAGATTTCCTGGATTTCAGAGCTCTCAACCCCACCTGAACACTTCAGAGCAAATACCATTTATTACGAAAGAGGCTGAGCCCCAGCCTTCATGGCTGGTCTCACAAAGTCGTATAATATTTCCTCCTGGTAGGTAAACTGTATCAACACATTTAAAAGCAGATTTAAGAAACTCTTGTCACCTCTAAATATAAAGAGTTTTATCACTCATCAGAAAGATAGTATTTGATTGTAATCTGAATTCCATCCGGCTTCTGATAGCTCACTTCAAATTCCCCAAACTTCAGAGATTATCTTTGGTTTTTGAGATGATGAAGAGGTTTCTATTTTTGCTAAAAATGCTTCCACAATAAAAAAAAAAAAAAAAAAAGAAAGAAAGAAGAGACCCAGAAAAGAACTCTTACTATCTCAGTTATACAAAATAATCACCAAATGTATACTTTAGAATCGGATGAGCTTGTATCATGGGAAAGTTTATTCTTTAAAGAAGGAGTAAGATATATTGGAGGGAATTCCCATTAGCATGATTGAAAGGATGAGGAATATACTGAAATTCCATATATGGTGCTGGCCATTCTACTTTTAGGTTACTCAAGCCATTTAAAGTCTTGGCATCCTAAGCAAGGGCTACAGCTTCACAATCTTTTTGGGTTTGCTGGCATAATGACTGAGTCCAGGCTGGGTGCTGCCTGAGCCACTGTACTCTCCTATGCAGCGTTTGAAGAGAGCTGGGTGCAGCTTTTCTGTCCCCTAGACACCTGAGTCCAGAATATTGCTGAATTTTGCTTCATTTCTGTGCTCTATGGAAAGCTGGAAGCTCCCCAACTTTCTCGGGTTTGGCTTCCTGTTCATATGTTTTCTGGTCTCATATCACTGTGCATGAAGTAATAGTCCCACATGCGTGCACCATCCACAATGGCAAGATTTGTGTGGCTCGGTGTAAGCTTTCTAATGAGGACATTTTGGACCTTCCGGCAACTCCTTAGGGAAAGCAGTTTGGAACCGGTTATTGCTTTCCAAGGTAAAGGGAGCAGAGACAGAATGCATTTCTGCAACAGGACTAAAGCCACTTTTAGGAGACAATTAAAGGACAACTGCTTAAGAAAAAAACAAACAAACAAACATTTCTTTTACACATCTATCTAAACGCATGTATGTGTACAGTATAAAGAAATGCCTCCAATCCACAGTTTTAAAATATCGGTTACTGTTTCAGCATTTCACGAACGATGAATGGCGCTAGTGTTTTCCACCGGGGACTGTTATTTTAATGACATTTCTCTGCAGCAAAATCTGATGAGTTCACAAAGTTTGAGAGCCAGGAAATGCAGCTCAGTTTTTGAACAACTGAGAAAGCCAGGAGAGCTCAGTTCAATCATCTACTTGCTTTCCAGCATGGATTCCTAAGTGCTAAGAGCAATAACACACTAATACAGAGAGAGAAGCCAAACCAAACTTTTAAAAGTGCAGCTCTTAAACCATCCAACTTAACTTCCCGGCCTATTATCAGCAGGTGAAGTTCTGGCGCACGCCCACACTTATTTGTGGATGTTAATGTCAAATTAATGGGCACGTGTGCCAACATTTTATAGAATTTTAGAGCAGGAAGTGATTTTGGAGGTCTTCCAAGCTTACCTTTTATTTTACGAGCAGAGAAATTGAGACTCACGTGAGTTCACTCCAGACACACACACACATATACATCTGAGTCTTAGGCCGAGTCATTGCTTGCAGAAAATATGATAGGTCTGACTGAAAAAGGAAGGGCAAAATGACCCAAAGCTGGGCCAGTGGTTTCCTGTTCCGTTCAAGTTTGTGTGGCCCAGCTTTAGGGCTGCGGGCCGCTCGTTTATTCCGCGCTTCAGGAGTCGTTCAGGGTCTCAGATTAGATACGCTTGACCAAAACTTGAATAAACTCCCAGACAAACCCAAGTGTCAATGAGTGACTCAGATCCTGACTACACTGCGATGCTCAACCAGTGCAAGGTGTTCTGGGGCCACATTGTGATTAGAGCACAAAATGTAGACAGAGCCCCAAGTACAAGTCTCACACTTCGGAATCTGAAAACCTGACCAGAGAGACGAGACCTTCCCCCGTCTAGGCAGCAGCGGAGACCCTCTCACTAGACGCTACATCGTCTAGCACAGACTTTAAGTGTTGTAAGTGTTCTGGAGAGAGAGAGAAATGAAAATTGAGGTGGTCAGCTGATCCCCACAGGGGTGCTTAGAATTTTCTTATGTGGAGGGAATAAAGGTAAACTCTTCTAGCAGAAATGAAAGCATGGAGAGGGTCTCGTGGCTCGGACCCCAAGGAAGCCAGGCTGATGGGTGCTCTCCAGCAGCACTTGTCAACCTGAGCAATGGACTTGAGCCCCGGTACTGATTTCCATCATTATCTACTAAACCATTACTGAAATAAGCACCCCCCGCCAAAATTAGGTATAAATTACTTTAATTATATTTATATAACTATAAATCCACAATAATATACTTACACTTACATCATTGAAAATCCAAAGCAGATTGCTAATTAAATATAAACAAAACCATAAACCAATAATATTCTGTTGGTTGGAATCAAATTAATTGGTTAAAATTAGTAATATTGGTTTTATTTGCCAAATGATGCTGTTTTGCTGAAACTAAAGAATAAATTTGTTTTAACCAGTGTTCACTAATGAAATTGTAAAAAAAAAAAGAGAGATAAATATTTTAATTAAAATCTTCCATTGCACATTTCATACTCTGACTATTTATAGTGAATTATTACAAGTTGGCACATATAAAGGCAGAAAGATCCAGGCAATCCATCTGCTGGTGTCGAGATTATGGAACTAAAAACCGTGGTGGTTCAGTCATCCTATCGCCTTACTCTCTCTTGGCAAATAAAACTTCATTCAGCACAGCAGGAGTATTTGACTCTCACAAGCGTACACTGATCAAGCAGGTATAAATACCTGCCTCTGTTCTTTCTTTAACAGCCTATAGCTCTAAATTATTACGCTATTCTCCTGCACATTATCATTTTAATGATGACAAAGCAAAGTCTCCATTTATAAAATGGATGAAAACCCTGGTCTCATTCCATGAAAATGTCTTTTGATTGCAAATTACTACTGCAAGGGAAGTTGTATCTTTATTACTGGCTTAAAAAAAAATTCAGTGCCAGTAATAATGATCACCCGTGTTTCTTGGACACTTATTCTAAATTTCTTACGTGGATGTTTGCATGTAATCCTCACGTCAACCCTGTGGAATAGATAACGATTTTTAATCCTCATTTTTCAGAGGAGGATACTGAGGCATAGAGAAATGAAGTAACTCGGTCAAGGTCAAAATAGCCAATGGCTGCATGAGCTGCTTGTAAATCTTGGAGATTAATCCTTTGTCAGTTGCTTCATTTGCAAATATTTTCTCCCATTCTGAGGGTTGTCTTTTGGTCTTGTCTATGGTTTCCTTTGTTGTGCAAAAGCTTTTAAGTTTCATTAGGTCCCACTTATTTATTTTTGTTTTTATTTCCATTTCTCTAGGAGGTGGGTCAAAAAGGATCTTGCTGTGATTTATGTCATAGAGTGTTCTGCCTATGTTTTCCTCGAAGAGTTTGATAGTGTCTGGCCTTACATGTAGGTCTTTAACCCATTTTGAGTTTATTCTTGTGTGTGGTGTTAGGGAGTGTTCTAATTTCATACTTTTACATGTACCTGTCCAGTTTTCCAGGACCACTTATTGAAGAGGCTGTCTTTTCTCCACTGTATATCCTTCCCTCCTTTATCAAAGAAAAGGTGACCATATGTGTGTGGGTTTATCTCTGGGCTTTCTATCCTGTTCCATTGATCTATATTTCTGTTTTTGTGCCAGTACCATACTGTCATGATTCCCGTAGCCTTGTAGTATAGTCTGAGGTCAGGGAGCCTGATTCCTCCAGCTCCATTTTTCGTTCTCAAGATTGCTTTGGCTATTCGGGGTCTTTTGTGTTTCCATACAAATTGTGAAATTTTTGGTTCTAGTTCTGAAAAAAATGCCAGTGGTCATTTGATAGGGATTGCATTGAATCTGTAGATTGCTTTGGGTAGTAGAGTCATTTTCACAATGTTGATTCTTCCAATCCAAGAACATGGTATATCTCTCCACCTATTTGTATCATCTTTAATTTCTTTCATCAGTGTCTTATAATTTTCTGCATACAGGTCTTTTGTCTCCTTAGATAGGTTTATTCCTAGATATTTTATTCTTTTTGTTGCAATGGTAAATGGGAGTGTTTTCTTAATTTCACTCTCAGATTATGTATATGTATAGCTGATTCACTTTGTTATAAAGCAGAAACTAACACACCATTGTAAAGCAATTATACTCCAATAAAGATGTTAAAAATAAAATAGCCAATGGATTCTGTAACCTGGAATTCCTGCTGCTCCCAGTAGTAGATTCCGAATAACAGAGAAAGGATGCTGTTGTTTGAAGATAGGCTATAATCCAGCATGACCACAGCCAGATACTTGTAGCCTCACATTCAAATGTAAACTTTTACTTTGGAAGATCACAGGGTGCCGTGCATAATTATAAACATAAACATTTATATGTCTTCCTGGAACATATATAAAAAGTGGAGATCTGCATGATGGTCATAATAATTTATAATGTTATCAGAGAATAGAAAAGTTCTTCTAGAACTCACCAACTTCCAGGATGAGCAGCACAGGGGCGTGGTCAAAAGCTGACTGGGTTGGGTGTGTCAGATGACAGGGCGTGGCGGAAATGGGCGGAAGAGTTGATCTTCCGGGAACAGAAAGAGACGTGATAAGGGTAAGGGTGGCATGGGAGGAAGAGTCCTGCAGCAGGCGGCCAGCCGCAGGGAGGGTCTACCACAACAGTCTCCCTAAGAGTGAAGCTTCCAGAACAGAGCAGGGGACCTGGGACTGTCCACATTTAACCTGAATCACCAGGGCCAATTCAGAACAAGAAGAGATTCCAGGTCTATTGTATTGAAATAATCTACACCCATTGCCTCTGAGAATATTCACTAGTGAAGAGGTAAGAGGGCTCCTCATGAAATGTCTTAGTATTACACAGGCAAGAGAAATATTTTTTAAATGTAAAGGAAATTTGGGGTTGTGAAATTGTGTTGTTTTCCTATTCTTCTAGCTTATGTCGTATAGCTTGTATATCCTTATAAGATATAGCTACTCTATGTCTTTCCTCTTCTAATTTATATATCATTTCTGCATTTATATATAGCATGCATATGTTAAATGTGCTCTTCATGTCAGCAAGATTGCTTCATCAAATACTTAATGCATTAAAATGGGTGTTTCCTCTTATTCAAAGTATCGAAGTTGATTTTAGTCACTTACATATTTCAACTGTCATAACTGCAGAATAGAAACATTTAACCACTTGAAAATGCTTACTTTGCTACTTATCAAATAGTAGCTTGCAGTCACTTTAGAAGATTTCATGATTCTGCATGTTTTCCTTTAAAATAGGTTTTAGAACCTGAAATTAGACGTCATTCAACTTTTAAACTTGGAACATTTTGTAAACCTTTAAAAAGAAACTCTTCTTTATTGGCTTTACAAAATCCAGTTAGAGAATAATATGAAATGAATCTAATGGAAAGTCTCTCCCTTGATGAAGAGAAAGTCAAATGGAAGCTTCTATAAAAGGATTGAATGACCCACAGTACTTCAAAGTCCCTTGGAGTGATTTTAAGAATCACCCTCAGCCCTGGGACTTCCCTGGCGGTGCAGGGGTTAACACTTCGCCTTCCAATGCAGGGGGTGCAGGTTCGATCCCTGGTCAGGGAGCTAAGATCCCACATGCTTCACGGCCAAAAAACCAAAACATAAAACAGAAGCAATATTGTAACAGATTCAATAAAGACTTTAATAATGGTCCACATAAAAAAAAAAAAACCTTAAAACATGAGAGAAACTCAGTCTGGATGAAATTTGAAGAATGGTATTCCTAATGATGTCCTCCTTTGAAGGTGTGAAAGGGCAACATCTGAAAGATAAATCACTGATGAAATGCAACTGATGGCACTTTTGCTTTCTTCCATCATAGGTGCTGACAGCCAACCCCCATCATCTGAGGAAGGTGAATTTGGCAAATGACATGCAGATTCTCCAAGACAGAATAATTGCAGAAAATCTTCAAAGGTACTCATATCAAATATTGATCTCGATTAATTAAACCAAGGCACTAATTAAACCCGGGTACTCCCTGTCACTTGACGAGGGGAATGTGTCACAGGTGGGGAATTATCAGAAACTCAGGAGTCACTAGCCTCGCCCCTTCCTGTAGCGTTCTCCTCCTTCTTGGCTCAGAGAGCTGAAAGGCAGAGCCATTTCTTGAAATTCGTCTCCAGGAATGGCAAAAGAAGCATCTGAAGAATCATGTAACTTTATTAACATGTCATGAGATACTCAGGAAGCTCAGGGGAATTAGAGGGGTTGTTAATGGTAGGCCAGCTATGTGCAGTCATCCAAAGTTTCAGGCATGAAAACTACAGATGTCACCTGTCTTGTTCACAGCTTGACCTCACAGTTTCTTGCTTTGGCCACATACACTGGTGCCGAGAGTGTCGTGGGACCCAGGGCAGGCCACGGAGACCCATCTCAGCAACACAACCTTGGCTGCAAAAACATCCCTAGGGGTGTTGGTTCATACGAGTTTATACCCCACACCATGAGTCTTCGCTCAGATGTCAACTTTGAAAGTTGTTTCCACCCTCCTTGAAAACTAACACCGTGGAAACTGTTGAGTTCCTCTTGGTTTTTGCAGCCCTTCAAAATCGTTGCCCTTTGCTTGATTTTCATTCTAAGTCTTGTGTTAGCTCAGGCTGACTTGGAATAAGTCCTTTAATCACCAAAAAGCTCATGAACCTCACACAAACAGAACAAAACAAAACAAAATCTTCAAGTCTGACCTGAATTTCAGGTTTGTCTTTTGAGGGTGGATTTCTCCAGCTTCTCTTTCTAATACTTATGGAATTAAACATTTTGTCCTCACACTACAAATGGCAAGTGAAGAAGGGAAATGGCTGGAAACGTCTGGGAGCTTGGGGTTCATTCCTTGACATAAAATCATGAGCTCTGGCAGTTTTTCTCTAATTCTCAGAGCTTTGTTGGCAGGTGGTCTGGGATCTCACTAGTAAGGTATTGGATGCTGGTTATTCCCAAGCTAAATCAACAGTAAGAGAAGACAAGTTGAAGTTTAGGTCTCCTTACTTCGAAACTCCAAACGGGAGAGAAAAATATTCCAAAACAAACTGAAAAAGATATCTACTTAGGAGTAAGTTCAATAAACAGTAGAACTGTGACTTCTTAAGACTGCTTCACCGTCCTGAGTCAGTTTGGCAAACCTTTTCCTTACGAACCTCTAGTCCAGTGCATCAAGTTTTCTGTAAGAAAGAAACAGGTTGTCCTTGGGTATCATGTCATTCAAAATTAACTATAGAAGAGGCTGGAAACCCTTAATACTGGAGGACACCCTATATCTTCCCAAGAGGTCACTGAAGACCTGATTTCTTAAAGCATCTCTCTTAGTTTCTCTTGTGCTATGAAGAGGCCACTTTTCTGGGATGCCATGTTGTTTATTATCTGGTTACTAATCTTTCATGTCACACTTTTCTCCCTCTAATGAGTCATTTCACCACTTTAAGTATCAATATTATATCCTTTCGATTCTCAGCCTATCCTTATTATGAGAAAATAGAAATGCGTTTACTCTAATACCGGATGAAATCAGAATCACTTGCTCAAATTTAACATACATGACACTTATTTCCTAAAAATCTGCGGAACCCCTGTTAGAGCTGGCTCCGATCTGCTTTTTTTGTCTTTGGACTGGAAAATTCAATGTCTGCCCAGCTGCCAGTTTCAGAGATCTCTGCCCTTCCTCATCCATCATTTGAGCTGGACTAGATGGCTGGCTGAGCCCCTTCCCACCACGACAGCTGTATTCACATAGCCACAGTCCTCCCAGCTGGCAAATTTTGTAGAAAGAAATGGGTCTTTTCTGTGTGTGCTCAGATAGGCAGGTTTAGAAAATAGGACCATTTTAATGAGTCTTAGGGTTTCAGAATGCTGCCCTGTGCATTTTTGATTGCTTCTCTGCTCGTGTCATTGGGGTATAAAGTCCGTTCATTTTTCCAGCTTTAAGAACTGCTTACCTGCAGTTCAGTGAACTTGGCATCACCTCCAAAATACATAACGCAAGAAACAGAACCAGGAGATGTTATATGCAAATCTCAGAAGCTGCCCAAGCATCTCCTGGCTGTTCGATTGCCAGAAGATTCTCTCTTGTTCCAAGGAGAGATAGGTTGTATTCATGTATAATGACACCAAAAGGACAATTAAACTTCACAGCTTGGGGGAGATTTTGAGAGCTCTTGTCAAAAACGTTCACACCTGTGGAACAGACCGTTATGTTTTGTGGAGCTTGTTTTTCAGCTTGAAATACACCTGCCAAAATCTGAATGGCCGCTATTGTAGCTCTGGACTCAAAAACCGCACTGTCAGACAAGGTTTGGTGCACACAGATGGGATAACTTAGAACAGCGACTATGTTGTTTGTAAGGCAATTAAGACCTTTCCTAGCCCTGTTGATGCTTTTTGGAGATGGAAAATGTTATAAGCATGCCTTAACTGTGCCTCCCTGGGACTTTATTTTTATTACTTTAATTATTTAAGTTATACTCAATACCTTAATTTGAATTTAAATATTTTTTTTAAATTTTCCACAGACTGTAATAGTAAGCAACGTCTTTTCAAAGAATCAATTTCAGATGTGGACCCTAAAAACCACTAACATTATCCTCGTCTTGGTATCCAAGGACATGTAAAACTTAGTGCAGAGTATAAAGAGCTGAATTGGGGTGTGCTAAGAAGCAGACTCTTGTGACCACTCTTAACATTTCTCATCAAAGAAGGCAATTTATTACACAGAATCCCAATGTCTGTTAAAATCGTGTATTTGTTGTGAAAACAATATAATCGCTACCTAATAGGAACTTCTTTTAAAGTTAAAAAAACACACACCCTTAACCCAAGCCCATACATCTTTTCTATATGAAAATTTGCTAGGTGGAATCTTAGAAAATTACTCCTATTTGACTATTTTTGACCTACGAAGGCAGTAATTTTATATGGTACTACCTAATAGTTTACATATTTGGAACCTTGGAGAACAGACAATTTTATTTGGATGTTTTTTCACCTACCTTTCTATCAAAACAGTTTCCAGTTTCTGTCTTCATCGTTCATAGTTTAAATTCGTGTAGCATCTTCCATTACATGGATGTGGGATATAAGTTGATTTTGCTTTTTCCTTATAAAAGCAAATACTCAAAACACCACAGTCAGTGCCTTCCTTCACACAGCAATTCGATTTGGTTGCATTCTCATGCTGGTTTTTAAACTAGGGTCTTCTCCTACGTCATCTTTCCATCCGTCTGAAATGAAATACTTTCACGTGTGAGTCTTGCAGTATGAATCTAAGTGATGAAGCAAGTGTTGGTTCATACAAGCATACAAATGTGCACACATGGTATGTACATGGTTAAATGGATCTGTTTAGACAATACATCCTCCAAGCCAATGAGTTTGTGTTTAAAGAAAACCCAACTCCAGTGGGATGAGAAACATTGTGCCTGTCAGGCGGGCCGTCTTCAACTGGCTGCTCTCCATTCCCAGCTGACTGAGACCCGTCCCAGCAGATGACCCTCTCAGTCTGCTCTGGCTGCCATCAGAACAATGCTTTGTCTCATGTAGCCAAGAAGCAAACTCCAGCAGTGTTGACGGACCAGAGGAAAAGCATTTGCTCTTGCCCTAATGAAACATTCAGGCAGGAAGTTCAGAAGAAAACAGCAATGCCCTTGGGGATGAGGAATAGGGAATGGGAGGGGAGAAGCAGTTTAATTATGATGAGTGCGGGGGGACAGTCACAAGTGGAGATCAAGAAAAAGAATGGGGTTGATGTCATTCTTTACTGGGACATTCACTGAAATGAAATCAGGGCACACACAATGGTCTTGTTCTCTGCCCAGACCCGTGTGTTACAAGAGATTACTTGGTGGTCATGCTTCTTAGGAGGGGTCTAAGGACCCTGCTCACATTAAGATATCCCCCAAGACATCTTGAAGACAGATAAGAAGGGCAAAATCATTTCATCCTGAAATGCTGAAAAATGGCCCACACTCGGTTCACAACATTTTTTAAGATCACTGAGCCACAGTTTAGGACAGAGTGTTCGGATTCTTACAACACAGTGAATTTTAAGAAGCAGAGTGTAAGTACGCAACTTGGTGTCAGGCCAGATATCTTAAATTGGTGCCTCTTTGGTAGGGTAATTTTGAAGGGTGTTCTGAAGTTAAGACAGAATCTATTTCTCAGTAGAAAGTTGGCACTTCCTGAAAAGAAATACTGCCTTGTACCACGTTAAGACATTTATAGGACTGATTAATTCTGCTTACAGAGGAAGCATTTGATCTGTGTCGATCTCAAGTGCCTAGTGCCACTGGTGGCAGATACATTCAATTTTAGATTCCTTCTCTCAATTAGTGTCCTGAGGGCTTCCCTGGTGGCGCAGTGGTTGAGAGTCCGCCTGCCGATGCAGGGGACGCGGGTTTG
>NC_041228.1:66274272-66298178 GCF_002837175.3 Physeter macrocephalus | reverse complement strand
AGAGGCCCGCGTACCGCAAAAAAAAAAAAAAAAAAAAAAAAAAAATAGTGTCCTGATTTAACCTCATTCATCCGCTTAGATTTCACAAGAGGGCATCACAATTACAAATGAAGGTTAGATTTTCTAAGAAGTTATCACTGGAATAATTACGTGGTAGGGTCAGATCCTGTTATTAAGATTCTGTTGTATTGCATTAATAGGGCTTCAAACAAATAAGTCATTGACTGAGGCCTTTTTTTTTAGGATATTTTTGCTGCATATTTGTAATAGAACTGAAACATTGCAGCCTTTTTACACTGGCATCTGTGGTTTAGAGAATTTGTAAAACTAAATGATCAATTTTGGTAAACCACTGGTCTTCGGGTGCATATATGTATTTAGGGACAAGGTCTTTCTCTCTCTTGTAGAATATACAAAGATGTAAAAGTAAAATTGGATTACAGTGGGAATTCATATTTGTCTTATGTTTTTGCTCTGGTGACTAGAGAATCTTGTGTGGTGAGGGTGTAAGGAGGTGGTGATGTATATGCCACAGAAGTGTTTTGAAGCTACTGTGGACTGTGGCTATCAAAATGGAAAGAGGCACATTTTGAAGGAGTCCTAATTGGGGCAGATTCTAACGTGAACTGCAGTGATTTCTGCTTCCCTTCTTTTTAAGTGGAAGGTAGTTAGTCTATAGGACCTTTGAGAAAGAATAATTATTTAAAAATTTAAAAATAATCAAAATATTTCCAAACAAATGGTCAGTACCATCAGAAGTTCCCAAGTTTTCAGGACAGTGTTTAATTTTCTTTTCTGTTTATTTTCTAGTAGTCTTTAAAAGAAATCTTGAGTCCATTGTTGATAGCCAGTTGACAATGGCAGCTAAAATACAAGTGTTTAAGCAAATCCACTATTTACTAAGCAAGTAGATCAGGCATGGCTTCTTACAATGGATTTACCATAAAAGTAATTTTAAAATTATTTGCTTTTACAGTTTTACCAAGAAAAGGTTGGATGCATTTTCTACATTAAAATGTATTTGGTTATAATGTGAAGTAAGAATGCTCCAGCAGGTTAAGTCCATCCTACAATATTCATAGGAGTCTGGTCTGGCCAGACATGATGATACTCAGCAGTGGACAGTGGTCATGAGAGAACTAACAGCCTTTCAGTGCATCAGCGCTGTGCTGCACGGGATATAGATATTCAGAATACCTCTCCCGATGATAAGTATATCAAAATAGAGCTAGTCACAAAATTCTGCTGTCCAAAGAACCCTGCATTGAGAGTTGATTCTAATTATAGGTAATTTGTTTACTATGTAATTTTCTACACAGCTAGCATATATTCATCCCCCCTCGCTCACTGGGCTGTTATAAATAGAAGATAAAGGATGTAAAAGTACCTTTGGAGGGAGCAGGTGTTTAGAGCCGCTCAAACACAACCTATTGTTATTATAATATTAAAAGGCTGAGGTATTGCGTGGTAATCATTAGTTCCTATCAGACTGTGCTATTCCCAGCACCTTATTTCTCCCTCATTATTCTTTCAGTTTTATATCTCTGCCAGTAAACTAATCCCAATGTGTATTTTTGATAGCTGGCAAAAATTCAAAAATGCTTGGCAAAGATGGAAGGCTGTAGAATCACTTGGATTATAACTATGTAGTCAGTGCATTTTTTAAGAAAAGCTTCAAAATGAAATACCTTTACTGGTTGAAGCATTAAAAATAAGAGTGAAAAAAAATAGCTCCTGCTGTATCGTACGCTCGTAGTTGTTGGAATTCAGGTTAACGATTGAGTGCAGGTAATCTTTATGATTAGAAAAAAGATGTGTACGATCAACTCACCGGGGAGAGGGGCTCTCGCTTTCAAGATCTTGTTGGTTGGCTCCTCTTCGCACTCACGTGGATCAAGAAATTGCCATCACCTGCATATCCCCCAGACAGAGGCCAGGGAGAAAAAATGACACCCTTCTGCCCTCTGTCAGTGCTTGTCACAAGATTGCCTTTCTCTTAGGGAAATATTCAATTGTCTGGTTGTTTTTTCCACCCCTAAGCATTGATTTATTATAGAGGAATTTCTTTCAAATGTCAGATACAGTAGCAGCTTCGTAGTTTGTAAGGGCTGAAACGTTGCTTCTGGGTGAAAGGAGAGGAATGTAATTTACATTTCTGGTTTGGAAGTCCATCTTAGTGTAAAGAACTTTCTCTCTAGCTGTGGAAATATTAAGACAGAGTTTGTGTGGTATGACTGGTATATGTATGTATGAATAACTGTTCCAGTGACAACCAACTCCTAAATGTGACAGACAATAATTTGGACTATCGAAACATTGATTTTTTTTCTTCCGGGCTCCTGGTGAGGCAGTAAGACCATGCATCATCTACCTGGTAATCACTAGGCTGAGCTATCGGCCTTCATGGGTGTCTGAAAATGTACACGGTGATGTGTGTTAGAGTCACGTGAAAGGAGCCTTTGGGAGAAGTTCGAGCGTTATCACCAGCAAAGGTGATCTCCTCTTCTTAAAAGAGAAAACTCTCTTTTTCTAATTTATGGTGGTGCAAGAGGGAAGTGTAGAGTAGTGGTTAGAAGCACAGATTTGGGAGCCAGACTGTTGGGTTTGAATCTCTGCTATACCGTTGTTTAACTGTGTAGCTTAATTTCTTTGTGTCTCAGTGTCCTTACCTGAAAAATGGGGGCCAGTAATAATACTGACTCAGTTTCGCTGTTTAGAGAATTAGATGACTCCATATGCATAAAGGGCTTTGAACAATGCCTCACACTCAGTGAAATGCTTTGTGCAAGTTAACTATTACTATTATTTGTGAAAATTTTTTAAATCCAGAAATGCACAAAGTAGATAAGTTCCCATAACGTCAGTCTGCTCGTAAGTCCATACACTTAAATACACACCACACACACACACGCACGCACGCACACGCACACACACGCACACGCACACACGCACACACAGGCACAGGCACTATATAGAAACCAGTCACGGGCCACAGCGCCCACCTCGTGGAAATTGGTGCTGGTCAGAAGTAGCACATGTACATATGCCTCACAAATAATACCAAAAATAATACTTTACGCCTACACACCTAAAATCTACATTGGTTCACTTGTAACAGTTGTTGAGAAAGTCAAATGACACGGTAAATGGGAAAGTGCTTTGGGAGTATATTACGAGCATCCATATGGAAAACTTGTTTTAAACCAGTGTTTAATTTTTTAATTTCTGATTTCCCTTTAGACTTGCTTAGCCTTAGCCTCAGCTTTTTCCCCCAACCAACCATGATTTGGCATATATTAACAAATAAAAACTAATTATTACTAAAATCCCATACAGAGATTCTCCATTTGGAGGCTCTAATGATTCAGTGGCCTGGGATTCTGATCCTCAAATAGGCTGGCTACTTCTTCTCTGGTGTAGACCCTGCCTCAGTGCGGCTCCACGGGGCTGGACGCAGAGAGCCGCAAAAGTGTAAGATGGATTTGCCTCAGGAAAACTTTCTCAATCCTCTGTTTGTAAATTATATAGTTGATGATTTTTTTTATAACTATCACCATTTAAATGACGATGGAATTTCAAAGCTTTAGGTTGACAACTGTACTGTATCCTGCTTTTCTGTTTGTGCCATTAATAAGATTCCCTTGTTGAAAGGAGAGAAAAAAAAATCCTTAGAGAATGATAAAGAGCGCTTTCCTCAATATTTGGGAGAGTTTTCACACAATGGACAGCACTCATTCTGCCTGTATTTTATACTTCTGAAAAAAAATTTTTATATAAAATTCAAAATTCGAACTGCATGTTGAATGTTGCTGCAGGATCTTAAAATAATAAACTTGACATTCGGTTTTTCCACTTCTCCTTCTCCACCGTTAAGTATATAGGGGTGCCAAGAGTAGGCAAGTCCCCGCAACACCGAAGAAGGAGTAGAAAAGTGCTTTGTGAGCGAGTATCGTTCGTGCCATCTTCATCGTCTCCCAAGTGAAAATTAAAGGTGATCATTATCGTGGCATCAACAGCAATGCAGTGGCTGCCCATGGTGTGCAGAACCAAGTGTGAACCTTTTTAAGGCCCCCCGAGGACCACTGGTGTGAGGGAAGATATGTCCATGGAGATAGTCCACCATTTCCGACCTTGTGGGCATAGCTTTTTGATCCTCATGGTGCCTTTCAGTAAAGTGTGGAAAAGAGCATTTAGCTCATAACGTTATTGTGAGGGACTCGGAGAGAAGGTGTGTGGAAAGCACCAGCCCCAGGGCCACGCAGATAGCCTGAATCTGAGAAACCTGGGGACTTCATACTTTAATTACGGTTCATATTATTGAAATTTTGTTTGTACTGTGCTGTCGTTTACCTGTCTCTGCCTCACATTGGAGTGTGTGCTTTTTGAGACTGGAATACTATCATCTTTCCATTTCTTATGCATTTAGCACAGCACTTTGCATACAGTTGAGTGTATAATAAATGCTCATTTTTTAATATAAAAAACAGAGTTGCAAACTTCTGGTTATATTGAGCTTTGTGAATTACCCAAAAGAGGCAGCCGTGCTTTGGCCTGGGCCAGTTCCTAGTAGTAAATTTTAAAATTCATTTTTCAATTTTTCTTCTATTTGCTTAAGTTTTTGAATATTTAAAAGGCTCCTATGCAAGTAGACCCAGAATTAAATATCGAGGAGGAGCCTGTGACCTAAATCTGTCTGTAGAGTTTAGTGAGAGACACCAGGCACATACAGAGTTGTTACGAAAGGCAGGGACCCCATGGAATAATGAATAAATAATCCCCAAAGCTCTTCGCCACACATCAATGTCCTTTAAAAGCAGCTTGTTACTAGGGATCACTCTGAAGGACCATAACCCTTTGGACACAGGAACACTACAGGGACAGCTGCAAGCCTCATGGTCCAGCCATTCATGGCTGAAAAATCACAAGATGGAGACAGCAGAAAAACCACATTGGTGGTCAGATGCCTGAAACAAGGTGATTTTATGTGAACAAAGCCCCGTGACTCCCATGAGGCAAAAAGGCAGAGCCACGACACCATGTGGTGCTTGATCAGCAGCAGTCGCTGGGCCAGGGGACGGCCCACCCATGCACTAGTTATAGTCAAGTCTTCCTGTCCAACTGCCCTCATTTCAGCCATATTCCTAAAAAGAGACGGAAAGGATTCCAGCAAACAGTAACATTTGAGAAACAAATAGTAACACACACTCTTAATAAGTTTTCTAGGAAGGGGTTCTAAAATGTATTTTTGTTGTTGTCTATAAAGATATTGAAAGGGTGACAGTATAAGGGGAAGTTTCAGGAGGCCTGGACTTTGTCCCAGCTGCATATCTAACTGGCTGTGTGATCTTGGGCAAGGCATTTAATCTTTCTGGGCCTCTGTTTCCTCATCTGTGATATGACATAGGTGTTCACTTCCAGTTTTAAGATTACATGACCAGATTCTACAAGATTATGCCTTTACTGTATCCTACCAAGGATTGGATCACTACTCAGATGAGAATTGTACCTCTCATCTGAGGTTTGTCAGGAAAATGGTGCAATAAGAATACAGGATGAAAACATAAGTGACTGACTTTTTTCCTTTACTCAGGCTGTCCCTAGATTTTCTTAAGCACTGAGTGGAGCGTTCGTTGATATGGTTGTTTGTAAATACAGGCCGATCCCTGGTTACAAAGAGACAATAGTAACTAAAGATGATCATTTATAAACCAGCCTACCGGTGGTTTGGTCTATATTATACTATTATCCAGTAACATTATTATTGATGCCATATTTTTTACAGATCTATTAAAGGACAAAGGCCTTAGCAGGCCTGCTTATAAATCTAAGCAAGAAGTTTAAAATTTTGGTAGGAAAAAGGCATTTCATGTGACAGGCTGTAATATTAGAAATCCATCTTTCATCTGTGCTTATCATCCCCTAACTGCTTCCCCAGCCCTTGCAAAAAGAGTAAAGATTCCTCCTTCTCTTATGAACCAACGCTGATGAAATATTCAGGCCTGAAATTCTAATGATACATAAATTTCAGAACCAGGAAGTAAAGGATTTAGGAGAGACGAAAAGGCTTGAGGGAGGGAAGGAAGATGGGGTTTCACCATGAGGCACTTAAAAGGTAGGTCTATGGATGGGGCAAAGTGAACATAAGGGCCATTGATGGAAGAAGCCTGGTGAGAGAGTTGAGGATATGAGAGCCTGGGGGCTTTAATCAGTAAGTACTGGTGTAAATTAATTGTAAGGCATGAATAGAAAATAAGAGAAGAAAATATTTAGTGAATAAGAAGCCAGTGGACAACAAAGAGGGAATAGAAAAGAATTTCTCTATATTTTCATTCTACGCTTTCATTGTCTACTTCTGCTTCCACGCCTTCTCATCACCACATATTCCAATCATCTTGACACTTGGTAAGAGGATAGTGGAGGAGTTGATGAATACTCCAAGTGGATGTGCAGAAGGAAGGAGAAACATATATGCAGAAATTGATCAAGGAAAATTATGTATTTGAAATTTATCATAGGCTTACATTTGTGTATTTCTGTTATGGTATTCATCACATTGTATTTATCATGCTTCTGATTAGTTGAGCTTTTTGGATCTGTGGGTTTACATTTTTTAACACATTTGGAAACTTTTCAAGTATTTCTTCATGTACAGAGGTCCCCCTCTTTGTACCATAGTCCAGAAAAGCGTCTCTGGTGGGACATACTTCACTTGTGTCCCTTCTCTCACAGATCACAGCCTATTGTCCAGTGTCTGAGATGGTTGCTTCATATACTTTGTTTTCTGGCTGTTTACAGCAGAAGGATTAGTGTGATACCAGTTGCTCCATCTTGCCTGGAAATAGGAGTCCCAACATATTTGTATTCAGACTTTGTTTTTTGTTTTTTTTCTTTTCTCCTTACTAGTCAATAAGAGCTTTCAAGGCAGTAAGAGGGCTAACATGGAGTTAGCCCATAGCAGGCGCAGTAAATACTATTGAATGAAAGAATGAATGGCTATTGTTAAACTGATCCACAATATTTAGGGTCTCTGTATTTAGTTGAGACATTGATGTAAATATATAAGTGCTTCTGTAACATGTGCTTTTTTTAAGCAATAGAGAAAAATCTATCAAACTGAGTTCATATAAGCTAGAGATTAATGCTAGGGTAAACTAGTCTTACATTAAGATTACTTAAGGTTCCTTATAGCTGTGACATGCCAGTATCCAGAAATAGGAATCACACGTTTTCAGGTACCTATAGGACACTCATGACAAGTTATTCTAGAATTAAAATTAGTGGTGGCTGTTTTTAACATTCATGAAGTTGGCAAATGCAGTTATGTACCTTCAGGGATTTCTGCCTCTAAGTATATACCAGGATTATAAATATCCAGACTATAGTTTCATTTACCTTAGTCTCTGATGGCCATGGACTGTGATGCCTTTTCATTTACATAGCAAGATACACTGAGTTGGTCTTTCAGATGTCTATCTAGCTTTCTTTCTGTGATCAAAAAGAGACTTATAAATTAAGAATTACAGTCAACTGCACAAATTGTGCAGCAAAGAAGTCCTGCGTTTTCTTGTTAAAGATTTCTCTGAAACCTTAATACAACACCTGTACAAGCGGTTGTATATAAGAAATACCTGTATCTGGAAGAATATAGGATTTGTGGAAGTCTTTTAAAAATCTATGATGCTTAAAATCTCTGGACATGGGAAATTTCCTATAATTAGAATACTTTTACCTACCTATTTAAAGGGTCCCTAAAATTCAGAATTATTGCAGTCCTAAACACACACACACACACACACACACACACACACACACACACACACACACACACACACTCATGTGTACAAACCACATTACTGATAAATTATTCCTACTCTATAGGTCAACTCAGGGTTCATACAATATTGCTGTTATCAAAACCACAGCCTTTTAATACTTAATCACATTTGATCCACGGGATTCTTAAAATTTCCTTTTGTTTCTTTTTGACTATATATCTGGTTCCCTTCGATGACAGGCAGCAGCTTTGTAGGCCCAGGAAATCAGCTGTGAACGCGACGTTCGTTCATTCTTCCAGTTACCTTCGGCAACTCACCTTTTCATCTTGATGCTTTGATTACACAACCTACCAGATGGAAATAATAATTTGATCTCCACATGAGTGTGAAGGAGCCCCGAAATTCTAATATAAGATAACAAAAGCTGGTTCATTGTTGAGGGAATTTTTTTTCAAAAGAATGATCGTACTTGTTTAAAGCCTGAGTGAGGTGACGTTTACAGAGCAGTGATTTACGTTTGTGGTTCCAGAACTGTTCAGAACTGAGGGTTTTCTTTCAGTTTGTTTTTCTCCAACATTCCCTCCCCCCTTGATTTACATTCCCCAGTTAAAAATTTAAAGTGAACCTTTGCCAAAGCCTCAGGTTCCACCTGGTTTGGGCTTGAAACCACATAAAGCCACTGAATTTTGCATAGTTTCCATTTGAAATGATGTATCAGCTTAGTTTCTCTTTCCCTGTGAGCCAGGCTTACAGGAAACTTGGCCAGGCTTTCGATGAACCTGCTCTGAGTTTTGATTTTATGTCAGACCCTAAAATGAGGCCACTCACCTAGTTCCGTCTTCCAAAAAGCTCTTATTATAATGTCCCCAGAGTGTGTCCTAGCAGCCGAGGCACAGTTATACCTTGTTTTAGTATAAGGTGAGGGAGAATTTCTCAGCTACTTGGAACCCATTCTAATTGGGAAACCAGTCAGACTCCATAACAGAGGCTCATACTGTCAGGCATAACACTTTAGGGAAAGAATTTCTTTTGAAGTCTCAGAAAAAGGGTTTTCAAATAAATAGCTCAGTGAGACCAGGTTAATTCACTTTTTCTTTTGTTCCTTCCTTCACTTATGCATCATTTAATTCTCGGTGAGCGAAGTATTGAGAGCCTGACATTTGTGGATCTTACATTTTAGTGGCAGAAGACAAAATAAAACAAAACATAATACATAGGTCAAATATATATAGTATAGTAGAAAGTAGTGAGTACTCTGAAATAAAAGAGAAGTCGAGCAAAAATTAGAAATCAGTGTAGGTTGCAACGTTAAGGAGGGTTCAAAAGGAAAGTGTCATTGAGATGTAAGATTGGAACAAGACTTGAAAGTAGTGAGGAAGTAGCAACCGGATATCTTGAGGAAGAGAATTCCAGACAGAGAGAAGAGCTACAGCAAAGTCCCAAGATCCGTACACATTAGAGGAACCACAGTGAGACCATGATGATAAAAATAGAGTGAGGAGGGCTTCCCTGGTGGCGCAGTGGTTGAGAGCCCGCCTGCCGATGCGGGGGACGCGGGTTCGTGCCCCGGTCCGGGAGGATCCCACGTGCCGCGGAGCGGCTGGGCCCGTGAGCCATGGCCGCTGCGCCTGCGCGTCCGGAGCCTGTGCTCCGCAACGGGAGGGGCCACAACAGTGAGAGGCCCGCGTACCGCAAAAAAAATAAAAAATAAAAAAAAAATAGAGTGAGGAGATGGAAGAGTTGTAGAAAATGAGGTCCGATCAGTCACAGTAGACCAGCACCTGACCTGTGACCCAAGAGAACGCTTTTGGCTATTTCCCTGGATGAAAGGGAAGCCTTGCAGGATTTTGTACAAAAGGATAGTACATTCTCATTTCTATTTTAAAAGCCTCTCTCTATCTGTCATGCTGAAGTAGACTACAGATGGCAAAGGTAAGGAGAGACTGATTACAAGGCTACTGAAAGAGAGAAGAGTGCTTCCGATTTGGTGATGGCAGTGGAAGTAGTAAAAAACAGTCAGATGCTAGCTATCTTGGAAGCCAGAGTTAACAGTATTGCCTGACTTATTGAATGTGGTGTGGAGAGGGGTGGGGAAGAAAAGAATCAAGGATGCTTCAAAAGTTTTGGCCAAAGCCACTGAAAGGATAGAGTTGTCATTGATTGAAATCAGAAAGGCTACAGTTGGAAGGGCTCTGGGGAGGGAGATCAGGAGTTCAGTTTTGGAAATCAAGTTCAAAGTGTCTGTTAGACCTCCAAGTGGAGGTAGCGAGTCAGCAGGCGGTTGGGTTTATGAGTCTGTGTGTGGGAATAGAGGTTTGCATTTGGAGGTCATTAGCATCTTATCAACAAAGATGTGAGTACAGACAGAGGAAAGAAGAAAAGACTAGCCTCTGCCTCTGTGGTACTCCACCATTAAGAGGTCAAGGAGAAGAGGACAGATTAACAGAAGATAACGAGGAGGAGCCCAGTGAAATGGGAAAAGAAGAAGGGTAGAGGAGTTTCTGGTTTCCTAGAAACTGAATGAAGACAGTGTTTCAGGGAGGAGAGTGAATAACTATGTATGGCAGGTCCAGCATGATGAGGATTGAGAACTGATCGTTGGATTGATCTCTTTGGCGGTCATTGGTGCCAAGTCTGAGAGCAACTTTGGTGAAGTAGAGGGAGAGAGAGCCTGATTGTAGTAGGCGTAAGGGAGAATGGGAGAAGCAAAAGTAAGACAGAAATATGTCAACACTCCCAAGGACTTTGCTGCAAGCGGAGCAAAGGAATGTGGGGCAGCAGTTGATGAGAGACAAGAAGGTTTTTAAAAGATGGAAGAAATAACAGCATGTTTTTATGCTTATGGGAAAGATGTAATTTGGGGAGGAAGAATGATGATCTGAACAAAAGAGGGTAGCGTTGCTGGCGCTAAGATTTTTTGAAGAGGAGGGAAGAAGTAGAAACTAGTACGCAGGTGTAGAACTGGCTTCAGACAGTGAGAGCACAGATAATTCATCGACTCGAATAGATGAGAAAGCAGGGTATTGGGGTGCAGAGGCTGGTAGGTGAGCAACTCGGGGACTGGGGTGGGGGGAAGCCTTTGGAAGTTCTCTTCCAGTTGCTCCCATTTCTTGAGTGAAGTTCGAACTGAGGTGATCTGCTCGAGTGAAGGAGGAGGAGCGCTGAGGGTGTGAGGAGAGGGGAGGTGACTGGAAGGGCATCTCAGAGAATGGAAGAGCACCTGGACGAGGGAGAGCAAGTGTGGTTGCCTGGCTGCACTTGGGACTGTTCAGGGCGACACGTTTTTTTTTCTAGGCATGTTTATTGGCACAGGTACGAGTGAGGACTAGGCAGGGAGTTGGATTTCACTAGGGTTCTGGTGCGCCAAGCAAGGATGGTGAAGTGATGGAGAAGGAAGTGGGTGGAGAGTATTTGCAAAGACTCATTATAATGACTGTGTAAAATGACCTTGACCTAGTTAGGAGGGGTTGAGGATGTCAAGGGAGGAAGGGCTGGTCAAAGAGTGGTTGGATCAAAGGACTGAAAAACCCCTCTGGGTCGAGAATTGCTGGGGTTGGCATCGTGGAAAGACAGGACACGTCCGAGGGCAGGAGGCATGAAACTGAGGTGACAGGAAGGTGACAGTACTAGCCCGGTACTGCTAAGGGCTGGGGATTGACTAGATCGGCCCCGGGAGTAGCTAGGGTAGAGGAGAGGTGGTCCAGAAAGGTAGAGGCTATGGAGCTGGTAAGCTCACATCACGATCTTTGAAATTTCCAAGAATTCAGACAGTGTCATAGTGGGAGGGTGAGAGTGAAGCAGAGGCTAAAATCACTTGGAAATGAGGAGGAATGTCCTGGGGTCAGTCTATGGAAGTAGTAGGCTATGTAATCTAATAACACGAGCTGAAATTTTTCATATGATGAGAAATAAGAAAGCACACAAATTTAAGGAGGAAGAGGGGAAGAGAGGTGCAGGCAAGCTGGCAGGTGAGCTGGCAGACTTTAAGGAAGATTTTAACATAACAGTCAGAAGATACACCTAAATTTGCATTCAGTTTTCCAGAATTATATTATTCAAAGAAAGCGTAGTTACCCGTGAACCTGGATAAATTATTACATTTCATTAAAAGTGACATTTTGCAGCAATGAATTTTTTCCCTTTCCCCTGCCAGAAACCATCAAGATGCCCCATAACGTGCTGCTTCTTGATTTACACTGAAATAAACAAGAAAGTCCTTAGAAAGGTGTCAAACAATAGAAACACAGAAGAAGGAATCCAATTTAAGCATAGATGGTCTAGGCTTGCTTTCTGGCAATAATAAACCAAGTATCTTTGCTGGGAGAAAGAGCTGAAATCTCTGAAGGGCGGTGAATAGTGGTTTATATGTATAGCCGTGGCTTTATTACCCCTTTTTATGGTTTTGCATCTTCTCCCTACTTTAACAAAAGATCATTCAGATGTGAATTTATTTTGATGACATCTGTACGATTTTATGCCTGTAAAAGTAATAGTGTTTCTCCTGGTGATGGCTCAGGGGAGATGATCAAATTTTTATATTTTCATCATTGAGCCATATTCCATTCTTGATGCCATAGGCATATTTGAAAAAAAATTTCCTGGAAGTCAGGAATGGCACCTTGGTCAGCTTCTGTACAAATCCGAGCCCACAGATACTCAGAAAGTGCTCAGTTGGACTAAGTCTCTTGACTGTTAGTCCCGTTGTACATTCCATTTTGTAGTGGAAACAAATCCTGTTTTTTTTTTTTTGGAGTGGAATCAAGAAAGATGGCCAGGTAGAAGTTCCCCGGCGTAATTTTCCTTTTTGTGTTTATGAGTCTTGTCTTTGCCTGTGGTGAGTCAGGGCAAGGATGACACCAGGTGACTTGTTTTAAAAATCAGTAAAGCAGAAGAACCTTCCTTGCACTCTTCTAGGAAATCAGGTAGGGAGAAAGAAATATTCATATGGGGAAAGCACGTTAAGTAGAGGGTTTTTAATAAATTAGGATCTGGCTTATACTTTACTGTAAATAGCAATTATAAATTGCGATGAGTTTCCCAGGCGGCTGATACTACGTGAAGAGGATTTTGTGGACTTCCCTTGAAATGGCAAATCTCAATTATTCATTCATTTGATAAATGTCAATGCATACCTTACATGTGCAGGCTATTGTGAGGATGTGATGTTGGGTGTGACCCGTGGGCTCTGTTCTCAGAAGCTTGCATTCTAAGATGACCCTAAGACTGCCTGGTGTGAGCTGAAGCTCCCTGCCAGTGTGATTGCGAGAAACTGCATCTTTACAGGGGTAATGAGTGGTCTTTAGCTCTTGGTACATATATCTTGAAACTCGTCAGTGGCTGATAACTCCAGCTCTATTGTTTGTTAGAATATAGTTCAGAAAAATGATTAGAAGTTAATAATGTAAGCAACAAGGTTGTACTGTAGAGAACAGGGAACTACATTCAATATCCTGTGATAAACCATAATGGAAAAGAATATGAAAAAGAATATATGTATATAAAGCTGAATCACTTTGCTGTACAGCAGAAACTAATACGATGTAAATTATCTATACTTCAACAAAATAAATTTTCAAAAAGGAAGTTAATAATGAAAATTGGCCAGATCCTCCCAAGAACTGTAAAGTTTGTAAGTACAAATTGCTAACACAACCAAATGCCAGACTTCTGTCCACACTCTCCAGCTTAAGGATGCTCAGGACCGTGGCACGAAATATTTCCCAGTAACTTTTTCATCAGCTAGGTGTTCTGAGTGCAACAAAATCCCTTTCCTCGTATTAGAAGTGCAGATAACATCCAGGCAGAGGGCTCTCCTTCAATAGCCTTTAAACAGAAAGGGCTTCCTCCCTGAGCTATTGGCTGTGTTTTCATGCAAAGAAGAATTTAAACTTATGGACTTTTGTTCCCAAAGATCAACCTGTCTTTTCTTAAATTTTATTTTATTAGTCAGTCTGTTAAAATGATTTTCTTGTTAGTCAATATTTTAAAATGCTTGTGTTTCAAAATACTTGTTTGCTGAAGCTTATAGAGCGAGGTTATGTGCGTTCCACTCAAGTTATGGGATGTGCTTCATGAGAAAGATAGGAAAAAAAAAAATCAAAATAACCCTCTCTTGTAAGTGTCTGAAAGATAGGAATAATCCAAAAGTACTTTAAACACTCTAGAGATACAAACAATAAAATGTCAGTGTGAATGGTTCTTGTTTGGCTTCAGCTGGCAGCTTGAGTGAGGATGGCCTTGAGAGTTCCCGTCCAGTTTGCAAACAGGGGAAACAACCCGCTAGCCAGCATATTGTTCTATAGAAGGCCTTGCAGTAGGAACCAAAATACTACAAAAACCTTACAATAGCCATGTCACTGGGGGCAAGTGAAAAGACAAGGCGAATGACCAGCAGAGCAAGAGGAAAGAACCGCAGGTCAGAAGGACAAAGGGCTCTGCGGAAGGGGCCAAAGATGTCATTCCAGATGCCCAAGCCAGAGGATGGCCGGTGTCAGCAGGAGATTTCCTGGGCAGCTTAGGGACTGGGCAGGCACGGCGTTTTGGTTTACTTAAAATACCAGTTACGCAGAAACCAGAATTGCAGGTGTCTCCAAAGGATGTATTTTTCCACATGTCCCTAAGTCAACAGAGGATAGACAGAAAGCTGGATAGATAGATTAAATGAAAAAGAAACAACCATTATCCATACAGATTTAAAGGCTTAAAAATGAATGAGATTCTCATCGTGTGGTTCCTATCCATATAGTGTGGACACGTGTGTGTGCGCGCGCGCGTGTGTGTATTTTTCTTTCTCTAGAATTGCAGGACAGATGCATGATGAAAATGATGCTTGGATAACAAAATCCGTATGTGTTTCCCTGGGGTGGAGCAGAGAGAGACAAAGATGAGGGAGATGAGAAAGAGGGAATGTGTAAATAGTTTAATTCCCTACGCCGTCCACACCCCCAGGAGAATGCACTACACTGAAAGAAGGCTAGGTTTGCTAAATAATTTAAGCCAAACAATAAAGTGTGATCTCTCCACCAGTTTCTTGCCTTCCCAGTAGCTCTTTTTATGTCCAAGCCCACAGTCTCTATCTTCTTCTAATCCCTTTCAGTCTTCTTGCCCTTTGCCCCACGTGACCTTTGGCACGTTGCCTCCTAACCTTAAAAAGGAGGAGTTCAGAGTTTCCGGGAGATTTTGATGAAACCACCTGCTGTCTTCCTCTACTCTTTCCCCCACCGCTGAATTCAAATAGAATTGGCAGACTGTATAAATATGCTAATTTTCTGAGCCACCCTAAATCCCCAATTCAACAATTCCTGTGAGATGGGACACTTGTCATGATTGGTTGGATTTCCTAATTCTCCCACCACTACTCAAATAGGAAAAAGAATGAAAAATCTGATAGACAGGAGCGAATTCTAATTTCTTCTCTCATTACAGAAAAAGTCAGTGAAAAAGTTAGATCTGATTCTCAAAAGATGGGTCAATTTAGGATTGTGCTTTGAGATTGAGGCAACTCGATGTTTTTTTCTTGCAGTACTTGGTTTTCTTTAATTATATACTGGTAAACTCTGCCTAGAAAACTGGAATATTTGGTTACCTAAAATTTTCTTTGAAGAATCCAACTTTCAGATATACAACTCTTAGAAGACAGAGTCATATCAATGTCACCTGAGGTAGGGTGTCATTTAGGTCTGGGGGTAGGGATGAGATGAGATCACCACGCATTTTAAGTTGTGAAAATAAACTGGTAACAAAAATGGTAACTTACAGGGAGCTTACTGTATACTAGCTCTTGCCCTAAGAACGTCACATATATTAGGTTATTTAACCCTCAAAATATCCATGAGGTGGGTACTATTACATCATCTTTATTGATGAGGAAGCTTCAGTCCGGAAAGTTTTAACTTGTGCAAGTTCTCTTAGCTAGCACACGGCAGAGCCCAAATCAAAACCCAGCTTAGGGCTTCCCTGGTGGCGCAGTGGTTGGGAGTCCGCCTGCCGATGCAGGGGACACGGGTTCGTGTCCCGGTCCGGGAAGATCCCACGTGCCGAGGAGCGGCTGGGCCCGTGAGCCATGGCCGCTGAGCCTGCGCGTCCGGAGCCTGTGCTCCGCAACGGGAGAGGCCGCGACAGTGAGAGGCCCGCGTAGCGCAAAAAAAAAAAAAAAAAAAAAAAAAAAAACCAGCTTGTCAGTCCCCAAACTCATGCTTATTATAAACCACTGTGATAGATCGGAAAAGAGTGCTCGTACATAAGAAAGGGAAAAAGAAGTAAGGATCTTACGAAAAAGCCATTAGAAAATTCCTTTGAACCATCACTGATAGAGCTGCTAAACTTTCAGGACACCTGTACTCCTTATTCTCATGAATTATTAACAGTTAACACTAACTCTCACTACGAAACTGAAAGGTGACTTCAGTCACTCATGAAATCAATCTTCTTTAGAATCCTATTATGTTAGTTACCTATTGTTGCATTAACTATGACCCTGAATGTTTGTCGCTTAAAACAACAATCACCATTTATTATCTCATATAATTTCTGGGGGTTAGGAACTTGTGGGAAGTTCTGGTTCAGAGTCATTCGTGGCATTGCAGTCCAAGACCTTACCCAGGCCTGCAGTCCTCTGAGGGACTGATTGGGGTCAGAGGGTCCTCTTCTAAGCTGGCGCACTTACATGGCTGGCACACGGGTGCTGGCCGTTAACAGGAGGTTTCAGTTCCTTGCCAAGTGGACCTCTCTCCATGGAGCTGCTTGAGTGTCCTCACAACATTGCGGCCTGCTCTCCCCAGAGCAGGTGATCTAAGACAACGAAGCAGAGCAGCAATGATTTCTATGACCTGGCCTCAGAAGTCATACTGCATCATATCTGCAATATGCTGTTCGTTACCTGGCTCAGCCCTGCTAAGTTACACAAAGGTGACTACCAGGGGGTGAGAATCACGGGGGAGCGTGTTGGAGGCTGGCTGCCACACGTTATCAGGTTATTAATGATACCATTTGCTGTTCATTTTTTCGGCTTCAGTGCGAGACCAACGGAGAGATGAAATAAAAGCAGTAAATACATTCAGAGAGTTATGAATGCAGCAGGCAATCTGCCCTCCATCTGTCCCAGGAAAACTGGAGTTTGAGGAATCTTGCTGGACTAGCAACTGGTCATCCTTTTGCCCTGCTGCTGACATCAGGTGTAGGACTGTGTCAGAATATAAGGCTCATCAAGACACTCAGCCATCAAGCACTTTGAGCAGACAGGAAAAGTAGACGTGTTTAGGACTACGCTCCATATTCATTCGTTTACTTGACAAATATTTATTGGATACCTATCAATGGCCAGAAGTACAGTCTATGCAGAATCTGAGGCATAGTGAACCGCTGGGAAGGCTCAGTCTGTTATTCTTAGAGATTCTTTGCTAAAGTAAGCCTTAGAGATCATTCAATATCTCCACCACCCCTTTTTACAAATGAGAAGATTGAAGTCTCCAGAAAACCAAAACTTGCTTATTATCACATGGTTATGCCTATGCCGCCCTGACTTCTCAATTCATGAAATCACAGTCAAAACAACCATGATTCATCCGGTTGCTTGAGTAGAGGAAAAACTGTGAAATCCATGGAGAACCTCTCAAAACAACTGCCTAAACCGTTTTTTCATTTTTTATTTCATCATTTAGGAAATCTCTCTGTTGGTCTTGCCCTGAAGCAGGAAAAACAAACCCCAATCACCCAACAGTGTCATTAATAAACTGACAATGTGCAGGCAGCCAGCCTCCAACACAGGCCTGAAACTGTCTGTACCTCTTTCTAGGGTTCAGTCAAGGGTCATAGGTTGTTTATGGACATGTAGTCTGGTTCCTTTATTTTAGAAGGAGGAAAATCTAACTAACCCTCAACACTGGCATTGACCCACACCTAAATTAACACTTTCTATGCCTTTTGACCAACATATCAAATCAGACAACTGTCCTTTCCAAAGTGGTTGGAGCTATTGGTATCCTGCATAAGGAAGTCCTGAGAAGGGGTGGAGTGAGAAAAAGGGAAAGGACATGTTGAGGGCCTCCCGTGTGCCAGGAGGATGCTAGCATTTCCGCGCTCTTGCCAGCTCTTTAATCCCCACGAGAACGGTAGGAGGTGATAGGCGTGATTCTTATTCCACTTTACAAAAGAAGAAACTAAGAAAAGGTAAGTAATTTGCCCACGGAAGCTCGGGGAGCAAGAAGCAGGTTTGGGACTTAAATTCAGGTCTCCCTGAGCCTGGGTTCTTACTCACCACGCTGTCCAAGTACCACTTGAAACTAACTTCTCGACGACCAGGCCTAGCTCACTTCCATGCTCTCCTTAGACTGTCCATGTTGCTTTATAAGTGTTGATCTTTAAAAGGCTATTTTATCTTCAGGTTTGCATATATGTATGAATGAAGAGCTTCCAAAAAGATAGGTATCTCCTTAATAATAGTATTCCTTTTTAAGTTCCCTTTTCCCCACCAGTAGGGCACCGTGCCCACAGTAAACTCCCAAGGTAGTTTTTGTTCTCACGGCAAATTTTCAGCCAAGCCGCCACCGGCCTCCTCTGTCTCCATCCCAACCCACTGAGTGTTCCCTTCTACTGGTGGAGAAAAAAGTGATTTCTCATTTTTTAAGATCATGTTATTTTCCCCCAAAACTTGTGTAGATTATAACCCCTAAAAAAGTCTTTCTTAGTCAATACATTTGGCTGCTTTGGAGTTGTGATTACAGTAATTAATATGGAAGCTGAAAAGTCAATTGTATTGTGACTGAGAGAGGTCCCTACTGGGACTCTAGTAAGATTAACATCATCTTAGAAGTATTTTCTATCCTGGAATCATTTTTTAAATGTAGACACTTTATAATACTTTTTATTTCTTTTTCTCTTTCTTTGTAATTCCCAAGAAGGCTTTTTTCTTTGTTTCTGCTTAGGCGTTGGCTCCACAGCTTAGGCTCACCATAGGCAAGAGAGGCTAAGCTGATTAAATACACCACCCCCCTCTTTGCTACCAAGTTCAGGAATTCACATCCTTAATGGCAGTCTCAGCTGAAGACCTGAGACTCATTTGCCCCCTGATGACGTACAGTAGGATAATTTTTAGCTTTACTGACACTCCAAGAGGAACACAAGTTAGGGGAGAGGAAGCAGGAGTATTAATGCAGTCACCACTCTCCATTCAAGAACATTGAGACACAAGCCCTTAGATGAAGCAACATATCCATTTAGATGACGAAATGGTTCTTCACGTCATCATAGAACCTCAAACTTTATATCTTTTATTTAAAAGTCTTTTTTTTTTTTTTTTTTGCCCAAGGGTCTTGCAAGGAAACGAGTCATTCTATGTCTTAAACTAAGTGTTTCAAAACAGACCCATGAGAAAGCTTTAAGCTTCATTGAACCTTAAAGGAATTTTCAATTTTTAGGGAGAAAAAATCTTCAATTCTTAAAGAACAAAACAAAACCAAAACACTGGACAGCAATATGAATAGAACAGATTCATTAGCGTTGTGAAAAACAGGTCACTACCTCCTTTTTTTCCAAAACAACAGCAGATACTTCGCTGCTACTATTAACTGTTAGAAAAGTCAGCTCATACACGGAAAGGAACTAGTGCTTTCACTACCCTCTGAAAGAAGAGAATGCATTGTATGGTCTTTAAATGCATTCTACAGTAAGAAAATGGAAAAAGAATGCAATAGGAGAGTGGGCGACTACCCGCTTGACCCTTAGATATCATAGATTTATTGCTAATTAGAATAATTGTGAATACAAATAAAATTTCGATGTGAGTATTGATTAATCTGAATGTACTAATATAAGAAAATCACAGATTAGAACTTTGACTGACCAAGTGATTAAGAACAATTATTTGACTCTTACTGTTTCTAATAGAGTCTTCTATGTGCTTGCTTTTATGCAAAAGCTGTTTAAAAACCTCATCACAGATACCTACAATCCCAGCGAGGCCAGGGTCTTATTGGGCTGTGGAGAGTGGTAAAACCTAACTCTAAAAGCCCGTGGGCCATTTGTTCCAAAACCAAACAAGTTGGAAAGAATGTGGTTATTTTTACCCCTAATCTGGCACTATTGTGATATTAAAGTCAAAGGCTGGTTGTGAATAGCTGAAAACTCCATAAACAAAATTGAAAGGCAAACAACGGACCAAGAGAAATATTTGCAAGGTTCACTTTTAAAGTCGACAATTTTTCCCAGCTTAAGGGAGTTTTATTCTTAGTGGTAATGATAATGACAAAAACCGTGACATGGAATGGAAATGATAAGGAAGCTATCCAGTGGTTTAGGAAGATCTTCTGTTAATGACTTTAGTGAGAGCTACATGATCCAAGTTCACCTTGAGACTGAATATACTTGATAATGTACGTTTCACATTATTGAACGCTTAGGTTCACTTACTTTGCAGTTCATGCAGGAAGTAGCTACTAATTAAATAGGCAATCTCCAAGGGCCAAATGAAAATTGAAAAATTCAGGAAGCATTAACACATGCTTTGTTTAAATGTCTGTCATATCATATTACATCTTTAGAGCCAAACGGATCTTTGAGAAACTCCTAAATTAAGAGATACACAATGGCTTTTCGCTAAATCGTGCATGGTCAATTTTCGTGCTAAATCGTGCGTGGTCAGCAGTAAGTAACATGGGTGACTTACTGTTAACTCAGTTTTTAAGGGAATTCTTTGTATGCCATAAGAAACAAGAATCTAGTGCACTTGGAGATACCAGCTGTGAAGAATAGGGATATATTTCTAGAAGCATCACCAGTCATTTGAGGTTTTATAATACATAAGAACAATTGCCAGAAAAGCAGGAATATTACATTCCTTTTACTTATATCTGTTTTATTACCAGTTCAACCTTCAACTTTGATGAAATCAGCTTGATCTTCCATATGTCATGGGCTGCATTTCCTTGACAAATGAATGGATTCTATTTGAGACTTCAGACTTCAGAGAAATGAGACAAGATAGTAGTACTCACAGGCAATTTGAGGAGGTTGGCGAGATTACAAATTTCCCAGTCCTGTGAAATGAATGGTACATTGATACAATCAATGTCATACATATTTAACAAGAACTGTATCTTTAAATTGTCCTAAACACAAAAGTCACCATTCATAATTAATTCTTAAGTGAAAAAATTTTAAATAATTCAGATAGGAATGTGCTGATTGGAAGTGAAATAATAGTAGGATTCATAAGGGTTGTTTGAATCATAAAAGCAAGCTGTTTTTTAAGTCAAAGTTTTACATTTTGTGTGTGTGTGTGTGTGTGTGTGTGTATGTAATTTAGAATACTTCGGGATGAAATAGAAAAAGAATCAGCTCAAATTGGTTTAGGCAACAAGAGTGTTTTGGCTTACAAATGATAATTCCAGGGACCACTGCTCATTGCAGCTGGAGCTGTACTGGAGCTCAGTTAAAGTCTCCTACTCTTTTTCCTTCCATACCTCTCTTGGCTCTGCCTGCTGCAGAGAGCTCTGTGTTTAGACATGGTGTATGCCCTCATGTTTACAATGTGGTTGCTGCCACTCCAACCTTTCATCCTCACAGTCTTAAGTCAGTGGATGACAGTGCTCAGCTCAAACAACATAGCTTCTGAAGTGAGTCTCACCAGCTCTGAGTGACTTGGCTTTGGCCAACGCTTAGTCTTTGAAGCAGTCACTCTTGCTGAGGAGAGGGAAAAAGAATGCATTCCATAATGGGGGAGGGGCGGGAGGTGTGAATATTCCTAAAAGTCCATGGGATACCAAGGGGGGAGAAATGATTCCCCCAAAGCCGAAAATCAGAGCCATTTACAAAACTAGAGGGCAGTTGCTGGATACGAAAAAGGCAAATAGCCCCTCTGGCGCCATGACATATGAAGTAAAGCTCTAGCCTTATATACTTCTAATATAAAATCCGTGAAACTGGCTTAAATAAGGTGAAGGTTCCAATTGGTAAACCACATGCCAACTGTCAGAGAACAACGCAACCACCCTTGTCCAAGGGGAACCCACGAGAGCCCTGTCTGCCATCACTAGCACCCCACACTTGATGGTGAAAATCACCTAGATGCTGGAAACCTCCATCGATGGGACCTGATCATGATTTTTTATACTATTTATGCCCAGGTGTTTTGCACACATCATCTCTCCTCCATCTAATCCTTCTGGTTTTGTTTGGTGTTGAGCACAAGCAGCTTGTTTGTGGGAGCCACGAAGCCCCACGCCTGTGCTTTCGTGCATACATTCATCTTGCAGCTCATAAGAAGGCATCATCTAGTTCCGATTCAAACAGTGTTTAGAGGATCAGAAAGTGAATGTTGTTCCCTCTCACCAGATGTGCTACGGAAATTCATTTTTTCCATACTTTGTATAAACTCCATGATCCTGAGTGTCACTTGCAATTTAAATTAAAAGTAGTGGATGTCTGGAAACAACCTAAATGCCCATTTACAGGTAAGTGGATAAAGAAGACGTGATACATGTATAAATGGAATATTATTCAGCCATGAAAAAATAATAAAATAACGCCATTTGCAGCAACATGGATGGACCTAGAGATTATCATACTAAGTGAAGTCAGTCAGACAGAGAAAGACAAATATCATATGATATCACTTACATGTAGGAATCTAAAATATGACACAAATGAACTTATCTATGAAACAGAAACAGACTGACAGACGTAGAGAACAGACTTGTGGTTGCCAAGGGAGAGGAGAGTGGGGGAGGGAAGGACTGGGAGTTTGGAATTAGCAGATGCAAACTAGTATACATAGGATGGATAAACAACAAGGTCCTACTGCATAGCACAGGGAAATACATTCAATGTCCTGTGATAAACCATAATGGAAAAGAATATGAGAAAGAATGTATATACATGTATAACTGAATGACTTTGCTGTACAGCAGAAGTTAACACATTATGAATCAACTATACTTCAATAAAGTAAATTTTTTAAAAAACAGCTGATGTCCTGCCATTACTACGATGTATCAGAGGACATTCAGACTCTCTTTGCAGCCTGCTATTTATGTTTAAAAATGTCTGTGGTAAGCAGGACACCCCACTACTCAGCACATTTGGCTGGGGACAGTGGCAGACGGGAACCCGTTAGCCACGTTCTCCAGGCTAAAGTGGGTTGCATTTTAAGATAATCATTTGGCAAACAAAATTACTAAGGATGGAGCCCCAGATCCCAGACACTGGAAGATATTTCCTTCTCCTAGGGGTGCTTGGTTTGTTGATTCACTAGATAAGAGCTTATTCATTTAGAGCAGTGTGGCGGATGTATTGTCCAATTTTTATGCCAGTATTTCAGAAGAATAAGCTACAGAAACACGACACAGAGTGGAAAGTGCCAGGAAGTCTGGTGAGATGGTAGAAAACCATGTTCCTGCCCAACGTGGCTCTCCCGACTAGCCATGTAATATTGGAAAATCTGTTTAACCTGTCTGTACCTCAGTGCCTTCAGCTGAAATGGAGAAAATAGTCCTGCCTCCTCAGTTTTGTGGGCTGCTACTGCACTGTTCTTGGCACCTACCGTGGGCTCAATCAATGTGAGCTTTTATTCTTAGCATCTCTGACTCACATTGGGCACATCCATAAGAGCATCTGTGCCCTTGGGAGAGAGCGAAGCTGAGCTGGAACTTTCAGAGCATCCTCTCCTTTTCTCTCTGCAGGTGGAAGGAGATTAGCTCATGAACCAGGTGCAAATACCCAGATTTCTGGGCAACCCCGACAGCACATGGTACGCAGGGTGGTGCTTTAGAGGTTTGTTGAATGAATGCTGGCACCCTGGCTGCAAATTCCTTCTCAGCCCCTGAGGTTATCAATCACTTGGTAGTTTCATACGTTTCTTCTTAATAACCTCAACCCATGTCCTATTTATGGATTTCTGTTGCCAGAAACTATGATTAAATATGTATAATTCTGTTAAGAGATTTTCTTGATCCGGCTTCTGGTCTCCAAGAGTATACCATATTATATAGATATAAAAATTCTGGGCTTCCCTGGTGGCGCAGTGGTTGAGAGTCCGCCTGCCCATGCAGGGCACACGGGTTCGTGCCCCGGTGCGGGAGGGTCCCACATGCCGCGGAGCGGCTGGGCCTGTGAGCCACGGCTGCTGAGCCTGTGCGT
>NC_041228.1:66242746-66274262 GCF_002837175.3 Physeter macrocephalus | reverse complement strand
GGAGCCCGTGCTCCGCAACGGGAGAGGCCGCAACAGTGAGAGGCCCGCGTACCGCAAAAAAAAAAAAAAAAAAAAAAAAAAAAAATTCTTAGCTCTGCTCTCAGCATGGGTGTGGGCATCTTAGGGGTACCTCAGACATGTGACTCATTCAAGAAGAGTCTTCCTCATACTAAGCTGTTCCATGACAGTCAAATCATGTGCTTCCCGTTTTTCCCATAAAGGGCAAAGCAGCTTCCAGAAATGCTTCATGCCTGCCATCATGTCAGAGGCATGGAGGCTAACCTCTGACGTTTGAAATGCGTGTCTGTGATGTGTAGTGCTTTGTGCAATATAAGATGACAACTTTTGACTTTCAACTTCTCGCTTCTTTAGTTGGTTTTCAGATTCCTTGGAGGCTGTGTCCTTTCAGGGCTCTTTTAACCGTGCATCTGGAATTGAAATATACAACCTGAGAAAATTACTTTTGGGCGGGGGCGGAGGGGGGGGGCGGTGCAGGAGGGGAGAAGTAATCAGCCTGCTTTTTGTTTTCTTTGTTTGCATATTGATTTCTTAGTTTGTTTTGCCTTTTTTTTTTTCCCTGAGCAATTGAATTCTTTCCAGGCACATGCTTCTCACCCCTGATCTCCTATACAAGCCCTAGAAACTAAATAACTTCAGGTCCCACACCCATTTGCTGTGTTTAGTGTCTAGAAATTTGGTTTGAGATTTCTAGGCTCATGCACTAAGGCCAGAACCCCTTTCTCGAATATTCAGGAGTCTGCCCCAGGTAGGCGGGAAGTTTAGTGAGTTTCGGAAGCACTTTTCTAGAAGGTGAGGGAGGAATAGTTAGTAATGGTTTCTATGGAAAGTTGGAAACAAAGCACTGAGCAAAAATGAGGCAATGAGAAAAAACAGGCAGTCCTGTCATGCCTAAGCCTTCCCACGCTATAGTCTTCTTTCTGTTTGCAACCTGCAGTTTATTTCCGAAACAAAGTGAGATAAGCCAGGACTGAGCCCTGCGGCTGTATACCGGCTAGTGTTCAGGGCTGTCTTTGAAAAGCACAGGGGCACGTGTGTCCGCGAATCTCTCCCTCTATTCTCACACTCACCTTGCTATCACCTCACTTGCCAAAATGCTGATGGAAAGGCTTCAGAATCCAAATACCTGAGCCTTTGTTCTCCAAAAGGACAACTTAAGAACTAAGCGGTGGCTTTCAAACTGATTGGGAGTAAAGCCAGGCATTCACAGCTTTTAATTCTTTTTTTGAGTCTACTGAATGAAAATGATCTTTTAGAGAAAGATTGCAGCTCACTGAAAAAGGAAACGCTTTTAAAGATGAAAGATCACGTGCTATTTGAAAAAGGCGTGCCCTAATTTTTCTTATATTATACTATGATATGCAGATATGAAAAGATCTTGTCCCAGGCAATTGCTAATCAGATACTTAGGTAGGCTTGAAAATACCAGAGGGCTTGGGCCTCTCACTGTTGTGGCCTCTCCCGTTGCGGAGCACAGGCTCCGGACGCGCAGGCTCAGCGGCCATGGCTCACGGGCCCAGCCGCTCCGCGGCACGTGGGATCTTCCCGGACCGGGGCACGAACACGCGTCCCCTGCATCGGCAGGCGGACTCTCAACCACTGCGCCACCAGGGAAGCCCGCCAATTCATTTTTTAAGATATTTTACATTTGGGTTGAAGAAGCTCTGGTAAAGGAGTACATTACCATCTAGACATCCATTCTTTTATTCCACAAACATTTACCAAGCCCCTGTGGTGCGCTAAATTCTGGGTGGTCTTTAGAGGGACAGTGATAGAATTCCCGGTGTGTGAGTGTCAGGGGAAGTCAAGGAAGGCCTCACTGATGTCTGAATTTTCTTAGTGAATAAACAGATCAGCCATTTTGGTGGGAGTGGAGTTGGTTGGGCACATACCATGCTGGTGCTTGAATCTAGAAGGCCTTTTTAACACTAAAGCCATGTTTGGGAAGACGTTGAATTTTGAACAGGGAAGAGACATGGTTAGGCTAGCATCTAAGATTGCTCTGGTTCCCCAGGGAAGTTGAAGATGAATTTAAGAGGAAGCAGGTAGGAGACAGATAGACCATTAGAAGCTGTTAGTGATCTGGAAAAAAGAAGAAGGCATAAACTATGGTAGTGAAGAAAGAAATAGAGAAAGGGGAACAGAACTGAGAAACATTTAGATGACAGAATCGACAGGTTGAGTGACTGATCTGATCTGATGAGGAGGTAACGTACCGGAATAGATGGAGAAATGGGATCCATGTGGGCTCCGGATCCATTTATCACTCATGGGATGATAGCTGTGCCATGAAGACAGAGACACTGATAAGACCCTAAGCCACTTTTCCCCCTGACACAATGACATAGATTATTTTCTGTAAATAGAGACCAAAATATTAGAGTGCCTAATATTTACAAGTCATTTAGTGTTTATCAAGTGCTCCACGAATTTTCAGTCATTTGGAAGACAGTCAGAGCTATTGCATTTTAGAAACGAGAAACTACTGATTCAGAGAGGATGTTGACTTCTCCAGCATCACACGACTAGGAAGTGAGACAGCAGAACTTCCAAATCTGTCTGTCCTTCTCCTCTGGCAGGCCGACTTCTGTTTCAAGGAGCTGTCTCCGTGCCAGGACAGAGGCATAGGCTGTTTGGCTTGGGGATGGTGTTTCCCACCCAGGTTTCTGTGCCTACTTGTGTGTGTTGCTGATCATGTTTAGGAGTGCATGTTCTTGCTATAGGATGACATTCGAGAGCTCCACTCTAGATAAATATTTATTACGCCTTCTTTTTCCTTTTGCCAGATAAAATCCACAAGTGAAAGACCGATGGTAAGTTTCCAGGGAAATATACCCGATGTATACCCTCCCATACCTTCTTCAGTGGCATAACTTGTCCTGGGCGTCACCACTTTAAAACCCTGAAGAAAGTTGGAGAGGGTTTCACAAATTTTAGGGATGTGGGTGAGGTAGGGGTGATGGCATTTCTTCATGCTACAAATGCAATTTACTCATTTGAGCACCTCCCTTAGGACAGAACTGGCCTCAGTGAAAATATTCATGGAACTCAAAGGAAACTGCCTTAACTTAGTTGTGCATTATAAGTGCAACGGATAGCTCAAATGTGATCATGATGGAAGGTTCTGTAATGTAGTAGGAGAGTACAAGATGAGGGGTTCCTTCTCTGCCTTGAGAAACAGCGATTTGGGGTCAGTCACTTAGCCTCTCTGAATCTGGTTCCACCCCTACAAAAATAGGGAGTACTGCCAAGGGTTACTGGAAGATTCCAATTAGAAAAGGTATGCGAAATCTTTGTACAGTATACATTTGGTTACTTGAGGTATCATTGATTACTCGAGGCCTCCATTTCCTCAATTCTAAAATAAGTTAAATAAGATGATGTGTAAAGTCCATCCTTGACTTTATGAGTCTATGAGTTTATGAGTCTATGACTTCTATGAGTCTGTGCTTCTGTGAAGTGGAGATTTAGGTTGGTTGTCCAACAGATTCTTCTTATTGGTCAAATCAGACTATTTTTTTTTCTCTAAAAACACCACGGTACATAATACATACAAATATAGAAATTAAGGCTCTGACTTTTTTAATAGTCTATTTTCAATATCTCTACATCATATTTTTTGGACAAATAGCAACATCAGTTTAAAAACCTCATAGCCCAATTCAGTTCTCTAGAACCCAACATCCTAGTACTCCCTCCGCATTGGCAGTGGGCCACAAAGAGATGACAGGCGTGTCAAGATGCCCATGTCCGCAGGTCAGGAGGGCTGGGAAGGGCCAGACTGGCCAGAGTCCCCTCATCTGCTTACTCCAATGTGCTGTGCATAATTGATATTTTTATTTTCTTTGTGTGCCACGTCATGCAACAGTTTGTAGAACACAATCTACACTAATCAAATTTACCAAATAATTTCCATTTCCTGGTGGCTAAACATAAATCAAATTGAATAAGGTATTTTTGTTTGTGCATTCATAGTTTTTCCTCCTAAACTTTGCTAGTTTATTAATGGCAACGTCGGAGTAACCATTAGTAATTGTTATGGGGTCAATCTCACCAGTCTAAGAATAGTGTGTCACTTATGTATTACTTTGAGTTTCTAAAATCCTAATTTGAGGTGTATAACTGACACATAACTGAGACATATATGAAGAACAAACTCTTTTTCTTTATTCCTGTCGTGCCCCTAGAGAATGGACTTGAGGACACGGGGAGGGGGAAGGGTAAGCTGGGACGAAGTGAGAGTGGCATGGACATATACACACTACCAAACGTAAAATAGATAGCTAGTGGGAAGCAGCCGCATAGCACAGGGAGATCAGCTCGGTGCTTTGTGACCACCTAGAGGGGTGGGATAGGGAGGGTGGAAGGGAGACACAAGAGAGAGGGGATATGGGGATATATGTATATGTATAGCTGATTCACTTTGTCATAAAGCAAAAACTAACACACCATTGTAAGGCAATTATACTCCAATAAAGGTGTTTAAAACAAAAAAAGAACAAACCCTTTTAAAAAATTCCTTTAAAGCATAGAGACCTTGGGTTTCAGGAGGGTTTTTTTAGAAAATCCTTGCTATTCAAGTTAAGGCAGAATCTGTATTTTCAACCAAAAACAGAAGTCTCATTTGCAAGAGTGAGAAGGAAAAAAGGGAAAAGGTCTGCAGGTGAAGAGAGGTAATTAAGTTTTTCTCTTGAATAAACATGTCTCAGCATTCCTTCAGAGGGGTTGTTTTGTTACCATCTTTTTATCCAATAAAATTCTGCAATTAGGTAAGACAATAATAAACTATCTTAAGTAAATTTTTTCAAAGTATGAAAATTCCTCCTTTGGATGTGAAATATGAAAATTTATCATTGGAGGGGGTTACAATTTAACCTCTTTTAAGAAAACTCAGGTAGAGTACTGGTTATTGTCTACAAAAAGACTTCAGGCTTTTTTTTAAGATGCTAGAGGGCAATTCACACCATAATGAAATCCACTTGCAGCCTGGGAAATTACCAAAAGATAGAGGAATCCGTTTCTGCTTTTCATTTCCATAGCTAATGAGCGATTTCTAACATTCTTTAGTTGACCCAGAAACCTTAAACTGCCTTAAATATTAGTTAATTATTAGTTGGAGCTTAAAGCCTGCTGAGAGAATTTCGTGTTCCCGCTTGCCCCTATGGATTTCATAGCATTTACCATAACTTGTAATTGCACGTTTATTTGTGTAGTTCCTTATGCCTTCATATCTCTCATTAACCACGGGTTTTGTTTCTTTCTATTTTGAACATAAATCAGACTCTTCTGGTTTGCTTTAAAAACCCATGTTTTCCTAACATTTTAAATATAGGATGGTGGTAGAATGAGGGAAAAAAACAGTAGTGTTAGTTAGAAGATGTCATCGGGGATTTTGACTACACATAGCAGAAGTCAAAATAGTGCCTTAGCCGCAAAAGGTTTTGTTCTCTCAAGTAAAAGAAATCCAGAGTCTGGGTGTCAGGGCTGCGATGATAGTCACTAGGGCCCCAGGCTTTTTTCCCTCTCTGCTCCACCATGGAACATTCCATCAGTGAGAGTATCTTATGGTTCAAGATGACTGCTGAACTATATACGGTAGCCAAGACCTGGAAGCAACCTAAATGTCCATCAACAGATGAATGGATAAAGAAGGTATGGCATACACACCCACACATATACACACAATGGAATATTAGTCATAAAAAAGGATGAAATAATGCCATTTGCAGCAGCGTGGATGGACCTAGAGATTATCATACTAAGGGAAGTAAGTCAGACAGAGACAAATATCATATGATGTCACTTATATGTGGAATCTAAAAAAATGATACAAATGAACTTATTTACAAAACAGAAATAAACTCACGGACATAAGAAAACAAACGTGTGGTTACCAAAGGGGAAAGGGGGAGGGATGAATTAGGAATATCTTGTAATAACCTATAATGGAAAAGAATCTGAAAAAGAATGTGACGGTATGTATGTATGTATATATGTATATATATATATATATATATATATATATACACATATTCAGATATAGATATATAAAACTGAATCACTTTGCTATACACCTGAAACATTGTAAATCAACTGTGGTTCAATTTTTTTTTAAAAAAAAAAAAGATGACTGCTTGAAGCTCCATCCATGTTATACGACAAATGGCCGCTCACCCTTTTTTATGCAACCACCCAGAAGTCCCACATAACCCTTTCATTACATCTCACTGGGAAGGATTCAGTCATGTGGGCACGTGGAGCTGTAAGGAGAACTAGGAGATGTCACCTAAAGCTGGGAGCGTAACCACATAAAATCAGGATCTTGTTATGAATGAAGATGGTAATGAATGAGGAGGTGGGTAATGAATGAGGAGGTGGGCAGTGAACAGTCCCTGCCGTATAATTTAAAACCATTTGCATCCTTCAAAACTCTGTTCTCCTTCCAACAAATGGTGACAGAAATTATATGAGCTCAGAATTTATCTGGAGAAAAATAGGGTGTCACCATCAGACAAAATAAAGTTGTACCTTATCATTGGATGGAATATTATTTTGGTCTCTCCATTCATCCCCATGGTCAGGCAAAGCAGTGACTCAAGATGAGGTGAATTTCCAGGAATAACCGGTAGGTCCTACTGTCCTCTCCCCGTGACTCCTACCTAGACAACTACAAGTTTTCTGGCTGCTGTCCACTGAGAAGGTGCCAACTTCCTACAAAGCTGTCTTCCATTACTAGGGACATTATTACTTCTTTGGGGTTTTTTTGTTTTGTTTTTTGTTTTACTTCTTTTTATTTTCATTGGTTGTGGGTTTGTGCAGAAAGAATAAGTAAACCTAAAAACCAATATTCTGTTTCCTTGAGTTGCAATGAAGATTTGCAATGAAAAGTTTGAAACTCATACAAATGCATTTTTTCTTTGCAAGTTTGTGCGTTACATTAGTCTGTATGTTTTTAACCTTTGTGTCCAGGGATGATCAAGTTGGCAATTATTCACAAAATAATGGGGTAAAATGGAAAAGAGCTGATTTATTAGGGGAAAAAGGCACCAGGTTCAGAGTCAGAAGACATGACTGTGAGTTTCAGCTTCAGCTTTCTGAACCTCCTGTAGGGGATGGCGGTGGATTGGAGAAGGAAAAATAATGCTTGCTCTAGCTTCCTATAGAAGCTGTTGTGAAGAACAAATACTAATAATTCATGCCAAAGTCTTTCCTGAATTGTGATGCATTGTGAACATAGGAGGAGTTATTTTATCCACAAAACAACAAAGATACTAATGGGATTTGAGATACAAGAAAACACCTAAGCGTATGAAAAATCTTGTGCACAGTTCAATTACTATCAATGTAAGGTCAGGCTTTCAGAAGAACGCTAAATGTATATCAGAGAAAAGTACCAGCTAAGAAATAGTTGTCCACTAACCAAGTTGGAAATATTTGACTTTCATCTACCCTGACAGGCTAATATGCTCTTTGGGGTTTGTTTTCATTGGAAAAAAAAAATGAACATCTGATTCCACTATGGTGTTCAGGGTGATATCAACCTAAAGCAAATATCGTGCACATTCTGGGGAGTCCTGGGGCCTTTTTAAAATTTTTTTATTGAAGCATAGTTGATTTACAATGTCTCAAGTGTAGAGCAAAGTAACTCAGTTATATATATGTGTATATCTATTCTTTTTCAGATTCTTTTCCACTATAGGTTATGACAGGACATTGAGTATAGTTCCCTGTGCTGGACAGTAGGTCCTTGTTGTTTATCTATTTTATATACAGTAGTGTGTATCTCTTAATCCCAAATTCCCAATTTATCCTTCCCCCACCTTTCCCCTTTGGTAACCATGTTTGTTTTCTATGTCTGTGAGTTTATTTCTGTTTGTAAATACGTTCATTTTTATCATATTTTAGATTCCACATGTAAGCAGTATCATATGATATTTGTCTTTCTCTGTCTGACTTCACTTAGTATGATAATCTCTAGGTCCATCCATGTTGCTGCAAATGGCATTATCTCATTCTTTTTTATGGCTGAGTAATATTCCTTTGTATATATGGACCACATCTTCTTTATCCACTCCTCTGTCAATGGACATTAGGTTGCTTCCATGTCTTGGCTATTGCAAATAGTGCTGCTGTGAACATTGGGATGCATGTATCTTTTCGAATTAGAGTTTTTGTCTTTTCTGAATATAAGCTGGGGGCTGTCAAGTGTGATATCTGTCCAACCTTTAGAAACTTGACAGTCGCCAGCACGTTCTGGATCTGTATTATACCTGGCATTGGATTTAACTCTCCATTTGAGAGCAGGGCTCTTCTCTCATTCACCCGTTATCTCCAATCATGCTTTATCCAGGAGCTCTATAAGACTACTGAATTAAGTATGTGTGGTGATTAAAGTAAACAGAATTGAGCAAGAAATGACAGGTAGTTTTAGTGCTTAGTCAACTATCTAGGAAAGAATATGGAAAATGGCAAAGCAGGGGTGCTCCTGTGGAACTCAACTCCAAACCCAGTCTTCCCTGACTTTGCTTATCTGACACCCTCAATCAGCCAGACACACAAGAACAAGAAGGAATCTAATAAGCCTATGAAGCGCCCATACCCAGACTTTTGTCCCAAAGTCTATGTGCCAAACCCACCCACGTACTGTGCTTGAGAGAGACTCTCATGTCTTCACTCTTACTTTAAATGCACATTTAAAAAGCCGTCTCTTCAGCATCTCCCTAGTGTGTTAGCAGAGGGCAGGTCGAGTTGTGAGAGGTAAATACCCTTATAATAACTAGAAGTGATAATGAATAGCGACGGAGGTAAAACAACACCGTGAAAAATATTCATAAGGAATTCCAAACAGTATCAGTCCCGTGTCATTTATGTGTTACTCAGACAGCTTTCCATATCCCAGTATCCCACGGAGAAAGTCTGAATTAGAGCTAAAAGCAGCATTTATGTTAACGATGATGACCCAGAGCCATAAAACAAAACAAAACAGTGACATCATTCCCAGTATTTTTTGAAGACTAGGAAATATGTGATTAACTTTTTTTTTTAGTATTCCTATTTTTTTAAATTTATTTATTTTATGTATTTATTTTTGGCTGTGTTGGGTCTTCGTTGATGTGCACGGGCTTTCTCTAGTTGCGGTGAGCGGGGGCTACTCTTTGTTGCGGTGCGCGGGCTTCTCATTGCGGTGGCTTCTCTTGTTGCACACACAGCACGGGCTCTAGGCGCCCGGGCTTCAGGGGTTGGGGTTCGCGGGCTCTAGAGCGCAGGCTCAGTAGTTGTGGCGCACGGGCCTAGTTGCTCCGCGGCATGTGGGATCTTCCCGGACCAGGGCTCGAACCCGCGTCCCCTGCATCGGCAGGCGGAGTCTTAACCGCTGCGCCACCAGGGAAGCCCCCTGTGATTAATTTCTGAAAGTGCACGCCATAGAGTAAGTTGTGATCCCAGGCATTGCCTTCCCTCCCCGACCAGAGAAGTGACCAGAGTTCAGCGTCCCCGCCCACTGCCCGGGACTTGTAGAGCCTCCCAGGGAGCAAAACCTGCTCCCACCCCACCCTGGGCTCCACTGCATGTATTGCTTTGGCCAAAGGCAGGTAAGCAGGTGCGCCAGATGCCGTGTGGAAGCAGATGACTTTGAGTGGCGTTCCAGATTTCCAGCAGCTCTCCCGCGCCTGGTGTCTGTCATGAGAATGGCGTGTCTCGCATCAGGGCTGCTGCCTCGGCCTGAGGACTGGAGTGGGAAAACTCAGAGAGCCACCACCACTGCAGCCTCCATGTGACACAGGGAGACATACCCCTTCCTTCGTTGTTACAAGCCTCTGAGTTTTGGGAGGTATTTTTTGCAAACGCAGCGTGCTTTAAAATGGTTCCTGGTTGTTTGTTTGTTTCTTTGTTTGAAGCTCCTGCCCTTAAATAATTAAAGTAAGGTTTCATGGAAATTTACATATTTGGAGACCCTTCCCCCGCACCGTGATAGACAACTGAGGTATTACTATGAATAACCTCAGTTAAAATTGCACTTGAGGAGATGGTGGAAAAACAGCCACAAGCAGCCATGTGCAATATATGAACGAGATTGTCCCCTCCTCCACCTGGCAAATTGGGGAGGGCTTCTGTGGGCCGGGGAACAAGGCCCGCTGAGGAGAGGGTGGTCTCGGTGGATGGAGTCTCCATGGACTGGTGATACTGAGGATGATGTCATGAGGGTGTGGGTTAAGGACAGCTGGCAGCCACCTGCCTTCCTTTTAGAAAATTTCAGGGCTTGGGGGTGTGGATCTCTGGGATCACAGGCACAAAGCCGAAAGTCAAGTCCGATCTTCTTTCCATCTCGGGAAAGTAAAGCCCTCCGGCGCTAACTCAGAGGCTGAGAACGACCAACTTCATGACTACGCACAAATTATTTCACCTTCTGCCTCGGCACCCGGGATTAATTAATCATTGCAAGTTGTCTCGCAACTACACCATGCTAAATACAAATGGAGGACACCCCCGAGTTCATGGAGCTGTGACTCGTGGTCTTGAATATTCATGTTGAACCACGCCAGTCCACTCTCTCGCCCAGCAACAACTCTTTGTTTTACTGAGCTCTGAGGGGTCCCCTTCTGTTTGGAAGGTGAAAGGGGGCCTGTACGTGCTGTGTGGCTACAATATCAATGCCCTGTCGCGTGCTCCCGGGGGAGATGCTCTAAGGCGCCTTGACAGCTGCCTGGAAACATCAACAACTGACACCCATTTTTGCCCCCAGATTCTCCCTGTTGCTTTGGCAGGCTCAGAATTCACTAGGCCTCCAAGATCTTTTCAAGTGAAAATGCACTTCAGGAGAAAATACTACAAAAACAGAACAGTTAGGAGCAAAGTTTCTGGTGGGAGGTAGCCCCAGTTCTACCCCTTGCTGTGTAATCTCGGACAGATTCCTTAACTTCTCTGAGTCTCAGTTTCCTCATTAAAAAAAAAAAAAAAAAGCAATAGTAGCACCTGCTTCATTGGAACATGGTGGGGCTAAAGGGAGCTGATGACAGGTTTGGTACATGGGACGTGTTCAACGCATATTAGCAAAAATTGTTACTTCTGGTTAAAAGGTAAAGTCTGATCCACATGTTGGAAATTGTAGAAGGTTGGAGACTCAGGAAAGCAAAAGGAAAGAGGGAGAGGTGAAGAACTTTAGGTGGTCAAGGAGCATATGGGGGTAGTAGAATGTCAGGAATGAAGGAGAAATCGACAATAAAATGAAGGGGTGAGGGGGAAGGCCACAAATTCAAGGCGTGCCACTTCTGAGAAGTGCCTGGGCCGGCACAGCCATCACATGGTGCTGGACTGTACGTCCTGAAGTCGGGCAACTGGAAAACCCGGACTCCAGAATTCCTGCCCCTTCTCGACCAGGACCACTCAGTCTTCTGAGAAGTGTCTGCTACAGGAATTAAAGATGCGCACAGTAGGTTGGAAGGTTGCAAACTTGACCTTTGCTCTGTTTACCCCCACTGTTCTAGTTCTGGGAAGTTCAGTCCTACTTTTCCAGGTTACTTTTTTGTGGTTTCATCTCTTTCCTTCCTCTTGCTCAACGGGAGAAGGAGAATTCAGCTCGGGGTTTCCCAGAGCACCTAACGTGCATCACGCATCGTGGTGGGTTGAGATCTTCTGGGATCATAGTGCGTCATTTAGTCAGTTTGTTGTTTTACTGCATCTGTATTTGTCTGCCAGTGTCTCAAAGAGGAGGTGATGGATGAGGGTAAAAGACCCAGAGTGGGAGATTGGCAGAGACAGCTGGACAGAATTAGCAAACTGAGGATGGGCTTCCTCAAAACAAAAGCAGTAACTCACTCTGCTGCCTTCATCTCTAGTAATAATTTACCTAAAGGTGGAAAACAAATTTTGGTGGTGGCAAACCTACCTTAGTACATGACAATTGTTTAATAAATGTAACAAATTTCGGCATTGACGGGGCCACTGTCAGACTTTGCTAGTTCATGTATTCAAGGATTTGTGGAATCTAGTTTCTTCAGACATTGAAAGAGAATATATAGAAAGGGATATTAGAGAGTCATTTGAAAGCAGCTCTGAAGAACACTTCTGGATATTTGCTCTCCAGCAGAAAACTGTTTCAGTTCCTAGTGAGTATGTTGGAATGCTTGCCTTTTCGGCGACTGCAAAAGATGATCTCACAGAACGGTCCTATCAGCTATGAAATAATTGGCAATCTCAAGGTCCCATTTTGTGAATTATCAGCTGTCTCTGCCAGTGCAAAGGCCTGAGAGATCAACCCTCGTGAAAAGACTTGAAGCACCTGCCCCAGGCTTGGTTCCATCTACCTGTCCTTTTGCCAAAGCTAGTCGGTTGATTACCCTGGACCAGTACTAAAAGCAGCAGCATCTCCTAGGAATTTGTTAGAACTGCAATTTCTTAGGCCCTACCCCTGAATCAGGAGCTCTGGAATAATGAACAAGACCTCCAGTGATTATAACGAACCACTGCTCTACCTTAGGATTTAAGTACTTGAGCTTTGGGGGCCTTTGTTTAATAGCAAAATGGTTGTTATTCTCTTGCATGGCTCTTTTAAAGTATCCAGGGACTTCCCTGGTGGTCCAGTGGTTAAGAATCCATCTTGCAGTGCAGGGGACACCGGTTCGATCCCTGGTCAGGGAACTAAGATCCCACATGCCCCAGGGCAAATAAGCCCACACGCCGCAACTACTGAACCCATGCACTCTGGATCCCACGCGCCACAGCTAGAGAGAAGCCTGCACACTGCAAAGAAGAGACCGCACACCACAACTAAAGATCCCGCGTGCCGCAACTAAGACCCGATGCGGCCCCCCCAAATAAATAAATAAATATTTTTAAAATAATAATAAAATAAAAAAATTAAGTATCCAGTATTCTGCAACTGGGAGCTAAATGTGTTAAAGAAAATGTTTCTTCTTAGAAGGAAAGCTTCCTCAAAATCTAGAGAGAAATCAATGACTAAATTGTAAAGGAATGAAAAATATCTAGTCCTTGGATTAGGACTCTTAGTCTGGATCTTCATCTTCTTGTCTGGCTTTATTCTCCAATAAAACTGATTAACAAGTTACTCATGCATATTTGGGGAGATATTTGAGTTGAATTTAGTCCAAACACAAAAGTAGTGTTATATAAGGAAATTTTTCTTAGTGAACTTGGAAAGCATTGATTAGTAGCCTAGTAGTCAGAATTCCTTTGAGCCAGATGGACATTAAATATACTGACTTCCTATCTGTGTAACTACAGCTTTGTGGGATCTGTTGATCCACTACTTAACAAGCCAGTGACCCAATTCAGAATAACCACTTCCACTGCTCTCCCACAATGTACCACATCGGTATATTTTTTAAGAGGAAAAGATTCAGGAGTTAGATGGAAACAATCTTCAAGTATTTAAATCATTTGTTATTGAGAAGCAAATAGAATTGTTTTGTGTGGCTCAGTAGAATAGAGCATGATTAAACACTTAGAAGAGAAGAGGACAGATTTTTGTTCAATAAAATGGAGAATTTTTTAACCTGTTTAGCTGCCAAAAGTAAATAGGTTTCCTAACGAGGTCTGTGTTACCTAGACAGGGGCATTTTTCATTGATGGTCTAGAGAAGTTTTCTTCATTAGTTAAAAGTTAATCTAGTGAACTTTAAGATCCCTCATCTTAGTGCATTCAGGCTGCTATAACAAAGACACCATCGACTGGGCGGCTTAAATAGCAAACGTTTATTTCTCATTGTTCTGAAAGCTGGAAGACCAAGATTAAGGTACTAGTGGATTGGTTATCTGGCAAGAGCCCACTACCTGGTTCATAGATGACCATCTTCTCAGCGTCTTCATATGGTAGAAGGTGGGTGGGAGAGCTCTCTGTGGCCCCTTATATGAGGGTACTAATCCCATTCATGAGGGTTCCACCCTCATGACCTAATCACCTCCCAAAGACCCCACCTCCTAATACCATCACACTGGGGGTCAGGATTTCAACATATGAATGGGGAAGGAGGGGGACATAAACATTTACTCCATAACACCTTCAAACTCAAAGATGCTATAACATATTTTCAAGACTGTCTCCCTCACATTAGCTCTCTAGAGTGGAGGTTGCTTCTCTCCTTTGTCATATATGATCTGTTCTGCGAAGCCACGTTCCAATGAGGAACAGCAGATTTTCTGTGGCAGGGTGTTGCCGTTTGCTCATTTTGCAAACCTGTTCATGATCATGTACATGTTTCCTTTGTTTGCGTTTCAAGGATACAAAGCTGTAGGTAGGAGATCCTGAAATGGAGGGACCAGAAGCATATCAAATCTAATCCTTTGTATTTTCATCCACAATTGAAACTAAATACAATCAAGACATAGAAAAAGGATCAGGAAAAATAAACAAATCCTCCAGAGATCCGCCAGGACTGGAAGTCTTGGTAAGCTTCAGAGGCAGCCAGATTTACCTAATAATCCAGTTCTACTAATGATGACAACTAGTATTTTGAAGCTATCATGCTGTGCTATATGACACATTTTGATAATGTTTCACCAGAGCGAGCCAAAAGAATGATATACTGGAGATTCACAACTTTATAAGGAATTGTCTAAACAATCTAAGCTCCTCACTCTTTAAAGTTATAAATACATGCTGTGCTTTGCTAATCTGTCCATCAGTGAAAACTGTTTCGGCTTCTCCTCCACGTTTATTTGCAAATTTTGTACATTGATACAAGCCCAATTCATAAAACAGGGGAGCATTCTTTATTTTTTTCCTTAATTAAGTAAACATCATGTACCTTTGTATGGATAATGTTTTAGTAAGCTTACAAATAAAATCGAAAATTGCTTTCTTCTTGAAGACTCAAGTATTAAAACCTGCCCCACTGTGTTGCATTATAATCTCTAATATCACATCAGATTTTAATAAGCCTCTTTTTTTACGGCACACATGTGCTTAAGACTTCATGGAAACCAAATCTGTGGAGAGAAGGGATTACTTTAGATTACTTTGAAATATGCATTGTTTGAAATGGCCTCTGGTGACCAGCTTTCGTGAATGGCTGATTTTACTTGTGGGGCACATCATCTGGTTGAATTATATTAGCTCCTTTGTGTGACAAGTGCTGGTCTTGTGTGTGCTGAGAAATGAAGGTTTCAAACAAAGTCGAGTAGTTAGAAAATAAATTCTGGAAATGGAGCACCATTGGGTGTTTGTAGTATAGATGGTTACATGAGATTTAAGGGCTTGGCCAGCTGTAAACATCTGTTTATAAAGATACTCTAGTGACAATAAACATACATTTGCCCCAGATGTCCATAGACATAGATTATAATCTGAGCCTTTTCAGGAAGATTATTTTACAGATATGACAGATAATTGTTTATGGTGATAATATAGCTCTTAAAATTTTCCCTCTATAAATTCTTCTGCTTAAAACTTCATAAAGGTCACTCTTTTGTAACAGTAGAGTAAAATGTGAGTTTTCATTAGCTAAAATAGTTCCCAGCTTCTGTCCAGACAAAAAGCTAAGACAGAAGTCATATTTTAAAAGTTTCAAGTTACTACAGGCCTTTTATGCAAGTACTGTGATTTGAATCAGTGTTAGTGAATTTATGGTTTTAAAAATGTCCTACTGTGTCTCTTCAGGTGCTATTCACCTGAAGACTATGATAAATATCCCTATGTCCAAATACTGTTTTGAGGGTAAGCTGATGAATTTGATTGGACAAGAATGTCATAAATCAGGTGGATGTCAATGAAAATGGGTAGACAGTTTATCTTTGTTGTGTGCTTTGGGGATAAAATTAATAAATTAATTTTCCTAGAGAGGCCTGCTAGCTACTCAGTTTGTTCTACTATACTGATATTTTCCACATTTGCAGGCCTGAATTTCACTTGAAAGTTAAGTAGAGTTGCTTTTTTTATTTGATAAATGTACAGCTATGCTTGGTAATCACTGGGAGGTAAGTATACAGCTGAAGGAAAGATGACAATCTGAAGATAGTACAGGGATTTAGGTACATATAAAGCACATGTTGAAGACGATTTTGTCATTAAAAGGCTTGGAATGACATATTTAGCCAATAACACAAAAAACCTCAAACCAGCACTTCCCAGTACAACTTGGGAAGGAAGTATTTTTGAAATAATACATGAACTAATCTGAATTTTAGGGTTTCCTTGAAAATGGGTCTCTGAGCAAAGGAGTTGACTTAAACATGGATGTTTGATTTTCTTTAAAGGTTCTCCTGTAAATCATACATTTTGGAAGAAAAAAATTAAAAAACAGATCTATTCCCCATAATTTGTCCCTAAATCTTGAGCTAAGAACTAGAATTTGTTGTCTTTTGAAATGCACATTTGTTTTTCACACTGTGTTCCCAGACCTCCCTTTCTTGGTCATGACTCCATGTGAGGCCAGCAGGATCCCGCAGAAGGAACTTGTGTCTCCATTCTTCTGTGCTTAAACCCTTAGAAAATGTTAAAGAGCATTATATTGGTAGCGAGCTTTATAGCATAGAAAGTAAGCCAGTGGGAACTCTCTTGACTGTGGCTTAATTTTTAAAGCTAAGTCAGGTGTTCTTCTTTCCTCGCGTAGATGTCATCTACAAGAAAATATTTTGAGAAGTGCTTTTGAAATCTAAATGTAGCACCTACCTGTATTTTTAAAAATATTTTCTTCAACTTAAATGTATCACAAGAACTGTGGAACTTTAAAATAAATTCATACTGTGCCAGATTATGTATATCAGGGAAACAAACAAAAATGAAACATGTCCCCCAAATTCCCAAAGCTGTTAAAAGGTGCACCTTTTGTACCTAGGAATGGTAGAACTTTAAGCTACGAAGATTATGTTTCTTCATTACTTAAACATGTGTCTGCATGTATGAATATATTTATACATGTATCCTAAGTATGTGCATGTGCAGGCATCTAGTGAGAAAAAAAGATAAATAAATAGGGTACTGATGAAACGTGATGCTTGTGGTAGACAATAGTGTTCAGAACACTTCAGCTGTGCCATCAATTTCCAGCCCTCTTGCAGTTGGATGGGGTCATGTGACTAGTTACAGCCACTGAAATATTAGAAGTGATCTGAGTCACTTCCAGGTTGAAGCCATGAAAAGCTCTCCTGCAAGATTCTCCAGTTTTTTTTCTTCCTCTGCTTCTTGGTCCAGCTATTGCAGCAGCACAACAACTGTGCCCCCATCAGCCCGCATCCATGCATGACCGGGCAGAGCAAAGCTCCCGTCACTCTGTGTGTGACTTGTAGTGTGTGTTAAGTCATTGATATTTGGGGGTTTTTTCTTGTTGTTATTGCAACGAACTATTTCTGCTGACTTATGCAGTACCTCCAGATACTTCAATACGGATAAGCTATAAATATATGAAACCAAAGGCAAATTTAATGTAATAAATCATATACCATAAGGAGTAGCTAAGATGCCTAAGACCACATTTGGGGTTCTTTTTATCAATATGCTATTCTTGCACTAGACCCAAACTGAAGTTTCCAATGCCCCACTTTTTAAAGTTCAGCAATCTTTTTGTTCCATTTTCTTGGAGCTCATTGCCGCCGTCAAAACTTGTGACCACTATCAGACCCTTTGGATATTCTGTAGCATCTGCTTCAGGAATATCAGGTCCTTCTGGGTTTTTTTTTTTTTTCACAATTTTTAGGTCATTTTGGTTTTCTTTGTTTTGCTAATTTCGATTTGAAAGAAGCTGGACAAATCTCAGTCTTGGACCCTTTGCATTCTCCAGAATGCTCTTGGTGAGCTTGTTGTTATGTGGTTTTAGTTCCTATCTTTGTGGGGTAGCTCTCAAAAGTACATTTCTTGCTGTAAGCTCTCACTTCATTCTTATCACTGCTTACCTCTTTCTGTCTATTCTGTTCCTGCACAAGAAGACAGAGGGAAAGCCTAGGAAATTTACTTATTTCTATTTTTATCATGCAACAGGTCATGGGAAAAAAATCCAACTTAAACATAAATAAAATAAAAAAATCTGTCCCTCCCCCTCACCGTACCCCAGGGGTAACCAACGCTAACAATTTTCTGAATAGACGACTTTTCAAGGTTCCTTCCAATGTCAGGATCTACAGTGTTGGGGGGAGAAAACAGAAAGGGAGAAAAGGGAAGAAAAGCAAACATTGTTCAAGGAGGATCTCATCATTTAGCCAAGGATTTCCCCAAAGGTGCTCCAGATCAGAGATGCACAGTTTTCAGCTGTCGTTGGTGACTGGAAGAGATTTATTATTCGAGGGGTATAAAAATGTTACCGCACCAGAAGGAGACTGTTGTCTATCTCCTTTGCTTGGAGTTGTAATAAATTAGATCGGGAAACAGGCTTTCTTGGGATTGACGGTAGATGAACTTTGCCAGCTATGGGATTTTTAAAAGAAGAAATTAGCTCCTTCCTGGTTTCACATATATCATAAAGAAGCTAGCACATCCTGAAGGCTTCCTCTAAAGAAAAAAAGTGATATATGGGAAACTTGAAAGTCAAAATTAAAGGAAAAGGGCCATGTAAACTGACCCTAGGAAATGTGAGAACTATGGCGTTGGGGTGTTGGGACGGGGGAGGGTAGATACCACCTTCTTGCTGGTATAATCCTATTTTGCTTCACTCTAATGATAAACTAAGTGCGTTCTGGCTAAATTCAGCTTTGACTAATTGCATGCTGCTGGCCTAATCTCCCCCACTGCTGTGATTGGTTATGGTATCCTTTTTTTTTTTCTCTGTCTTCACTCTGGAGTGGCATTGCTTTGTACTAGAAACAATTCCATTGCCCCATCCCTGAGAGGTTGATTTCTGTGCTGAGTGGTTTGTTCTGAGCCTGTCTCTCACATACTTTAGATTTGTGGGCATTCATTTATAAAGTTCTGTGTTATCTTCAGATTAAAACACACACACACACACACACACACACACACACACACACACACACACAGAATGTCATCACAGAATGTCATCACTCATTAGATTTGCAGGCATTTAGAACTGAGGACAGTTTCAAGGCTTTAAGGGGAAAAAAAATGAATTAAGTTTGTGACTAGGGCCAAATCTGTAGCCTTAGAGGTGAAAGGCCAGGCTTAACTATGGAACCAAATATACTCTAGGCCAGTAATTCTCAAATTCTTTGGGCTTGGAATCCCTTTATGTTATTGAAATTGTGTTTTTATCCTTTTCTATTATTAAGCTTGTGTTTATGGGGATTTTAGCTATTGATACTTAGAAATTCAAACAGAATTTTTTAAGTATTAATTAAAAAACAATAAATCTATATGTTAAATGATATATAACATTTTATAAAAAATAACTATATTTTCCAAACCAAAAAAATATTGGTGACTAAAGTGGCATGTTTTACATTTTTGCAAATCTAATATTTATCTGAATAAAAGAGAACTGGATTCTTATATCTGCTTCTGCATTGAGTCTGTTGAAATATATTGTTTTGGTTGAGGTATAGGAATAAAGTTCGGCCTCACATGGATAAATAGTTGGAAAAGAAGTATTTCAAGAGCTTTTTTCAGATACTTGTAGATCTTCTTTGATACTATACCAAAACTTGACAAGTGGTGATTCCTAAAGGTTAGTTGTAGTAAGAAATCTGAAACCATATCAATGAGCTTTTCCTACTCTGTTACATTAAAATCCAATGGTCATCTTGCACTTTGAATGAATGAATTTTTTTTACACATGTATGATTTTGTAACATTGTATTTGGTCATTTGGGAAACACTGGTTCATTGAATTATGCAAATAGTCTAAGTGTTGACACATTTCATTTTACAGTCCCATAAAATAACATTCGTTAATATCAACGTCAGTGTCATCAGAAAGGTTTTACATATCGGAAAGCTGCCAAGCTCACAGTGGCAGATACAAGTTTTCCAAAATTCTGCTTTTGACTTGAAAGCTAGATTTCTGTCATTGGCAACAAACACGACAAATACCATCAGTTGCTTTCCTTGAAATGACAGTCTTATTTCATTCACGACTTGGGAAAATGTCTGCCAAAAATCCAAGTGCAAGTAATTCTTTCAACTAAAAATAGCGTTTGAGCAAAAACAGAGAAAAAAGATGTGTCTAGTTCACCTGGCAACTCAGTCCCACGAGTGCTTTCCCTCAACAAGCATCACACCTCCATAGGCTGCAAAGGGTTTTATGTGCCCCTTCTCTCACATAAAACAGAAAACTTAAAAGAAAAGATGTGCATTCAAGGGTCAAGGTTTAATCAAATTAATCATTTTACTGCTTCATCTTGAGTGAAACTGTTTTTTATTTTTTTTTAACTGTATGTGATGCTCCCTTCATTCATACAAAAGCAGCATTACCCACCATTGCTCTTAGATCATCAGTGCAAATGTCAACGAAGTGAAAAAGGGAAAAAAAGTGTCAGTATTCTTCAAAATAGTTCTGGTCTTGTGGACTCCACCCACAAGGATCTCAGGGTCCCCCCAAAGTCCCAGATTACACCTTGACAACCACAGTGGTGGACAAGCATATGGCCTGCATCCCCTTTACCTCGGCACCAGCTGCCCAGACAAAGGGAGGCTTATTGAAGACAGAGACCCCCCCTTAAACCTACTGGGGCAACGAGGGCTCTGATTTAGTGTGGGGTTTTGCTGGACAAGCATATGTGAACTAGACTTTCTGTCCAGTTGGCTTGAAGGCTTCCCAGTCTTTTCTTTCTTTTATATGTGACTTGAAACTTTTAATGTCACATTTATAGTTGGCTTAACTGCCCCAAACAAAGTGTTGTAAACTTTCCCCACCAATTGGCCATAGCTACAATTGGTGTTTTCACTTTAGAGCATGAAGAATAGGCATCTTGTGTTCTGGTCCTGATTCGTGAATACAGCAACCGTTCCTCAAGCTCACTTTCCATGTGTGAGAAAAACCTCTTTTGACATTTCTCCCATTTTCAACTATTTCTCAGGACAAGTTGTTAGTCTCTAAGGACACTTGTCGTCTGCCACAAAGTATCCAATTCAAACATTGCATCCTTGTCTCCTTTGTTGAGGTCTGCATTTTGTCTGTCAGGTTTTTTTTCTTCTTTTCCTTCTGGAGCTGGAAACCAGGCAGTGAGAGGATGACAGGTTCTAAAAGGTCATTTTTGAATAAAGAATTGTCTGTGTGCACTTTTCTTCGGAGTTGTGTGTTTTGTGTGTTTTAGTAAAGGGAGCGCTCCTGCTGGCCAGACCTGTCTGAAAGTTCCATTTTCTTTACCACTCAATTTCTCTGCTTTTACATATGAATCCCCTGAATCGATAATAAATTGTGGCAGAAAAAATAAATGTAGGTCTCTTCTGCGCCTTTAACTGTCCAGAAAGAAAAGTTACTTTATAGGTAAAACGTGTATCTTCTCTGCTGTCCCTTTTCTTTATTAGGAAATGATTTTCAATGTAGTTTAGACAAGGTACCATTAAGGCTAATTATCTTTTTCCTAAAGGAAGAAGTAAAGTAAATACGATAAAGAAAAGAATAACCCAGAACACTGATTGGGTTCCAGGGAATGTTATCAGCATCTTAATAGTCAAGAATTTTCAGTTGCATGTGTGACTGATTATTTAAACCAAGCACTGCTGTTCACTCCATACAGTGAGTCTGACTGTATTTTCTGGGTCACCATTGTCAGCAGAGGTTAGTTTAAACCATAGTGGATGCAAGAAACCCTGCTGACTCTCTCTTCACACAACGTTGCCGGCTTTGAGAGGTGGGCAAAGTTTTGCTACTTCAAAGACCAACCCCCTAAGAAATTTCTGTATTTAACTCTTAGGTTAATGCACACTCTGTGGGAGAAGGCCATTGTTTCACTCATTTCTTTTGCTTTCCCATCCTTTCATGCTTGTATCAGTTTTCTCATGATTTAAAACAAATGCCCAGAAACCCAACAGTCAGGGCAGAACAATTGCAGGCTTTCAGTGTTCAGCAGGCGCTGCGATCACTGAAATAACCCCGAGTTATTACCAAACAAAAAACAAAACCACACGCCAAACCGTACGTATTGACTTTCTCATGCCACAGGATCAATCGGAGGTGGCTTTTTGCTCTGCAGATCATGTGGTCAGGACTGCCTTGCTGCAGACACTGGATTTTTGTTTTAAAACCTAGTTCTTACTGAGTCCTTCTCTCTCTCTCTCTCTCTCCCTCCCTTCTTCCCTCCCAAAGAATAATTAAGGGTGCAAAGTAAAAAGCATTAGAACTGTTTACAAAACAGCTCATAAAGTTTAAAATAATAGGGGCGTGTGTGTTTGTGTAAAACACAATAATGTGTATGGCAGGGGGAAACGGTACACCGTCTTTCTTCATTCTTCTTTCGCTGCCCCACGTCACCCTTCAGAATTTAAGGCGCGGAAGGGAACGATGGAGTCCCTTTCCTTCTGCTTTGCAGCCCTCACACTTCATTCATGATGCTTACTTATCTGATACCCGTTTATTGTTGAGCATCAAAATACAGACCCTCAGGTGTGTGGGGACAGAGTGGCTGCTGCAGTGGGCTGCTATCTAATTAATTTTAGGGCAGTCGAAATTCCCATACAGATGCTCCCTCATGACATTCAAGAGAAAGATGGTGTTTTTTTGTTTTTTTTTAATGAGCCCTTTGCTGTCGTTCGGAAGTCCAAGAGAACAGCTTTCAGCAGGTTAGCGTTCTAAAGTGAAAGGGGCATTTTTCCAACCCTTTCCAAAGTCTCCTCCTGTGCAGATTTGCAAAGATTTCACGGTGCTCCCCTCCAGATTTGATTTGATTTGATTTTTTTAAGGTGGAAGGGTCGCCTCTAACCTCCGGCCTCAGAGCCCATCAGTCATGTTGCTTTGCAGGTTGAGATCTGCTGCGGCAAAGGCAAACCTCGGTGCTAGCGGCGCTGCACCGGCTCTGGACAGTAGTGAAGCTGGTGCCGACAGTCGGAGGAGGGCTCTGTCCCCTTAGGCGCCGATGCGCTGGGGACCAGCCCAGGCGGGAGGAAGCATCCCTTCCCCCGGTGATTGATGGAGGACAGTTAGGAGTTTTTCGGAGGCTGGGAAAGGTTGCCCTCCCAGCCACTTACTATGAAGTCTTTGTCAGCAAAAAGAACTCTCCTGGGCCGTGAGTGACATCATGCAGATGACAAATGACAGCTTTGCATTTCATTCTGCTTGATAAGTACTCAATGTCGTACGCAGGTGAGTTAACGCTCCCCAGATGCAAGCACTCCAGTGCACTGTGGTTTCACAGGCCCTGCTGGCTCTTCCTTATCAGTCATTTGTTTTCTTGGGGATGTTTAAAGTACTATTAAAGTGTGAGCAGGGATGATACCCAGATCACCGTATTTATGATTATGAAATGAAGGTATTATTCATGTCATTTGTTAGCAGTTCTGAATGTTGTTTCCTTCTGTTTCTCCCTTTTGGAGTACAGATTTTAAAAATTATATCAATATATATGTAGAGATATGATTTATATATTACATTTATATTTATTATACTTATATATAAATATAATATATAAATCATATCTATACATATATATTTATGCTGTTTCAAGAGACTATTTCAGACCAAAAATCTGTGTCAAAATCCTTGACTGACGTTTCCTTTTGTATTTTTTCTCCCCCTTCCAGGACCCCATCTGCAGATGTCCTGAATACCTCTGAGTATAGCAATTGATTATTCAACCAGGATACCTAATTCAAGGTATTAGCTCTTGTCAGAAAGCTTTTACATCTGAGCTCTGTGTTGGAAACTCTATTTTGGCATTGAATTTTGAAATCGGAAAAGTTGGAATGAGAATAAAGGACAAAAGTGAATTTGCAAAATCATCAAGCGCTTCAAAAAAACGACCTGACGCCTGGTAGAGTTTGCCGCTTCTGACTCACGGGCAGCCCTTTCTCTGCCAGTTTATGTTCCAGTTCTCACTGAGTTGTAGTCCTTTTTCTGCAACTGTGTTTGGGGTTTGGATTTCATTTTTGTCTCTCCCTCTCCCTTTCTCTCTGACTGCCCAGAGCTGCAGGAACCAGGAGACAGACATTTTGTCCGTTTTGCGACATTGGACCAAGCACAATGAAGTATTCTTGCTGTGCTCTAGTTTTGGCTGTGCTGGGCACACAGCTGCTGGGGAGCCTCGGTTCAACCATCAGATCCCCGAGGTTCAGAGGCCGGATACAGCAGGAGCGAAAAAACATCCGACCCAACATCATTCTTGTCCTCACTGATGACCAGGACGTGGAGTTGGGTGAGACACTGGGTCTTTCACTTGTTGGTCTCTTTTGCTCAAATGATTTGCTGGCTTGCATTATCAGTAACAATCAGGTAACTTTGGGGGGTTTGGCACATAATGGTAGTATCTGAACCAACAACCTAGGTTATAAAATATACTCGTATTAACGATAGAGCACTTGGTTTGTGTTTCACCTTGACTCTTCTGATCTTAAGTTTTTGAAGCTGGGGGTGGTGTGGGAGGACGGGAGGATGGCAGGCGAGAGCAAGCACGAAACTGTAGAAGTCAACGGTTGGATTGTGCGCCTTGGAAAACTCTTGGTCCAAAACTTTTCAAAATATGTGGGCAAATTTGTTTCAAAGAGTATGAGATTATGACTGTAATTCTCTGCAATGCATATGAACATAGGTGGATACAAAAAGAACTTGTCGATGGTCATTATTATTAAGGTGATTCCTTTATTCACAGCTTGTGATTGTTAGGGAATTGAAAGTTCCAGTATTCTGGACATCCTCCCGATAGTAATTCACCGCTACCATCTTAGACAGGATGCTTTTCTGAAGAATTCGCTCACCTGGGTTAATTCTAGAGCACTTAGAAAGCCTGCCAACATCTGGTGTTTCAGCTTAGCTTCTCTATCACCTGATTTGGTTTCTCACCTTCTCACTTTCTTTAATGGCCCAGCCCTATGGTCTTGCCCATAAGCTTAGGGTCTTCTTCTAGGGTACCTAGGACAAATGAAAAGCTTGCCCTTACAAGTTGTCACCACCACTCATTTCCATTCCTTGCTCTCAGGAATCGCTCAGCTAGGCTTATGCATCGTGCTGAACTTGACCGTCACTAGTAGCTTTTAGACTTCCTGCTAGCACAGCACCCTGGGCCTCTTTCCAGAGCTCCTCTGGCTAGGGTCTTTGAGGATAAACCCCTCCAGGCTGGAACTTGATCCACAGGGATAGGGACTTCGATTTCGAATTGGAAACCAAACCCTGGAATCCCAAAAAGTTAACTCTTTGGGTTCAGCTGGAAACAAAGGCACTAAAAGCCAGCAGAGGTAATGACTGTTGGAGGTGACTTGCTGAGTCTGTTGTCTCTCACTCAATTGCTTATTTTTAAATTTTTATTATTTGGTTGCGCCGGGTCTTAGTTGCGGCTGGCGGGCTCCTTAGTTGTGGCACGCGAACTCTTAGTTGTGGCATGCGTGTGGGATCTAGTTCCCTGAGCAGGGATTGAACCCGGGGCCCCTGCATTGGGAGCGTAGAGTCTCAACCACTGCGCCACCAGGGAAGTCCCCCTCACTTAATTGCTTAAGCAAGACCATGGATTTTCAGGCATCATGCCAAAATGAAAAGTCTTGCAGGTATGACTTTAGTATGTATGTGGTTGGTGGTTTAAGTTTTCATTCCCTACAGGGCAAGTAAAGTGAAGACCTTTGAATTCACCTCCCTTAACATCTCTCATATCCATCCTTTTCAATGAAGCCATTCTCTTCTCTCCCAGTTTTTCCCTAACTGGTTGCTCACGTGACCCACCTGTGCCCTCTAGTCTTGGCCCCTCCTACCTATTCTTCATTTCCTGCAAGTATCTGATCAGGTCTCTGCTGCTTAAAACCCTCCACCGGGTTCCTTTACCAAGAGGATTAAGCCCCGCCCCTCTGCAGGCTGATGAGCGACGGGCGTCTGTCCCTACCTATTTCTGTAAGGCTATTTTCCTTTCCCTCACTTTTGCTCTGTGCTTCATGGAAACAACTTACACTTCCCTGAAGGTATCTGGTGGTTTCATCTCCCTCACCTATATTTCATGCCTTTGTACATCTCATCCCCTCTGCCCTTTCCCCATTTTTCCACCTGGCGAAGCCCTACCTATTCTTCGTGACCCAGACCAGATGCCTTCCCCTCGGGGGGTCTTCCTTTACCAAAAAACGATCCTGCTGTCCAGCAGGGTGGAGGGAACTTTCCTTTGCACCACCTTGGACCTGCCTTCAGCATATGACCCTTAATCCACCATGTGCTTCCATACCTGTCTCTTCCAGTTAACTGAGAGCAACTAGAGGGCAGGGCAGTGTTTTATTTATGTTGCAGTCCTGATGCTGGGGCTGTGCTGGGAATCTAGTAGGTGCTCAGTAAACTGGAAATGGACCCACAGGGGCCTGAAAAGGCTAACACGATTCCCGGAAATGAATGCAAGTATCCGTCATGATCTGCTTCTTCAATATACAACCCTTGTCTTTAAAATAAATTAAGGAATTGTTTGATCAGTGTATTTTGTTTGTTTGTTTGTTTGTTTTGTTTTTTTGTGGTACGCAGGCCTCTCACTGTTGTGTCCTCTCCCGTTGCGGAGCACAGGCTCCGGACGCGCAGGCTCAGCGGCCATGGCTCACGGGCCCAGCCGCTCCGCGGCATGTGGGATCTTCCCGGACCGGGGCACGAACCCATGTCCCCTGCATCGGCAGGCGGATTCTCAACCACTGCGCCACCAGGGAAGCCCTGATCAGTGTATTTTTAAGAGTTCAAAATTTCATCCTTATCCTATAGTTAATTAATTCATTCGGTAAATATTTATTAACAGTTGTTAAACACTGGCTTCTAGTGGAAGCACATGGATATAATGGTGAAGAATCATAGGCCAGGTTCAATCAACCCAGCTCTTTCCTACATGTTTGCCTTGCCTTTACTTCCTTCCTTGATTTCCTACCCAGATACCAGGTTAAGCATTCACTCATTTAATCATCACAGTCGCTCTATGAAGTGGTTACTATTACTCTCTCCAGTTTATACTTAAGCTAAATGAGGCTTAGAGAAGTCGCATAGGCTGTGATGAGCTAGGAAATGGTAAACTCGGGACCTGTATTAGGGCTGGGTCTCCACAGCTACACATTTAACCATAATTCCTTCCCTCAATCCGTCCTTCAACAAATATTTATTGAGCCCTTCCTAAAACAACCTGTAAATACATGGTCACGCCCTAGGTTCTGAGGTCACAGCTAAGATGGGTCTTGTTATCCCACTGGCAGAACAAGTTGATGATGAGTCACTGTGAACCATGGGTAAAAATTTAGAGAAGACGTCTTTTCTCAGCAGAAAAATTATGCTCTTGATAGTGGGTACAGTTTGATGGAGACTTTTGCCTGGTCGATTGTAATGCTCTCATAATCTTTCTTGACACTTAACTACTCTAGACTTTAGTTGACTTTTGTGTTTTTTTAACCATCTTAACCAATTTTTTTTTTTTTTTTTTTTTGCTACGTTCCATCTTCGTTGCCGCGCGCAGGCTTCCTGTAGTTGCGGCGAGTGGGGCCTACTCTTCGTTATGGCGCGCGGGCTTCTCATTGCGGTGGCTTCTCTTGTTGCGGAGCACGGGCTCTTAGGCGCGCAGGCTTCAGTAGTTGCAGCATGCGGGCTCAGTAGTTGTGGCGCACGGGCTTAGTTGCTCCGCGGCATGTGGGGTCTTCGTGGACCAGGGGTCGAGCTCGTTTCCTCTGCATTGGCAGGCAGATTCTTAACCACTGCGCCACCAGGGAAGTCCTCATCTTAACCATTTTTAAGTGTATAATTCAATAGTGTTAAGTACATTCACATTGTTGTGCAACCAACCTCCAAAACTCTTTTCATTCTATAAAATTAAAACTCTATACCTATTAAACAGTAACTCCCTAAACCCCCAGCCCTTGGCAACCACCATTCTACTTTCTGTCTCTATGAACTTGACTGCTCTGCGTACTTCATATAAGTGGAATCATACAGTATTTGTCTTTTTGTGACTGGCTTATTTCACTTAGCATAATGTCCTTCCTCACTGTTCATCTGTGTTGTAGCATATCTCAGAATTTCCTTCCTTTTGAAGGTTAAATAATATTCCATTAGATGTATAGCCACCCTATGTTTATCCATTGATCTCTTGTTAGACATTAGTGTTGCTTCTGCTTTTTGATTATTGTGAATAATGCTACTATGAACATAGGTGTATAAATGTCTCTTTGAGACGCTGCTTTCAATTCTTTGGGGGTATATACCCAGAAATGGAGTCGCTAGATCATTAGATAATTCTATTTTTAATTTTCTGAGGAACTGCAATACTGTTCTCATAGCGACTGCACCATCGTCCATTCCCACCAACAGTACATAAGGGTTCCAGTTTCTCCACACTTTTGACAATATTTGCTGTTTGCTGGTTTTTTGATAATAGCCATCCTAATGGGTGTGAGATGTTCTCTAATTGTGGTTTTGACACGGTTTGTCTTGGTTTGATTTTTTACTTACATGTGATTATGTTTGCCAAATATTGAATAAATCTTCACCTAAGCAAAACTTTTGCACCTGTTAACACTGCAGGCATTTTTGGCTTCTGTGCCTCCAGAAGGATATAACAGACTTAGAAAAGGCTTCGGAAAACAACTGCAAAGATTGTAATAGAATACTTTTCTTTTGGGGAAAGAATAAAACAATTGTATCTCTTTGTCGGGAAAGACAAAGGCTAAGAAGGATTGTGATCCAAGTTTATGAAACAAGCTGGGAAGGAAAGCTCTTATTAGGTAGGACTGGGGCCCCTCCCTCAACTTTGAGGACAAATAAAGTAAACTAGCCCTTTGTGAAAGGAGTGAAACACATGAGCAATTTACTAATAAAAGTGCTAGAACCTTATGTGTGGAAAACACTTTATCTTTTTCCAAAGAACATTTATTCTCATATTGCATTTTCTTGTCACCCCACCCAAGCTGGGCGGGTAGGACAAAGATCATTATCCCTGGAGAACACTTGATCCGTGGAAAGAGTAAGTAATTTAACCAATGGTCCCTGTACTTCTGGATTTGCTTTCTCCACAACTTGAGAAGGGGTTCAGTTATGCCTCTACCTGTAAATAGTTCAGGTTTTTAGGCAACGTTAATGGGTGGAGATTTACACCTTTTTTAAAAAAAATTGAAGTATAGTTAATTTACAATATTCTGTTAGTTTCAGCTGTACAGCAGAGTGATTCAGTTATACATACACATATATCTATTTTTTTCAGAATCTTTTCCCTTATAGGTTAATACAAAATATTGAGTAGAGTTCCCTGTGCTATACAGTAGGTCCTTGTTGGTTATCTATTTTATATATAGTAGTGTGCATATGTTAATCCCAAACTTCTAATTTATCTCTCCGCCTCCTTTCCTCTTTGGTAACCATGTTTGTTTTCTGTGTCTGTGAGTCCATTTCTGTTTTGTCAATAAGATCATTTGTATCATATTTGAGATTACACATATAAATGATACCATGATATTTGTCTTTCTCTGTCTGATTTACTTCACTTAGTATGATCATCTCTAGGTCCATCCATGTTGCTGCAAATGGCATTGTTTCATTCTTTTTTATGACTGAGTATATTCCATTGTATATATATGTACCACATCTTCTTTTTTAAAAATAATGTGTGATTGATTTTATTTTATTTATTTTTTGTTTTGGGCCACGCCACACGGCTCGTGGGATCTTAGCTCCCCAACCAGAGACTGAACCTGCGCCCTTCGCAGTGAAAGCGTGGAGTCCTAACCACTGGACTGCCAGGGAATTCCCAGTACCACATCTTCTTTTTTTTTTTCGCGGTACGCAGGCCTCTCACTGCCGTGGCCTCTCCCGTTGCGGAGCACAGGCTCCGGACGCGCAGGCTCAGCAGCCATGGCTCACGGGCCCAGCCGCTCCGCGGCATGTGGGATCCTCCCGGACCGGGGCACGAACCCGCGTCCCCTGCATCAGCAGGCGGACCCTCAACCACTGCGCCACCAGGGAAGCCCTACCACATCTTCTTAATTCAGTTGTCTGTTGATGGGCACTTAGGTTGCTTCCATGTCTTGGCTATTGTAAATAATGCTGCTGTGAACATTGGGGTACATGTATATTTTCGAATTATGGGGTTTTTTTAAGCTAGAAAAACACAAATGGACATGATTAACGTGAAGTTTGGGGTGATGGTTACCATCTGGGGAAGGAGTGGTAACCAAGAACAGCAGCAGTATCCATATTTCATTTTAAAATTTAAAATATATATCTGAAGCAACTATGATCAAATGTTAAGCTTTGACAAAGCTAGGAGACATGTTATTTATTCTATTTTTCCCTGCACTTGAAATAGTTTACAAATCAAAAAGAAGAAAATCAGAAATGCTTGTGGGACTCCCCTAACTTTCTGAGACTGGAGTCAAAGAGATTAGGCTCTAAATCTTTCCCAAATGGTCCCTGGGTGCCACCCTGAGAAACAAAATAATGAGCTGATTAGACCATTGATCTGGCTCAATGTGGCATTTCTTAAATTCTTAGGAAATTGGACTGGTGCTAACATCTCAGTAACGCTGACCCAATGCTTCTCTTAGATCATAAGGAGAATTAAGAAATCTTAAATACATGGAAACACTTTGTCTAAAGCAGAGTTCACAAATGGGATCTACAGTCCAGAGCTAGCCCACAGATGTGTTTTGCTTGACCAGCACACTTTTTAAAATCAAGGCAACATTTTTAAAAATCAGGTGATTTTACATAAAAAGAAAAAAAAATCCAGATTCCGACTTTTCTTGAAAGTTCAGAAGAATGAGGGCTTACATTCCCATGAGGCAGCCATCAGTTAAATGCTTGAAGGGGAGTCAAATCTGCCCCCATTAGGTGGGGCGTGTCCTCCTGAGACCCTCATGGTCCCCGTCACTCTCCACTGCTCCCCAACACTTAGGCCAAGGAGCACTTGCTATTTGCCATCATGCCCATCCTGCTGATTTTCTTATAGTCAGGGGAAAGTTCTGTATACCCACATCTCTATCAAACGTAGAAAACTGGAAAGATGAAAGCTCTGTGATTTTTCTTGTACCTGCCTACCTTCTCTGTCTAGCCTGTAGGCATTTTTACTTCCGTTCCCCTAAAAAACTAGTCTCCACTTTTAATGGCCTTTAGCTCTTTAGGGAAAAAAATAATGAGTCGTAGTGACCTGGAAACATGCCAGACAGATTTATTATCTGCTTCTTGGTCCCTTCTTCCCCCAACTTGTTTTCCCTCCTCTGGTTTTAGCTGAAACATCTGTTTTTTTCTTTCCTACCAATTTCATAGTTTTGGTAGAAAAAGGTATACTGTGTGATCATGTTATCTTTTTAATGCTTTCAGAATTAAAAATTTCAATAGACCAATAAAGCCTTTTTTTTTTTTTTTTTTTTTTGTACGCGGGCCGCTCACTGTCGTGGCCTCTCCCGTTGCGGAGCACAGGCTCCGGACACGCAGGCCCCGCGGCCATGGCTCACGGGCCCAGCCGCTCCGCGGCATGTGGGATCTTCCCGGACCGGGGCACGAACCCGCGTCCCCTGCATCGGCAGG
>NC_041228.1:66205278-66241180 GCF_002837175.3 Physeter macrocephalus | reverse complement strand
ATGTGGGATCTTCCAGGACCGGGGCACGAACCCGCGTGCCCTGCATCGGCAGGCGGACTCTCAACCACTGCAACACCAGGGAAGCCCTAAAGCCATTTTTATTATGGGAAATATCACTGTTTAAGGTTCCATACTTAACTGTTGGCATAGGAAAACAGCAGGGATGTGCTTTAGCACAGGCCATTTATATATTTAAATCAGGGCTTCCCTGGTGGCGCAGTGGTTGAGAGTCCGCCTGCCGATGCAGGGGACGCGGGTTCGTGCCCCGGTCCGGGAGGATCCCACATGCCGCGGAGCGGCTGGGCCCGTGAGCCATGGCCGCTGAGCCTGCGCGTCCGGAGCCTGTGCTCCGCAACGGGAGAGGCCACCACAGTGAGAGGCCCGCATACTGGAAAATAAATAAATAAATAAAATAAATTTATATATTTAAATCATTAACCTTACCCCATCATAAAACAATGGCATCTAGAAACAATCCTGCACATTTAATGAGTTGTGTTTGCTTGTCATTATCACTCATCAAACCATGAATTGTTGCAATTCACACGGAGGTGTGTCGCTCTATGAAGCCAGGTGTGTATGAATGCCACATATCTGGGACTTCCTGAAAGGATGATGATGACAAAATTTATTATTGAATTTCTGGTTTTGTGAGTTTTTCTGGACATGATGAACAGCCTTGATGAAAATGTTAATGTTTGATAGTATGAAATATTGAATAATCAAATGCTAAGGTATTTGAATCAGGAAAGGCAAAGGTTTGTTGTAAAGTTTAACATGTACGTGAAGTAATCCAGGCTATCTGTGTGATTTGGGTAAAGTCATTCTGATTAGGGGGACATTTTCTCCCTCCTGACCTTTTTTCACACATGTGATTTGGGAATAAATGAGTTGAAGCCTGTAGAATGATTTAAATTCCTGGCTATGGCTCTGTCTAGTCCCAGTAACCTAGCACATACCCCCTCAAAGGACCATTCGTGGAGCCTTGATTTTTACCTCCACCAGAACTGCAAACCTGGCGGATCTTGCAGGATTCCCAAAGACTGCCACTTCTCCTTTCTCGGTCACCGCTGAGCTAGCAGCATCCTGGTCCACAGCCGGTTGCTGTCCGAGCATCCCCAACCTTGCAAGAGCGAATAGCAGATCCCAACCTGGATCTCTGGTGCTGGGACAGCTCTTCTTGGCAGCCCCAAGATTCAGCTGTGGCCTGGACCTTCCCTGTCCTCAGGCCGGCCCAGACAGCAGTGCCCCCGTGCCAGCTACTGGACTTAATTACGGTCACTTCATAACATCCCTGGCAGGCTTCCACCTCACAGGACAATTTTAAATGATAATGAAGTCAGGCTTCTTGCTTAAGGGGGGCGTGGGGAACAGCGTGTGATGGGTGGAGGGGAACTGATGTCTGTAAGCCAGCATTAACATTTTATGTCTTGAAGCATAGACAAAGCAGTTGACCTCTGTCTTAGTCCGTGAGGACTGCTCTGACCAAATACCATAGACTGGGTGGCTTAGTGACTTATAAACAACAGATGTTTATCAGGTAATTATTTCTCACAGCTCTGGAGGCTGAAAAGTCCAAGATCAAGGCTCCAGGAGATTCGGTGTGTGGTGAGAACCCACTTCCTGGTTCACAGGTGGCTGGTTTGTCACTGTGTCCTCACATGGAGAAAGGGGCAAGGGAACCCTCTGTGGCCCCTTTTATGGGGGGCTGATCCCATTCATGAGGGCTCCACCCTCATGATCTAATCACCTCCCAAAGCCCCACCTCCTAATACCATCACCTTGGGTGTTAGGTTTCAACCTATACATTTTGGAAGGACACGAAAGTTCGGTCTCTGGAAACCTCTGTATTCTTACCTTAGCTTTGGAATTCAGGTGTGATTACAGATAGGGAGATGGAAAAGGCAAGAGTAAAGGAAACACGTTGGGGCTGAGGTGATCACAAAGTAAAATCGCAGCTCATGCCATTTGCTCAACAGCCCTGCTAACTAGTCCTGGGAGCTTTTCTTAGCTCCATTTTACAGCTGAGAAACGAAACCAAAAGAGGGTAAAGGGCTTGTTCCAGCTCATCTGTGACAAACACCCAGATGTTTGCCCCCAGGTCCAAATCCAGGGTGCTTTCTCTTCTCGTGCCCATCCTCCTAAGCCCTGCTTTGGGAATCTTGTTAGCATTCTTTAGCCTTACGCTTCACGTCATTCCTATGAAATAATTGTTCTGATAACTAAGAATCAACACGATTTGCATTTTAGGCACCAAAGGCCTGAAACCCAAAGAAGCGGGGAGCTTCAGCTTAAAACTGAGTCCTTCCAGCTCTAGGACAAGACATGGTTCCGTCCACTGCTCCCAAGCTGGAAATGCATGTTTTATGCAGAATAGTGTTTGGTAGTTTCCCAGTGAAAAATCAATGGTGCAATCATAGTGGCTGCAGAAGCAGCACGAGGCAGTGTTGTTGGCTGACATTAATCATTGCACAGCCGTAAAAGAGAAGGAGCTTTTTGCTTACCTTGTTGGAGTGCAGTGACGCAGCAGAGGGAAGAGGTATGATTCCCGCGCTCCATCATCTGTGTCCACTCAGGGAATCCGAGATCAGAGGCAGCAGTGAACACCAATGTGACTGTCGGCTTCTGAAGACAGACACGCCTGCGGCCCACTCACCTCGACCTGGGCCCGAGCTACTTTAATCACTTCAGCCCCTAAGAGGGCAGGAGACAGGCTTTAGCGTCTGTTAGTATCTCCCCTAAGAGGCCGGATGAGGCAAGATATGAGATCACAGAAAATGAGACACATCCTGACTCCAAGCAGACATCATTTCTGTGTCTCAGTCTTGAGAACGTCATTGTCACAGCCGGGACTCAGCCTAGATGCAGCTTAAGATCGTGGTCCCTGAGCAGACTGCCTGCCTTTGCATCTGGGCTCTGCTGCTTAGGGTCTGTGTGGCCCTAGGCACGTTGTTTAACCCTTTTGCTCCTCAGCTTTATCATCCTTGGTATGAGAATAATACATAATAGCACCCTCTATGGAAGGCTATTGTCAGGGTTAAATGAGTTGCTGCACGGGAAGCACTTAGAAGTGGGAGTAAAGTAGAAAACCCATGAGAGTAAATGTATGAAATCAGTGCTTCCTCTTCCTCTCTGCCCACCTTACAGCCTTGGAAGCGGTCTAAGCCACTTAGATCACTTAAAATGAGGCACCCACGAAAGTCTCTTCCAGCTCGAGGCTTCCCTGGTTCCGTGTCAGGCCTCGAATGGTTCTCCAAGAGTGGGGAGGGGCCGCGCCAGCATCCTCAGGGAGCTTGTTAGAAATGCAAATTCTCTGGTCCTTCCCGGGTCTTACTAAATCAGCAACTCAGGGTGGACCCAGAAGTCTAGGATTTAACATGTGCTCCAGGTGATTTCTAACGTTGGAGAAGCATTGTCTCAGAGCCTTCTCCTTACTGAGAAACGTGAAGCCACATTCAGGAACCTCACATTCGGGAACCCCGCCCGTGGTGCTACCGTGGTCACAGTACCTGCAGGGGCCAAATGTCTTCATTGTTTCCTTTGACGTGTGGGCCGGTTGGAAGAAGAGCATTTGGAGGGAATTTTTAGTTCCTCGGTACAACCAGCTCAGTCAGTGAAGAGAAGAGAGATACTTAGAATGAGAGGAGAGTCCTGGCTGGGGCAATTATGATGCAAGGGGCTGAGTTTTAGACCCCAGTTTGTAGATTATTTGACCTTAGATCAGATTTTCACCTCCCATCCTGTGCTGGGGTCCAAATAAGTCTGTAAACTGGAGGTTGCAGCTTTGTGATTCGGGACCTTGGAGGGTGGCCTCCAGCTGCATTTTTTTCTTTTTTTTTTAATTTGAGTCCAGCTAGGCTCATAAGGGAACTCTGAGAAGTCCTCCTTTGACATGAAAAGACTATTAGGCAATAAAAATTGGTCAACAGTGTTTGCTGAGTTTTCCCAAAATTCAAGCTATTACCATAAGTAATCACTGCAGTCTTCTAAAGCGGAAAGAGTAATAAGGGGATAGACTTTGGCATCAACCTCCAACTCTCTCCCCACTCCTGCGTCTCATTTCATGTATTTTCTCCAGGCTCTTTCCCCCTGTGTGATCAACCAACACAAATATAAAACACAACATTTCTAAAATACACTTCTTTGATCTTCTATAGGGCATATTTCTTGTTACTTACTTCTTGAGTAACAGTGAAACCATTACTTTTCCAGTTTTCTTCCCAGGCTGAAAACTGTGAGTCAGCTCACAGCCTTCTGATGCATTACAACATCTCTTGGGTCTGCTTCTTAAGAGTCCTTCTATTTTAAAGGCACAACCCGGTTCAAGTTCTTATCATCCCATGGCCGGGTGGGCTCAGCAACCTTTTGGCCATACCCTTGATGGACCAGCCTATTCCCCACCTACCCCGCAATGCACATACTTCCGTTGCCATGGCATCACCTCTCAAAGACTTCTTTCTTATCATGTCCTTCAGGCCTTTGACGAAGAACTTGCTCTGCCGTCATTTTGTCTATTCTGTCAAATCTAAGTATCTCTGCCCAGCCTCCAAGCTATGGGCTAGATCTGCCGCCCATTTCATCAAGAGAAGTCTTCATATTCGTTTTCATTCCAGAAAATCCACATGCCATTTTCATCACTCCACTTACTTCTTCCCACCTCCAGTGCACCGTGCATACCACCTTCCCCGTGCTACCCATGATACACTTCGCCCATCCCATGTTTTTCTTCCTCCTTTCCTTCCATTTGTCCTCATCTCCTGTGGCGGAGCTCTTATTAAACATTGCCTCCGGTCCCCTCTGTCTTTATATGTCCTGCTACTGCTATATCCACACTCACACCTACCTTGCTTTGCAGATATCCCTAAGCAACTTTCATATGTAAATCCTCATCTGGAGAGTTTACTGCTGAAGATCAGAGGCAGCAGAGAATTTTCCATTTCTTTTGTTAGTGTTACACTCTGGGGGATCGGTCCAGAGAGTTGAGGTCAATAGAATGAAAGCTCAGCATGAAGTGGGTCCTCACTACATGCTATCCACTGATGGCAAAAAGCTTGCTTGATCCTCTGAATACAACCAGGGGAGAAAAAGCAGTTAGGAATCCTCCTAACTGAAGCATATTTTAGGGAGCTCTAAGGAGACCCAATTAGAAACCATCTTTTCTGTTTTCATGTGAATGGTAAGAGCTCGTATGTGAAAAAAAATCAGGCTAACTGTGGTTTTTGGATGGCTGCACGCTTCTCTTCTGCTCTGAATGCTTGCCTGGTTTGCATTATGATTTCCTTCCTTGTTGGAAAGCTACATAGACTTTCTCCCTTTCTTTGGAAGAAGTAGGACCTGTTGGAAATGTGAGGCTCCAGGATTGAAATGCAATGGCCTTGGCTGTAGTGCTCTGTAGTGCATTTCTCGACAGGTCCTGAAAAGACTATTGAATTCTGGCCTGAGCTTTTTTTTTTTCTGCAGTATTTGGATGGGTTTCAGCTTCCATGTTTGGCTGGATAATCGAAATAGGTTTTTTTTTCTTCCTCAGCAATCGTATGTACAATTTCATCCTTTACAGTTCAAATGGCATACTTTACTACTATGCAGATACGTTTGAATGCAATAGAATCATAGCTCTTTCACAAACAAACAACACATCTTTTAAAATGACATAGAAACAGGTGAAAATATAAACTGGTCGTACTATCCTGGTAGAAAAACTGGCAGGTATGTGGTGAGTTTGCTAGAGGATACCAACTTACATTGAAGATCTTTTTTAAATTAAACACAGGCATTTTGCAAACCAAAACTACAATGAGGTATCACCTCACACCGGTCAGAATGGTCGTCATCAAAAAATCTACAAACAATAAATGCTGGAGAAGGTGTGGAGAAAAGGAAACCCTCTTGCACTGTTGGGGGAAATGTAAACTGATACAGCCACTATGGAGAATCCGCAACGGGAGAGGCCACAGCAGTGAGAGGCCCGCGTATCGCAAAAAAAAAAAAAAAAAAAAAAAAAAAAAGAGAGAGACACATGTATCCCAATGGTCATTGCAGCACTATTTACGATACAATAACCAGGACATGGAAGCAACCTAAATGTCCATCGACAGATGAATGGATAAAGAAGATGTGGCACATATATACAGTGGAGTATTATTCAGTCATAAAAACGAACAAAACTGAGTCATTTGTAGAGACATGGAAGGACCTAGAGTCTGTCATACAGAGTGAAGTTAGTCAGAAAGAGAAAAACAAATATCGTATATTAACGCATATATGTGGAATCTAGAAAAATGGTACAGATGAACCAATTTGCAGCACAGGAACAGAGACACAGACATAGAAAACAGACGTGGACATGGGAAGGAAGTGGGGTGGCATGAACTGGGAGGTTCTGATCCACATATATACACTACCATGTGTAAAATAGCTAGCTAGTGGGAACCTGCTGTACAGCACAGGGAGCTCTACTCAGTGATCCGTGGTGACCTAGACGGGTGGGAGGGGGGTTTGGGAGGGAGGTCAAGAGGGAGGGGATACATGTATACATATAGTTGGTTCATTTCATTGTACAGCAGAAACTGACACAGCATTGTAAAGCAACTATACCCCAGAAAAAAAAAAAAAAACAAAAACAACACAGGCATTTTGGAAGAACTTTTACTTAATTGGAAAATTTCTCCCCTCTTTTATTTCATACGATGAAAACATTCTATCTCGTCATCTCTGAAGTGTCTGTGGCATGGTGCGAGTGTGGTAGGCTAGGAGTTTTGATGCTCTGTTTTGATGCTCTCTGATAATCTTCAAAGGGCTGCTGGCCTTGGAATCTGCTCCGTCTCTAAAATTCTAGCTTTAGTGATCAGATAACCCTGCTTTTCTTTTTCTTTTTTTTCTTTGTGATGAAGGAGGAGAGGAGCTGAAATGTGTTTTTATTCTGCAAAATACTTGAGATGGCAGAATCCCAAATGTTGCATTTTGTTCTAGAAATGAGAGGCTCGTCAAATGATAGACTCCTTCAAGCTAAGGAAGAGAAATTAACAAGTCAGGGGGACCAGAGTCCCTGAGTGACGTGGCATCGGTGGGTGATCGTGCAGTGCTGTCTGTTAACAATGCTGGCATTGTGCCTTCCAGGGTCCCTGCAAGTCATGAACAAAACCAGAAAGATTATGGAGCGTGAGGGGGCCACCTTCACCAACGCCTTCGTGACGACGCCCATGTGCTGCCCCTCCCGCTCCTCCATGCTCACGGGCAAGTACGTTCACAACCACAACATCTACACCAACAATGAGAACTGCTCTTCCCCCTCCTGGCAGGCTGTGCATGAGCCGCGGACTTTTGCTGTCTATCTGAACAGCACCGGCTACAGAACAGGTAAAGGGGGAGCTTTCCAGCCCGGGAACCTGTGGAAGATGCACTGTCTGGTGAAGCGTATGGCGTTCCAATCAGTCCCTAAGTGGAAGGAGCCGAGGCTAGTCTCTCTCAGCATCCTCCCCGTCCCTTACTTTTCTCTCTAATGAACGTCCCAGAGAGAGGTCCCTTAGAAAAAAGTCAGTGATTCTCAGCAGACACGTTAAGAAAGTATTGTCCCCATCAGAGCAAACGGCAATTGGAATTTTCCAGGAGAACCTGCAACGGAAGTGTTTTCATCCCGTGAACGAGCTTACCTCAGCCTTCCAAATCTCCAGGCATCCCAGCGCAGCTTGAGGCTTGTCTTAATTGTTGGCAAATTCTTGCCGATTGGGTGAGAAATCATCAAGCGCTTTGAAATTGCTTAACACCTACCCCAGGATCTGGGACACAATAGATTATCAAAATTATTTACTGAATTCGTACGTAACTGAAAGAAATCACCCAATGAGGTGTACCTTATTAATTCATCTATTTATTTACTCATAATTAATAGGATTGGGAGTTTCTTTAGCTTAGTTTTTGTGACTCATCTCCCAGGAAAGGAGGGCATCCCAACTGCTACATCTTCTATTACTGTTTAACCTACATAGGTGAGCAGTTCGGTTAGTTGGTCTTTTGCAAACTGGGGACCTCCTTCCAGAGAGGTCATGAACATCATACCAGTCTAAGAAAGAAGCAAGGCTCCTTCCTGTCAGGTTGCCCCCAAAGCCTTTATTCTCCTAGCATTTATATGCTCTCCTGGGGTTTTCCGAGCATTTCTTAATGAAAAGAAACAAAAGATATTGATAGAGGGGCTGTAATGAAAAGTAATTTTTTCAGAACCAACTAGATGTATTCATAAGAATTAAGGGTGTCATAATTAAAGCTTGTTGGAAAAGATTCTTAGGTCTGCAGATTCTCTATTCTGAAGATTTAAAAGGAAAGGATATCAGATAAATGTATTCTCTCAAATCTCTTTTAAAAATGAAATTAATCTTTTCCACTGGACTTAGGAAATACGTGGCCATTTGCTTCTTTGCAGAGCACCTTGTGGGCACTTAATACTTGTTATTTATGGATGAAAATATTGATTGTGGATATGATAGCACTGTCATCCACAGGCATTCGAGAGCTCCACTCACAGAAGAAACTCCTCCCATGAGCCTCAAGGCTGTTTGCTTATGCTTCAGAAAGAAACTAGGTCACTCAGAGTGCCTTATCCTGAGTGTGTTTTCCCACATAAGTGATTTAAGTTTATAGCACCTTTCACCTGCGAGCTCTAAAGCAATTTGCAAATCTATCAAACATCCCTGTAGGGTTCATAAACAGCAAATGTACTTAGCTCCATTTTATAACTGATGTGGGGATTTCAAATACTGTGTGACCAGCTCAGAAGCAAAATCAGAAATGGTCCCCTGATGCCTGATTCCCGATTTTGACCACCAAATTGTGTTTCATTTGCGAGGAGCATTGTATGAAATCAGTGCCTTTCAACTCCCAGGCTCCCTTATAACTTAATTCCTAGTAGCAGACATAGAGAGACGGAGAGAGTTGGAACCTAGGGAATTACAACTCTCACTGTATCCAGACCGGTGTGGACGGTGTCCATCCTAGGAAATGGATATGCTGGTGACACAGAGAACCCTGCCCAGAACTTAGAACTGTCGATTAGGACTTGCTAATTCATTTCAGGGCTAAATCAAGAAAGGGCAAAAAGAAGATAATAAGTTCTGGAGAGATAGTGAACAGCAGTGTGGCTATAGTTAACAGTATTACATTGTGTACTTGAAATTTGCTAAAAGGCTAGATCTTGGGTGTTCTCACCACAAAGAAAAAAATGGAAACTAGCAAAGATGTGAAGTGATGGATATGTTGATTGGCTTGGCAGTGTTTAATATTTCACAATGTCTAAGTATAGCGGACCATCAGGCTGTAAACCTTACAATTATTTTTAAAGATTTTTTTGTTATTTATTTATTTTTGGCTGCATCGGGTCTTAGCTGCGGCTCGCAGGCTTCTCTCTAGTTGTGACGCGCAGGCTCCAGGGTGCGTGGGCTCTGTAGTTGTGGCGCCCGGGTTCCAGAGCACGAGGGCTCTGTAGTTTGCGGCACGCAGGCTCTTTGGTTGAGGCGCGCGAGCTCAGTAGTTGTGGTGCGCGGGCTTAGATTCTCCCCGGCATGTGGGATCTTAGTTCCCCGACCAGGGATCGAACCGCGTCCCCTACAGTGGAAGGTGGATTCTTTGCCACTGGACCACCAGGGAAGTCCCACCTTACAATTTTTTTTTGTTTTTTTTTTAACATCTTTATTGGAGTATAATTGCTTACAATTTTTGATTGTCAATTATATCTCAGTAAAGCTGGGCAGTGGGGAAGAAAGGGGAAAAAAGGGAAATTGATATTTGATGCTTGCTTCCTCTTTACCAGGCACTTTAAGTTTTCTCACCTAATTCTTCCGGAAACTTTGAAAGGATTTGCCCATATTGCCAGTGAAGAAACCGAAACTCAGGAGGGTTTATCTGAGGTCGCAAGCTAGTCCGTGACAGACTGAATCCAGCACACCGGACTCCAACATCTTTCCTCTTTCTTTCTTTCTTTCTTTATCTTATTTCTTTACATATATTTCTATCATGCTTCATTCCGAAGTGCCTGGCAGAGACACATCAAACATAATAAGATACAGAGCAATAAGGACACTGTCGAATGGAAATGAAGGGTAGAAACAGTTAAAATCAAGGCAAAGGTTAATATGCAAACTGCAGGCATACCACGGAGTTGTAGAGAAAGGCTGCATATTTGGAACTAACTTCCAGATGGCAAAAGCAAAAATGGAAATGCCATCCATTACACAGCTCACTGGGTCAGCAAGGAAAAACAAATCTGTTGCTTCTAAGAAGTGGAGTGTCCTCTGGTACTTGTTTCAATTATCCTATGCTGTGTCCACCCTACAAGAGCTTGAATAAAACTCAGAGATAATTTAGTTTGTCAATTCCTTTGTTCTCAGACGAACAAATTTAGACCTACAAGATTAAGGTGACTTGCTGAAGTGACACATCTGATGTTCTAACAGGAAGAGTGGGCAGCAGTAGTTTGGTCTTCAGGCCTCTTTCCAGTATGCTACCCCAACCTTATGGGTTAGGTCTAGGATGAAGCTGCAGACCATCAGGCTTTCCCGGGGACAACTGTCAGTCCTTTGGTGCAGCCCAGTAGGCCTGCTTCAGTCAGTTGTCTTCTTCAGGGAGAGGAGATTTGCTCCTGGAAACTAACTCAGATTCTGAAGCCAACCTTCTTCCCAGGGGTCTAGACACTTAGGTAATAATGGAATTTATAGTGAGTCATCCTGTAAAGTAAAAGGAATTCTTTAAGGGAAACAGGACTTTTCCAAACACTTAGGACTCGTCCAAACACTTAGCTATGAATAGAAAACGGATGATATACACTCAGGAAAATAAATTTTGATGTGCCCATTAGTAAATCAGAGAAATTAAAAATTGGAAGACTAAAATGGCAGTGATAATGAGCTACATAATTTAAATTCATCTTTGATGGGAAAATATTGACATGTCTCAGACAATTAGGAAGTAAAGATGTCTCTGTGACAATAATTATCGATCCAACCAGGGACAGAGACCCATTTGAAAATCCACAGATAAGCACATCAGGTTGACAGACATCTTAGGAGGTTAAGAGAATTGGTGAGTAGGTATTAAACCAGCATATTTATGAGCCACTAAACTAGTTGGGGAGGTGGGAGGAGCCAATATATAAAGATCTTAATGTTTTCCTAACAGTGAATACGTTATTTGGAACATTTAGCTGAGAACCTAAGAAAAATAATGACAGAAACTGAACTAAGTATTATACATAAATATCCATCTAGAGAAAAGCACAAAGCAGCAATCAGTTTTATGAAGAACAACTCAGAGAAGACAAATTACTAAGAGGCTTATTTTGGGAGGCATCCAGAATACATGGATTTAAATGAATTGAATTGATCCAATATTGTATTTACCATTATGTGACATGATTTTTCTTTTTCAGAACCAAGGCATATTTTTGGACTGGCTGTAACTTAAATTTTTCTAACTTTACTCATGGAAAATATGACTCTACAACAGCTTAAATGTTTAAGAAGGGAAAATACAGTAACGTGTCTATTGCATTTTATGTTCTAAGTATAGTGGGAACGATACTGGATTATCTATCATAAAAAGGAAAATTCTGCCTGACTATCTGCTCAAAAAAGTTTTAGTTTAAATTTCTTGTGAGGGTATAGACATGAATGTAAAACCTGGCATAAATTTTAAGGTAAGAGTAATAATCCATGGTTTTTTTTTAACATCTTTATTGGAGTATAATTGCTTTACAATGATGTGTTAGTTTCTGCTGTATAACAAAGTGAATCAGCTATACGTATACATATATCCCCATATCCCCTCCCTGTTGCACCTCCCTCCCACCCTCCTTATCCCATCACTCTACGTGGACACAAAGCACAGAGCTGATCTCCCTGTGCTATGCGGCTGCTTCCCACTAGCTATCCATTTTGGTAGTATATAGTAATCCATATTTGAGAGGTAGCATCAAGTGTTAGAAAAACCCCTGAACCGGATGGTGGAGAACTGGAGTCACATCCTTACTCTGCCTTAAACTTGTTTTGAGAACTTGTCCAGCCCAGTTTTCCAACCTATATAATGCAGAGATTTTTCTCCTGTCCAAAACTATTATACATTGTAATTTTACTATAATCACTGTAATCATATTAATTCCTTTAAAAATGGTAGTGTTCAAATTATAATCATAATACAGGATATGTAAAATCACATGTGAATTAAATTTTAGTCATACTAGTTCTTCTTCAGATCACTGGGGTGAAAGGGCCAATATTTAATAGAGAACTGCAATAAAAATTTTTGGGGAGAATTCTTTTTGTAACAAAACAACGTAGACAAATTAATCAATTTTCTAGTTTCGTGTCTTTTTACATTACACAATTTATTTATGTTACTTATAGCAAGTATATTGATTCTCTAATATGAGATGTTTTGAAATGTAGAGTTCACTAAAAGTAAGACAAAGTAATCTTCTTATTTTTATGAATTATGGTATTATCGATTTTTGATAAGTACACAAACATACGATATAGCATACCGTAGTATGCTATTTATTGAGCCACACTATGCTTAGAACTATACTAGACATTGGTGTATGAAGAGATATAAAGTAAGATTCCTGTCTTTGCTACACTTACAATCCAGTTGGGGAAGCCAGACTCATGTGTACGAGGTCACCTAAGAGCAGATCATAATTTTAACTTGGTTCAAAATTATGTAAATTTTTAGTTACTACCAGTGAAGTCCTGACCTCCCAAATCTAATAACACATGGAGTAAAAGCTCAATTAGTATATCATTTGTTATATTCAATAAGATTTGACTTGCCTACAGCATCAGAAATCTTTTGTCTATGTGGGTACTATTGCCGACCTAAAAATAAATGCTTTTGCCTCAAATGGCTCAAGGGAATTTTTCTAAGTATTATGTAACAGGTAGTCCTGGACAGAAGTAGCATGGCCTGAAGTCAACAATCATTATAATCAGGTCTTTCTGATCTTTCTCCCTGTCACCCAACAACCCCCTGCCACCTTCTTAAGCAGCTGTGAAGGGAAGTGTTTAACGGCCCAGGGAAAAGGATGATACAGAAGGAGGGGTAGGTGGTGTGGTAGTGACATAGTCAGACAGTAGTTAAGTTGGGTTGAATTGCCAGCGCCAAAGGATAGAAAAACTTCAAGCCACACCCGATATAACGGCAATACGGGCGAGAAAATGTAGTTCATCTTAGGGAGGGAGAGAGAGATTTAATACATCTGGAGGAAAATAATTAGAAGCCCGGATAATCATTTGCAGAGCACTGCCAGGAAGCGTAACGTTGAAAGAGGCCAGGGGTGATTACAAATGAGCCTCAGTCTTAGGAGGCGGCAGGAAAGGCCGAGTAACTTGAAGCTGACAGCGCTGGGTGCTGCCTCATGACGCACGAGGGCCCCGGTCTCTCTTGGAACCAGTGTGATGGGTGAAGCAACAGCTGGAATACTGACTACATTTTTTACACCCCATTAACACAGAGACACCGAAAAGCTGGAGGGAGTTCTAACGCACGCAACGAGGACTATTAAGAGACTTTAAAGAAGAGTCCATAAGGGGAGGATTGAGAGAAAGGGCAATAGCCATGGCAATGGGTAGAAAACAGTCCTAAATAATCTAACGGAAGGGCAGGAATGACTTGTTATGGCTTCCCTGAGAGGAAAAAAAAAAAAAAAACAACAACAGAGAACAAAAACTAAAAGTAGCAGGAAAAAAAAAAAATCTAAAAACTAATTAAGCAGGAAAATGTCAGCCAGTTGGGAGAGAATTTGTTGCCACAAAGTTAATCAGGTTGGGGAAGCAAAGTATGTAACCTCTCAAGCAATGTTTTCAGATGCACAAGTGCAGACCTCTAGAACAGGATTTCCTTGCATTGCAGGAGGGTAAATTATTAAAATCAGGGCACAGATCATTGAAAGGCTAATGATCACAGCCATGGTAATCATAATACTGTCAGTGGCAGCATTTTTAAAGGCCTTGTTATGTGCCAGGTACTGTTTCCAGTGCTTTACATATGTATTAATTCTTTTTAATCCTCACAACGATCTCGTACCACTATTATTGTTATCATCTTCATGTTTTTCCAGAAGGGGAATTGGAGGTAGACAGAGGTTAAGTAACTTGCCTCTGGCCGTATAGCTAACAAACAACAGAGCCAGGATTTGAACCCAGGCAAGCTGGCTCCGGGTTTTATATTGCAAACCACTGTGATCTTTTACAAAAGGAGAGAAAAGAGGAGAAAACCCCTGGGGTTGAGGAGCAGGCCAGAGGAGAGAGCTGGGCTTGAGGTTATTAAGTGAAAGGCTTCTGGAAACGGTCCCGTTCTGAAGTCATGCTGCTGGGGTGTGGCTTTGGTCCGCCGCCTGTGACTCTCAAATCACGTTGCCTTTTGTCGGAAAGGAAAATCATCTTGTGGTTCGGTGTGAACAGGTGGTTAGTCTCTGAAGACGAGAACCCCTCGTTAGAAGAATTTCTGCTGCTTGGAGCCAGCTCAGAGGGAAAGCCGGAGTCATAGCTGAGGGACCCTGGCAGAATCCTCAAGCAGTGGGTGTTTGGCTAATTGCCCACCTGATTCATGTACTCATTTGCAGATTCAACATATAAACATTCATTCAACAAATAAACAAACATTGCTGTGTTTCTCAGACTTGAGTCAGCTCTTCAAAGAAAGTAAATCCAATGGGAAGCGTCAACTTTTCTATCTCTGAAGCTCTCCTCTATGAAAATATTTAGACCAAATCAGCTTTTTAAAAAAAAAAAATCATAGCTCAATTGAAAACACAACATTTAACAAGTCGAGACCAGGTACCATCCCCAGAAGACATGGGGCTCCATGAAGCCCAGTTCAAGAAACAAAAATTCATGCAGCCCCTAGACTACGTGCAAGGATGAGGGGAGGGAGGTCCACAGATGAGGTCAAGGCAGTGTTTGCCCTCAAAACCCTTACAGTTTAAGGGAGATTAGGCTTCTACGTGAACATAACTATACCACAAGGAAGAAAGGGAAAACAGCTTCAGAGCCACAGAAATAAAGTGCTGTGGGATCGGGGCAAAGACTGGAATTGAAATGGCTTCTGTTCTGGGCTGATTCATACAGAGGGTGGCAGAGGGAGTAGCACAGGCAAAGGTGGAGAGGTGGAAACCAGAACAAGTAGAGGCAACACGTTGGCTGGAGAGAGGGGCGATTCACAGAGACGTGCGAGATGGGGTTGGAAAGAGAGGGATATTTTCCAGAGGCAAGGAAGGGCTTGGATGGCAAGGTGTCAAACTCAATGCGATTCTGCAGGCGAGGGGGGCCCATCCAAGATCATGAGAAGGTAATGTGACCCGAGCTGGTCTTCAGGAAGCTGGCGGTGAGAATGGAAAGACCCTGGAGCCTGCATAGGAAAGCCGGTCAGGAGACAGTGGGCCCCCGTGAGGGGTGTCAAGTAATCAGGGAAGAGGGACAGATCCCAGAGCTCCGACCCCACTGTTGTACAGTGGCCTTTCTTGGGTGTGACCATGCCAGAGTTACAAATGTGCAGTCCTTCCAGTGGCCTTTTCAACGAGCAGTGGAGTTTTTGTGGCACATATACCTCTATTTTACTATAATTCTATGAAAATTAGTCGTCTAGGTTGTAACTCCATGTTGCTAGAATTTTTGATTATCAGTAATAAACACATGTGCAAAATACACATGATGCAAACACCGATGACATAAAATGCATGTGACATAAAAACCCTGACCACGTCTCATGTAAACGGAGTTTACTACGGTTCCTTGGCTGGGAAAATGTGTACTGTCCTGATAGGCAAAAACAAAGACAAGTTTTTCAATAGCGTTTTTGTAATTCGCAACTCTCAAACAGTTAGAAAACTTATTTTATCACAAAGACAACTTTCAGTATTCCAAATTTCATACTGGCTACTTCTCTGATTGTTATATCAACTTAACAGAAAGGTACATTTCTGCTTTTATCAGTTGCACTCAGAGTATCATTATCATGATGGCGATTTTACTGAACTATAATCCATGTACTTGGGCACTATTTTTATTTATTCAAAAGGAAAATGTATATGTGTCACCTTGCTAAAGGATCAAAGTATTACATGAATGTTATTCTGGCATCCACTGTTACCAGGTTAACTTTTGTTTCACTGCCTTTTTTTCAAGTCATAATTTCATGTTGATGCATTTAGTTATGCTTAATCGTTTCATATGAGAAAATAATCCTTTTTTCCCATTGCAGCCTTTTTTGGAAAATACCTCAATGAATATAATGGCAGCTACATCCCTCCTGGGTGGCGAGAATGGCTTGGATTAATCAAGAATTCTCGTTTCTATAATTACACTGTTTGTCGAAATGGCATCAAAGAAAAGCATGGATTTGATTATGCGAAGGTAATTTTCAGGCACTTTTACACTGCATCAATTTACTTTGTGCATAATGGAGGAAAGCCATTTTCAGTGTGTTAGCCCATACACTAGATTGGCTTTCTACATTCTCACAGTATTAGAATGAGAAATTTTAAGGTAATTTTAAACTCCAGGCAAGAAAAAGGCTCTCAAGGAGCACTGACTTTGAATAGTGATTTTTTTCCCCCATTAGGATGAAAGGCAATCAGCCTTTGATGAAAGTATTATCAGAAAAATCATAGATGACTCCACTCTGTCTTGGGATAATTTTTGGTTTTTTCCTCCTCTAGAGGACTTATCCACGTAATCATATGTTCATCTCATGCTGTTTTGCTTTTCACTGGGGTGAAAGTATATTCTGTCTGTGGCTTCCAATATAGATGTAAGAATAACAGCAGACAAGTGCAATAATCAAAAGTTGAGTTTGCTTTTACTCCTGTCTGATCACACTTGATATTGACAAGGACACCTGCCCCATGGCAGCTAGAGTCCACAAAAGTCTGTAAGGCTGTCAACCCTAGGATTTCCAAATCAGTTCCTAGAAACTGAAATGGACATGTCCCGTGGTTCTCTAACAAATGGATTCCAGGTTAGACTTTGTAAAAGTCACACAGGTTTTGTGATTGCCAACTTAAAATAAAACTATTTCCAGATCGCAAGAGTGGAGGGGAAAATATCTTTGAATTTAGCCTGATAATTAGCCTAAAATGCCTACTTCCCTCCTAGCCATATCCATCTCTTCCTCATTTATCTAAAAGAAGCCGAGAATCTGCTCTATCTAGCACAGGTCACTATGAAACAGATATTGGTAGAAGTCAGGAAGAGGAGACTTGATCTAACTTTGGCACATTGCTGTCTTTCCACTTGGCCTGATTTGAGCACAGGGGACTCGGGGTGAGGGTGTATGTCTCATTCTTTCATACCCTTCAGAAAACAACGCATGCAAATGAATGCGTATTAGCAATTCACAAACATTGCTAATAGGTTTCCAGACTCATCAAAGTTGAGAGCTGGCAGGGACCTTGGAGGCAGATTTGAGCACTGTCCTACCAAGCGCACTAATTGTCACTGCTTATTTTTTATCTGTGGGGATGCTTGTCATGCTTCTGTTCAAGCTATTAACCTTTCTTTCCCTGTTGTCCTAAGGAGAGCAAAGTAATCAAGATTCCTTCCAAAGACTAAATCAGCGTAACTTGCCCGTCATCACAGCTGATTAAGTGTCAAAAAGAATATGTATCTTTTTTTAGGGAGGAAAGGAATGAAACAGACACTCCCATGGACGAAGGTGTTAGCCTGTGGACTTGTCCTGACAATGACATGTGACACAGATCTGGTCCCTTGGGCACTGCTTCTGCAGCTGTTCTGGTCCTTGAATCTGCATGTGATTAGTCATGCCTAGAGGCCTCTGACCGTGCACATTGCCTAGACGCTTTCTGAATAAACTTTATCCTGGAGTTCCAGGCCAGTGATACACACTTAGAGGAAGCAGGTGTTTTTTAAGTTTTCATTTTTTCTTTTTTATTCCATTTCTTCCCCCTCTTCCCCTTATTGCATTGCATCAGCCCCTTGGACTGCCAGTTTAAGTCATTTTATTAACAAGTCAGGCTCTAATCCCAACAGCTGGGTAATTTTAGTTGTGCAATTAACAGTATAATCTGCAGGAAATCAACTGCTGCCCATACTGAGTGTTTCAAATAAATTAACTGATAAAATGTTGCCACTTTTCCCTGTGCACCCAGATTTTGGCCACGACTTCCATTAGCATTTATTATGCAATTCTCACAGGTGAATTTTTAATTTAAGGAAAAGATCTTTTCTTTTTGTTTGTGCATTTATGCCTGTGTGTGTATGCCTGTGTGTGTCTGTGTGTGTGTGTTCCGCGACTGTGAATTTGTAGTGGGCGTGGATGTTTCCTGCCCTTGAAGTAATTAAATTTTTTTTGTCAAAGAATTACATCAGCGAAGCCTGAGAATGAAATATGTATCCGGTGTTTCATGTGCTGGAGCATTTGTATTGCCAGATCTGATCATTATCTTGGGCAAACGGGACTTGACCCTTTTTTTTCTTGCTGATTCCTAAATTGCACATTATTTTTAAAAAAAGGTTTGTGCACGTTACCACTTTAGCAAACCTGGAAGGTAACTGGCAGCTGATTTTCTCTGTCTCTGGAAGATGTTTTGCTCCTTTGGGAAGTAGTTTCCCTTACTGCTTAAGATCTTACCTCCTCATTCAGTGAGTTGCTTCTGAGGGAACGCAGTATTCAAATGTGATCTGATGAATGTCACCTTTTGTAATTTTTGTTTTGTGTCAAATGTATGTTTCAGGACTACTTCACAGACTTAATCACTAACGAGAGCATTAATTACTTCAAAATGTCTAAGAGAATGTATCCCCATAGGCCCGTTATGATGGTGATCAGCCACGCGGCACCCCACGGCCCCGAGGACTCAGCCCCACAGTTTTCAAAACTGTACCCCAATGCTTCCCAACACATGTGAGTAATAACCTCAGCTCCGGGACCTGCTGAGCGCGGGCCCCTCCTTTGCTCCTCATCTCGCTCCTCCCCTGCACCCCGTTTCCTTCCACGCGGCATCTCCACGAGACAGGAACACCGGCTTCTGCCCCCGAGACCGCGGAACAGGAAGACCCTGAACTCAAGGGCTTGTCGAGGTGCTTTGATTAGGAATCACATCAACATTTGTAAGCGGCTAAACGAAAAGAAAGAGAAGCATATGGGGTGAATGGGGGGCGATTCTGATCAGGGTTGCCTTCAGTTGTCTTAAATAATATTCACAAACGTGATCTAATAATAATAATGATCAAGCAGTGTGTTTCTCATAGCAGCTGGGTGGCAACCCCTGGTCTGGTTATAAAAACCTGGGTGGATTTCCTGGGCATGGACTGTTGCAGCTTTGCCGCAGATGTGCAATTAGCATTGCTACAGAGGCAGCTGGAGTGGGCTTGCCCGAGAGGCCCTCTCAGGTCACGGCTTTCAAATAACCTGATGTTTCTTTTTAAGAGGAGGGGGTGGGGAGGCACAGAGTAGGGGGCTGATGGCATACAAGGACAGGACAGAGAGCAGAGAGCTGTAATATGCCGATCATTCTCACTAGCCAAAGTCGATGGCTTGGGCAGCAAAGGACGTGATTTTGATTTTCGCTCTGTCCTCACACTTTCTTCTTATCCATTGCAATAAGGCACAGTCTTCTCCGCAGAGCAGTTGGCTCTGTGTCTGCTGAAAGTTTGACCACCAGAGAGGTAGAGAACAGGGTACTGATGTGTTTCCTTCATCACTAAACCTCCGGAATACATTCTTCATCTGTTTGTGCTTAAATATCATCCCTTTTCATCCACACTGATTTTCTAGCTATGATCCCGGACAGAAAAAAAAAAAAAAATAGATTAAATGTACTTCCTTACGAAGAGAGGTAAGTAATTACGGAAGGCATTCTAGTTGCTGGTCAAGACATATCCCTGGAAAACTTTTTCTTTTTATCTTATTATAACTAATAAACTGCTGGCTCCTGGTCAGTGGTACTTAGATCCTCTCTATCGTATCAAGTGACTTAGAAAGAAAGAAAGACAAGAACTGACAATACGTATGAAGCCAGGGTGGGTGCCCCACTGAACATGCCCAGGAACTTGGAGGGTGAAAGTGTTTTGATGCATAAAATATTGTCGACAAAGAAGGTTGCCCCAGCATCTGGGGAATACGGTCTGGATGAGCCTTTGTGCTTTGGAATCAACCCTGTGGATGGATATACAAGCCTCTGAAAACCTACCCTACATATAACTATGCAACTAAATTCATGAATGAAGCCCATGAGTGGTGAGTGGTTCTCCATTACCAATCACTTGCACATTTAGTAACCAGCTGGTTCAGTGAGAGAAAAAGGTTTTTGCAGGCTTCTTCCATGCCCTGGGACCCACCTTTCTCTTTTCTTTTGAGTCAGAAATCTCTCCCTTTGTTGCGTTAGCAGAATCTCAGCCTAAGGTGATTTTCCACAACTGTAAACTTCACTGATGTTTTTCTGAGTCTGAGGACAAGGGGTTGACAAAATGTGTTTTATGGCTCCTTAGAAGTCAGCCTGCCTTTGAAGCTTCAGGGCAAGGTCCGGAGCCTACAGGAAAATCAGCCACAGGTCAAGAGGTTCTGACAGCTCAGTGGCATGCACAGACAGCAGTGCAGGACCAGAGGAATCTGCAGAGTTCTCAGGGCCTCAACAATAGCTTTAAAAAAAAAAAAAAAAAACCATCTCTGATAACAGCAATTTAAAATTCTATTAGTTCCACAAATATTTATGGAGCGCCACCTGTGACATTGTACAACATAGCAGGGATATAGGCACAAGGAAGACACAATTGCTAACCCTGGAGACCCAATGAACTAGGACAGAGGTTGGCACAGAGGGGCCAAATCCAGCTTGCCACCAGTTTTTATAAATAAAGTTTTATTGAAACACAGCCATGCTCATACAGTTAGGTATTGTCTATGGCTGCTTTTGCAATACAACAGTGGAGTTGCGCAGTTGCCGCAGATACCGTATGGCCTACAGTACATCAACTATTTACTGTATGATTCTTTACGGATAAGTTTGTCCTGGTCCCCTGCTCTAGGGGTAGTGTCCAAATAGCCTTATCAGCAGCAAGCAAGTGTCCAAATAGCCTTATCAGCAACAGGCCCAGAAGTAAGTACTAGAGCAGGGATCCCAGGGGCTGTGGAAGTTTGGAGGAGGAAGCATGCACATCTTTTAGAGGAACCAGGAAAACTTCAGGGCCCAGGAGGCATTCAAAGTGGGCCGCAAAGGATGGGCAAAATTTCTGCAGCTGATACGCAGAGATTGGGTAGATATTTCAGGAAGAGAATATGGCGCGGAAAAGTGGTCACCATGTAAATGAGGCCATCTAAGATGTGACCTAGGAAAGCAGTAAGGAGTAAAGCTAGAAAGAGAAATTCACAGAATATTGAGAATTTGTGTAATTTGTGTGTAACCATAAGCAGAGTCACTGGAGGCCATTTAGTAAAGGTCGAATGACATCATATGTGACTTGATCATTTTCCCATGCAAAGTTTCCATTATTCCTTTTTAATTCAAATGAACCACCTGTGTGCCTTAGTAGTGATTCTATAAAGTGAAATCTGCACATGGCAGAGTGAAAAGTCCTCAGGCCTTGGAGCCAAACAAGCGTGGGTTCCTATCTCAGCTATCCTCCCTGAGCCTGTGGGCCGTTTCTTTAAGCTCTCAGAACCTGCATTGTCTCATCTGTAAAATGGGGGTAATAACTAGCACCTTAGCGTGGTGTCATGAATGACAGTTCAAAGAGGCCCCACCTTGGGCCTGGGACACAGAAGCCACTTCATAGATGCTAATTCTCATTGATCATTTCTGTTAAGACAAACCATAAAAAACTGTTCTTTCCGGATTGGATCTTTCTTGACCTACAAAAAGTGCTGCTTCGTTTGGTTCAACTTAACGTTCTGGGAAAGCAGCTAGAGAAAGGACGAGTTGATACTTGTCCGTCGTGACTTGACAAGTCTGTTGACTAGCTAAGACCCGCACTGATGAGGCTCTCACACCTGGCTATTCTAAAAACACAGACAGGAGAAACACCAGCCCGGGCTGTGTTATCTTTGCCAGGTGCAAAATGTGCTATAGGCAAGTGCCAGTTTGGAGAACACTCTTAGCCATAGAAAATGAAAATCCAACACAGTGGGTTGAGTGATTCAGCTTCTGTTTGCTGCTGAGCTTGGGGCTTTGTGCACCTAGAATGGGGAGATCCGCTGTGTCTCCTGCAGACCTTAGAAGCCTTGAATTCGGGGCATCTTTGTTGTAAAAGTCTCTCCGGCTGCCGCTGGAGGAAAGGGCTGGAGAGAGTCCGTGTGTGTCTCTTGTCACTGTGAGTGACTGCCCAGGTTCACAGTTCAGTCCGCACACAAAAGGAGTGAGACAAATTGAAGACAAGCTTTCCATTGTGGCGCCCGGAGCTCCTGAATGGCTGGTTTCCTTAGCGAGAACAAGGGCAAGGCATTCAGGCAAAGGGACGCAAGAAGTTAAGCGCTTTGCAGAGATATTCGGCAGGCCCTAGGAAAACAGGACGAGAAGCTGCAGGCTCTCCCCTTTCGGCGGGGGCTGCAAGCCATGTGAACGCTTTCCTTGAGGTCACCTTCCTTGGTGGTCAAGCATTATCCAGATGCCTTTCATCCGCCTTGGGTTAGAGCTATCTGACCCCCTCAGCCTGCAGCGAATGTATCAGGTTTCCATGGTGTTCGCCGTTCCAACAAAGGAAGGAAGCCAGTCCAATATTGAGGCTAGAGGTTATGCCAGCCAGCTAAGAATGAGAACAGATTACAGACGGACGGAAGACACTGTTTGATCAGACAGTGGCTCAGCCACTCCTGGCCTCTGAGAGATCTGAGGGAGCCTCCGTCATGATAATACCTATAATCACCGTTACCATAGAGCCCTTCACTATGGCTGCGACCCTACTGCACTTCCCAGTAAATTCTCTCCCCCATATCCTCACAGTAATGCTATAGCCTCATCCTCATTTGGCATCGCTTTTCTCTCCTGGCCTCAGTGATGTGATAATATGCACCTGTGGACAAAAGCCTTTATGAGAAGGGAGATTCCATTTATCTTCCCGATGATTCTACGAGGAGCTCAGACTCCGTGAATACTTTCCTACCAACTATGCATCTATGAACTTAAACATTTTTTTTTCCAATTCAACAGTTCTTTCTTTCCGTCCCTGGAAGTGTGTATGACTGTACACACACACGCACACACACATGCACACAGAGGTTCATGTGAAATCTAAAATTTCAGTAGAACAATCCACATCCACTAAGTTGCAGGAATTGTTCTGACAGTGGAGTTTGGGATGGACAAGGCTTGTCAAAGGGAAAACTACGTCTGTGTAAGCCTCAGAACAGTTTTCGAAACACCTTTGTTATCTAAAGTTGGAAGGAAATGTCTTGCCTTAAAAAGAATTTGCACGTTCTCCCTCATTTCTTCCACAAATACATAAAAGGATATGCTTTCGAAGATGAGAGAGTTTTAAATCCTCCATAAACATTTGTGATTGGGGTAGAATTCATTGCTCCCTTTCCTATATTCCCACTCTCTTCTTCTCTCTATGTTGACCACATATCCCATCGCACTGGCTGTTTACCCAGATCCCCGAAGTGCAATCGCACAAGTCCAGGGGGCCGTATTCACACTCAGTATCACGTGAATGGTGCCCTGCTGCTAGGCAAGGTCGCTCTTTCCCAAAGGCGGGACCCAGCGGTCCATCTCTACCTCTCGTTGTCCGGTGAGCACAGCTCCTCTTGCTCTAGTTGTACAATACATTTTTGTTTAGCAAATGAGTAAACATATTAACCCCACCAACTAGCTTTGCCCAGGTCACATAAGTAGATAGGGACAAAACTGGAGCCCAGACTCGACTCTCTTGGACCCTAGATCTTTCCACTACACCGGGCTTGTTCAGTACCCACCACAGTCACAATTAGTAGGAGAAGAGTTCCCTATGTGTGTCTTTGCACAATTAGAATTGGAGTTCGCAGCATCATTGGAAGACTCTTTAAATTAGTTTTAGGATATGCCTTTTTATTTTAAAGTTTTATGATATATCTATAATCAAGATCATTTGGTATTATCCTGCATGTGTTCGAATATTACCCACCTAAAGACATTTGAACTCAAATGGGGAAATCTCCAAGAAGTCAATTAAATAAGTTTAATTTTAGTGAAAGCTGAGATGGTGTGGCCTGGGAGATTAAGTCTGGAATTTCCAATTTAATGCTTTGAGTGTGTGCGTCTTAAATTTGTACAACTAACTTATTCTGGGAATTGAGACCTATTTTCAGTGAGTGATGATCCTGCTACCAATAAGGATATTAAGAGTTAGGATTTTTGTTGTCGTATGAGACTAAATAGCAAATGAAGAAAATACATGTTCAAATACAAAACGCTCGAAATATGTTTATTTTCTCTGGGGTGACAGCACAGACCATCAGTGGTACAAATGAACTGCTAAGTTCTTTGCACTTTCCCGCAAATGGGTCTAATATTTGACATATGCATTACTTGAAACTATTTCTGTGCTAGTAAGAATTATTCTCCCTAAACAACTACCCATCAAACAGAAAGAGGACATGATTGATTTTCAGAATTCTTATCCCTGTTATGTCAATAAGCAATACTAGCAAGAAAACCAAAGCCCGGGGAGAATTGGCATTGATGGCAAAGGTTGAACGTACAAGGCCAGTAGTCTGAGCGATCGGCGAGCTCGTAATAACTCCAGACAAACAATGACTAGAGAAAAGCAATGTGCGGGGAAGCCCTGCTGGGCAAAGCTCACGTTTTTGAGTATTGGAATAATCTGTTGAGGGTTACAGGTGCCTTCCTGAAAGTTAGGAGGTCTGGAGAGCACAGTTCTGGGCCAAACATGTATCTGAACAAACAACAGACCAGGCACATGTGACTGTAACTCCGACAGATTTTCGTTTTTTGAGGTTTTTTTTAAAAGAAAGCAACAGAAACTCAAAAACAACAAGTTGGTCCTTTGTCCTCTCCATTTTCAAGCAAACAGCCAGTGTTATCTACCTTTTTGAGGATGCCTCCAGTGTGCCCTGGAGGGTCAGACTTGATTCTGTATTTGCAACAAACATAGACACACAGCAGCTGGTGGGAGGCGTCTGAATGGGAAACAGAAGCAGCTAATATTTTATTTTATTTATTTTTTATTTATTTATTTTTGGCTGCACTGGGTCTTCGTTGCTGCCCATGGGCTTTCTCTAGTTCCGGCAAGCGGGGGCTACTCTTCGTTGCGGTGCGCGGGCTTCTCGTTGCGGTGGCTTCTCTTGTTGTGGAGCACGGGCTCTAGGCGTGTGGGCTTCAGTAGTTGTAGTACACAGGCTCAGTAGTTGTAGCTCGCGGGCACTAGAGCACAGGCTCAGTAGTTGTGGCGCACGGGCCCAGTCGCTCCGTGGCATGTGGGATCTTCCCGGGCCAGGGCTCGAACCTGTGTCCCCTGCATTGGCAGGCGGATTCTTAACCACTGCGCCACCAGGGAAGCCCGCAGCTAATATTTTAAACGAGGATGAAGGCTAATGATTTCAGGACTTACTTTTTATAGAAAGAAATGTATGGATCAGTTCTTTTAATGATGGGGATTTTGAGGTGCTTGCTGGGGACGGCAGTTCAGTGTGACATCATGGAGGGAGTAGGTGTCCCAGCATGTTCTTTCAGGGCCATCTCCATACGCTTTACTATCTCATTTGTAAACTGGGAGTAAGATGCCCTGCCTTCTCCGGGCTGCCACAGCAAGCAGGTGAGCTGTGATGTGATAAGCTCTCTCCCAGCTACCTGTAAGTGTGGGTGTGATGTGGTCGGTCACAGCATTTGTCCTCTGGAGTCACTGACACCTCTTTGAAGTCTCACAAGAACTCTTTGAAATCCTTGCTCCCGTTATAGAGATGAGGAAACAGAGGCCTAGAGAAAAAAGTTGCTCTAGATCACACACTAGTAAGTAACAGGACTGGGATGAGAATTCAGTTCTGATTCCAAAACATTCTGGAACAATTGGATATGTGGTTTTCCACTGTTCCCTAAAACAGTTACTTGCTTCTCTGTGGCTCGTGTGCCAGCCAACAGCTCCAGGCTCTGTCTGAATAATTGTAAGTCAATTCTTAGGGCAGCAAGCCTTCATTATCCCTGGGGGACAGAAGGCTGCATCTTCCAGGAATTTGGCAAACCCCAGCAGGAGGCAACCACAGGTCTTTGGCAAAAGATCACTTTTCAGCAACACTGTCAGTTCCAGCGACCCCCAACCTTCCACCTGCAGGTCCTTGAACAGCTGCTGTTCTGTGGGAAGCAGTGGCAGCCTGTCTTCCTTTAAAAGGCAAATGCTTATTCCCCCCTCCCCCACTTCTGAGATCCCACCTGGGATCTCATCCCCAGAGCAGGCGGGGGTCATCTCCCACATCCAGAAATTAAGAAAAACGGGGAATGGCGGAAGGACAGCTTTGACAGCGGACCTGAACTCTCCCTTTTAATATAAGCCAGATTGAACATATGTCATTCTGTAAATCCAGGAGTCCAATTTGAGGCTTGTAATTTGCTGCAACCTTCCCTGTTCCTCAAAGCGAGGTGGATGGAACCCTGCCAAGCACTTGAAGGTAAACGGTGGAGGACATGATTGGCCCACTGTGAGCCTGCCTTTCGGCTCCCTATTGTAATTTTTATTTGTGTTGAGTTTTTGTGGTTTAAAAAAAGTCGACTAGATTTATTTTTAAATTAAGGCAAACTAACATCAAAGGCAGTAAGAGGAGCTGGTTAGGTATTATGAAGAAAACCCCATGTAATCTTTTATAGCCGTATTGTTTTTCAGGGCACGTATCAGTAAGTGGTGAGGGACCTTTCGTGACCAGCTTGCTCTATTTCTCTGACCTCACACTACCCCCATGGGTGAAAATCTCTTTCTCCCGGGATTTAGAAGCCCCCTCTCTCCACCTCCTCTTCTGTCTCTTAATCTAATCCTGTTTGTAAGGCGACACGCTGCATGAAGAATAAGAAACATGGGCTTAAGTCCCTTCCTACTGCCCAGGCCCCTGAGATCCAAGAGTCAGATTTGGCCCATGGTGCAATTTTAGATATGAAGAACGCTTTCAGGCCAAAAATGGGACCATTCGGTTCATGAGGTGTCTACTTGGTAAGGAGACGAAAGTTAATGTTGAAAGTTTCTCTTACAAAGAACGGCAAGTGATATCTGAAAGTTTGTTTTTTAATGCCATGAGATTTTTTTCAACCCATATCCTTATATAGAATACATTTTTTTATTGGCTCATGTAGGAAACTCAGGTACGTCTTCTGTTCTGGGCACTTTAAAGTGATAGATAGATAGATAGATAGATAGATAGATGGATGGATAGATAGATAAATATAGAGGGGATAGAGATAGATGACAGATAGATAATAGATAGATAGATAGATAAATAGATAGATAGATAGATAGACAGACAGATCTGTTGTTCCTCAAAACAACTTTTTATTAGAGATGCTCTTATCCCCATTTACAGGTGAGCAAATCGAGCTGCAAGTGCTTTTCCCACCCTACAAATCTGTCTCTTTAAAGGGGAGTTAACTTACACTTCTGAGTGTAACTTGTACGCTTTTAGGGACAGTGTCTCCTGTGCTCAGTGTTATATTGGCATTTGAGCTGTGGCATTTCTGCTGGTTCACCCGCATCCTTACAGATCATCAGGGTAACTTTTTGCACCAGGAAGACCAATGGTACCAAAACAGCATTTTCAAATATTAAAAGAGAGGTGCTGCAAATCCACTGGCAGAAGAAAATGTATAGTCACAGGTGGCATTTATAGAGCCTTGTGTTCATGGAAACGCCCCTGTGTACAGTCATGCATCTCAGAAACTCCAAGTTCCCCCATGCAAAATTCCCTCCATGGCGGAACCACTGGAACACGGTCGAGGGTCCTGGACTCACCAGGCTCACAGCGACTGATTGTTTCTCTAGTTTTATAATAAATGATGCCACAGGGTCACCTTCAGTCGTCATTATCCACCATCTTTCACTGATAGGATCCTCCCCAGAACAGAGTCTGGTAATCAGATTTCTCGATCAACATAGACTGTTGCTTATTCTGTGAGACTGGCTCTTTGCACAGTTGTGGTTCATATGAAGAGCAATCTCAGATGCAGGAAACCCCCCCCATTCTACTTTATTTTCATTTTGTTAAAGCAAATGGGCTTTGGAACCAAGTCCTGGTTCTATTACCCGATAATTTTATTAACCTGAGAAAGTTATTTATCTTTGCTAAGCCTTCGTTTTCTCAGCTGTAAAGTAGGAATGATAAACCTATATCCCAGAAGAGCTGAGCTAATTAAATGAGTCGATGTGAATAAAACACTTAGCATGATACCTGACACGTGGTAAATACTCGCTAAGTTTTTAATATTAAACGACGCTTATATGCTTATCAGCTAAGGAAAAGGTTCAAGTACATTATAGTCTGGCGGAGAGGTCAAATGAAAAACGAACATTTCTCACTGTGAGAATTGTTCTAGCATAGATATGTTCTTTGGGAGTGTGAGGTAGCAGCATCTAATGGTCTAGGGAGTCGGGGAACACTTCAAAGAGAAGGTGACGTGCTTTGTGCGGCCCCAAAGGAAAGTACGGACACCTCTTGGATCTCTGCAATAGATTAAATATAGGCTTGAACCACCTATATTGTTGTTCTGTTGTCCGAGAACAACAGAACCCACTTCCCTATAGTTAACAAAAAATTATGCCCTGCACCTATATTGATTTGTCTATAATGAATAGCTAGCTCTATTGGTAAGCATGTATATTGCCATAGACTTGGTTATAATTCCAGCAAATCCAATTAAATTAATGGTATCTATATACAAGGTTAGGAATGAGAAGAATTCATAGAGACTAGATATGTAAGTAATCCATAAAATACCCTGGTAAATTCAAGAGAAGAAAATGTATTGAAATTTTGATTCCTCATCATTGCACGTAACATATTAGTGATTATATTTCATAGCCTAATTAGCAATAAAATTTTTCAAGTTAATATCACCATGAGGACATTCCCTTCTACATTACTGAGTTTTATCTGTAGATTTGTAACATGACCACAATCATGCTGACGTGTTTTTACACATTTTAGTCAAAGGACCCAAAGGAACTTGCACTAATTAGATTTTTTAGCTGCCAGTCTTGGTCTTATAAGTTTGAATCCATATACCTTCAGAGGACTTGTGCTGTTTGGGGTGGTGCAGACTTCAGATCTCTATATAAACACAGACAGATGTATGGGAGAAAAAAATACTTTAGCAGTGTCTAAATTATCTTTCCTAAATTGTTATTTCACAGCCTTTAACTTGAGATATGTCTCTAAATGGCTAGAAAGCGTATATAGTAAGACTCCTTTCTGGATATTTGCAGAACTCCTAGTTATAACTATGCACCAAATATGGACAAACACTGGATAATGCAGTACACGGGACCCATGCTGCCCATCCACATGGAATTTACAAACGTTCTACATCGCAAACGGCTTCAGACTTTGATGTCAGTGGATGATTCTGTGGAAAGGGTAAGCACACGAACTTGCCCCAGTGACAGGTTCTGGTCCAGCTCCCCTTATGTAGACCCATTCTTGCCAATCCTGTTTTTGTAGTTGTTGTTGTTTTTCATTTTAAGAGAGAGAGTGTGGTGTGTGTATTCAGTTAATTTATCATTGCTCCCTTATCTCGTCCCCTTTCTATTACCTCTCCATGCTTGGTTCTTGTGGAGCCAGTAGCAAAGAGGAGATACAAATCAAGACATCATAAATCAAGGGCTATAGCCACAAATACCTTCAGGAATTAAGCAAATAATGTAAATAGCTAAATCAGATCCAGTATGAGGCAATAGGGAATGGTGGGGCTTGTGGTGAACTTGAAACTAGGTGCCCCCATCTAAAGCAAGGAGCAACTACTCAACTTCAACTAATTTTTGTCGTGTAAGAATGCGGATCCAGTGTCAAGTCCTCTGACTTCTAAAAGAAGCCAGAAATACAAAAATTTTATTTGAAATTTCCTGAATTTTAAAACAGAAGCCAAACAAGACATGCCTGAAGGCTGGATCTAGCTGGATCAGGCTCAGAAGTAGCCTGTTTTTAACCCTTGATAGCTAGATATGAGTGATGATACTCAAATTTGCTTTTAAATGGATTTTTCAAAGTAAAACCTTAAAGTTTGGTGGTGGAGGTTGTTTTGTGGGTTTTTTTTTTTCCAAATAGGCAAACAAAACCTTTAAATAGAACGGACCAGACTCACAAAAGTTACATAGTATACAAAATCAACTGTGTTATTGGACTTTTTCCCTGCAGGATTGCAGGCAACTGGAAAATGTGGGTAATGTACATGTTTGTTGGCCTTATTAAAGCAACTCTTCTAAAAATAATGGAAAAAAGGTTTGGGTGAAATCATGGCAGCACTGTTGTTGTCTTATGCCATCACAATTGCTTCTGACTGGTGTCTGTGCTGTGTTTCAGCTGTATAATATGCTTGTGGAAACGGGGGAGCTGGAGAACACTTACATCATCTACACTGCTGACCACGGTTACCATATCGGGCAGTTTGGACTGGTCAAGGGGAAATCCATGCCATATGACTTTGATATCCGTGTGCCTTTCTTTATTCGTGGTCCAAGTGTAGAACCAGGATCGATGTACGTATTTCTCTGTTTCCAACATTCAGCTGTCATAGCTCGTGTACGTCTGAGATAATTCAATTACCAATCTCAGGCTCTGGTTTCCGTTCATCCAAACAAAAAGGGTGCATGTAGGTTGGTAATTTAGAAGACAAAAACCTCCTCCTTGCTCCACCCCTCCCCCACTTCTGCCACATGTTAAATTAACTAAAGTATACTCTTTCAAGAGAAAGGAAATATAACTGTATCAGTGATTAATTCTCTCAAATTTACCAGAATGCATGAGGCTGTGCACACAGACACAGAATGTGATCTTTAGGAACATCATCCTTACCTTCTTTGAATCTTTTTTAAAAAATAACCAGTCCTGGGCTTCCCTGGTGGCGCAGTGGTTGAGAGTCCGCCTGCCGATGCAGGGGACACGGGTTCGTGCCCCGCTCCGGGAGGATCCCACATGCCGCGGAGCGGCTGGGCCCGTGAGCCATGGCCGCTGAGCCTGCGCGTCCAGAGCCTGTGCTCCGCAACGGGAGAGGCCACAACGGTGAGAGGCCCGCGTACAGAAAAAAAAATAAATAAATAAATTCTGCCAAAAATAAGCAGTCCTTCCTCTTGTTTTTTATTTTTTAATTATTACTAAAGAATTTTTTAAAGAAAATTAAATTTAAAGAACTTTAAATAAAGTTTAAATAAATTTTAAGAAAAGAAACCTGAAGGACTGAAATTCCATTTCTGTCACCTTAAGCAATTCTCTGCATCACTTTGTATCTAGATATTCCCATCGTAAAATGGGTTTCATATGCCCTAGCGATCAGAATGTTTGGTGTAACTGTTAGTAGATCTATAGCAGGTGCTGCCCGTTAAAAAGCATCTGTGAAAAACTTCTGATATTATTACGGAAGCAATAGGCAATATTCAAATGGAGGCAACTCAACCACTTAAATAAATGTGTTTTTAATCATTAAAAAAATGTTTTGTGTAAAATGAGATCGTGTACATGAAACAATGATGGAAAGAGTGAAAGAAAAGAGTGCAAGTAGAATTCAAAAGCTGGAATGATCCTTAAAGACCATCCAGCCTGGACCCCTGATTTCACAATGAAGACACTCCACAGACAGGGTACGTGCCTCTCTCAGAGTCCCCGATCGTGGAGGGGGCAGCCTTGGGGCCCAGATCCCAGATATCCTGAGTCTCACCTATGAGTCTCATCCGCTGCCTCATTCCACTGCATCCTGGGGAGGAGGGGATGGCAGTAAGAAGGACTTCTTTGGAGAATGTTATCATGTCTCTCTCCAGATCATTGGAAACCCCTGGGGAAGTGTCAGATCTAGAGTGAGAAGGCTTTATGTTTGCAAGACTAGGTAGCATGGATTGAATTCAAGTATAAAAACCTTGTGTCCTTTTTCAGAAGGTTGATTTCGAAGCCCTAGTTCAACAGAGGAGTGGTGGACTATCGGGTTTCAGAAGAAAATACACAGCTTACAAAAACCAAATATCAGGCCACAGTTTGTCTGGCAGTGTGGCCAGAGTTCAGGGGTGCAGGCATCTCTCCAGCCCTGTGACAGCCAGTTCATCTTTCTCTCGGCCCTGGTTGCTGACCGCTCAGGCACCTCCCAGATGCAGCCACCATCCCTTGGGGACCAGATGAGAGACTGAGAAGCAGTGAAGGCCAGGGAGCCCTGGGATGGAGAAAACAGCCCTGGTGGCACCCTCCACTGGTGCTGGGTCTGGGGCGTGACCATCTGTCCCTTTGCAGAGTACCACAGATTGTTCTAAACATTGACCTGGCCCCTACCATCCTGGACATTGCTGGGCTCGACGCACCTCCTGACATAGACGGCAAGTCTGTCCTCAAACTCCTGGACCAGGAAAAGCCAGGTAACAGGTGCGTCAGTTTTCTTCCCCTGAGCCAGCCCCGAGCACATTGGCTCCCAGAGCTGGGCAGCAGCTGGCAGAAGTAGAGGCAAAATACCCTTTGCACCTGAGGATCACCCAGAGCTGAGACTTTCTTGGCTGTTTGTGAATAGCGTATTAATGGAGATGCAGTCCTGGTGTCCTGGTCTGCGGGAAGTGGGAGGTGTTGCTTTAAATAAACTGTTAGCGCAGATCCGTTTGGAAAAATGTCCAAATGCCAACAGTAAATATTATTATTTTGCTTTCAGGTTTCGAACAAACAAGAAGGCCAAAATTTGGCGTGATACATTCCTCGTGGAAAGAGGGTAATTATTGGTTCCTGGGGTGCTTCTGGGCACCGGTCCTAGTGGGCAGCTCTCCCTGCTGGGAATGTTTTTCCCCTTATTTTGGTTTACTAGGCATGCAGATTTCGTAAACTTAGTCATAAGACTGAACGTTTGCGACTCATCCTTCCCTGGCCAGCAGAGTAATGATTGTTGCATCAGAATTGCAAAGATGGACCACAGCCCTTACATGGCTGTGGACTGACAGTTGCATTTTCCACCTCGCTTCCTAATTGGACCAGTCAATTGACTTTCTCAACCTTCTTTCCCAGCTTCTGCCTGACACCCTTTTCCTTCTTTTCCTTATGCGCCTGTACTAGTTTTGACTAGACAGATATATGAGATCGTAACTGTTCCTGAGTCACTTCTGGGTTTGCCCTTTTGATTTATAACGCCCAGCGTCTTTGTTTTCCTCCATACTTACACTGAGCGGGAGAAAAGCATTTCTATCGTTGCTTTTTAACAAAAAAAGAACTTTGAGCCTGGAAAGCTAAACGTTTCTGCCCAGAGTTTTGAAATGAATGATTTTGGCGGAAATGACTCTTCCTCCCCTGACCTCTCGTCCTCATAGTTCCCAGCTTGTAATTTTTTGCAAAGGACTCGTGAAATGTGGGGTTCCTGTGGTTTTACCCTTGATACCAATTTCTTGCTGTCTGGAGAATGTGGAGTCATGTGACAGGGAAGGAAAAAGAACAGGCAGGTCTCGGCGAAGGTCATTTCAGATCCCTTCTCACATAAGAATCTTTTCCCTCTCTGTCAAAGGAAATTTCTACGTAAGAAGGAAGAATCCAACAAGAATATCCAACAGTCAAATCACTTGCCCAAATATGAGAGGGTCAAAGAACTGTGCCAACAGGCCAGGTACCAGACAGCCTGTGAACAACCTGGGCAGGTGAGTGACACAGCTTTTCTGCACCATGACTCACATGCTTCTCTAATGCTAACGTAAAATATTTTCAACATGTCAAATAATGTACATTTACGTGTAAAGAACTTCTCCATGGCAGTCATGGAGTGCTCACTGTGACGTCTTTCCCGTGACTGAGCAGTGTCTAACTGGTCCAAGCTGGGCCTCCTCATCACTGCTTGGGCTTCCTCCAATCAAAAAACATGGTGCTCTCAGAGAGCGACTTCCAAATATCCACCCAATTAGCCACCATCCGTTCAAGATATCAGACATATGAAATGGATAGTCCAGTTAGAAAGATCAGAGACTGGTTCCATCTGAGGAGAAAGCTCCATCCCTGGGGCCCCTCCTAACTGGTCATCAGGAAGGGTCGAGAGGCAGCTTAATCAAGATCTTGGGTAGATGGCTATGTATAAAATAGATAACTAGTGAGAGCCTACTGTATAGCACAGGGAACTCTACTCAGTGCTCTGTGGTGACCTAAATGGGAAGGAAATCCAAAAAAGAGGGGATATATGTATACGTATAGCTGATTGACTTTGCTGCACAGCAGAATCTAACACAACATTGCAAAGCAGCTATACTCCAGTAAAAATTAATTTAAAAAAAGAGATCTTGGGTAGATGCTGAGCCTCTGGACAGTGAATCACCCCAAGAGATTGGGTCTCCCCACGCTAAGATCAGATGTCATCTAACCCAGAGAGGCGGACAGAGTCTGTGACCAAGGTTGAAGAATGAAAAGGGAAACCATATTCTGTTTGATTATTGTTTCTACCTGTGCTCACAAAATTTCTGACATCAAATATTTCATTAGAATGAATTCTCTTCATTAATAGAAATATTTCCAGGAAGTTCAGGGCTACCTAGAACACCAACTATTACCAATAAGAACTAAAGAATTACCGTGTGATGAATTAACACAGATCTGTTTTTAAGGAAAGTGAGAACATAGGAACACAAGTTATTTTAAGCACTCTTGATGGAAATCTATGCTAGCTGGGAGAAATACACTATGTCATGATGAGAGGGACTGAATTTCTGCCTAAGTCATTGCAATTTAGAACAAAATTGGAGGAAAGAGAAAAATAACATTTATCGAGCATTTGTCTTATGGAAGACACTGCACCCCGAGTTTTATACACATTAGCTCAATTTAATCTTCACATCCGTTGAATGAAGAAGGCCTATTAGCTATCCTCATTTTACAATCTGGGGATCCATAAGTTTCCTGATTCTAAAACTCCGGCCACTTGCTGCTTTCCAAGGTAAATTTCATTAGCAAGGTGAAGAGAAGTTCAATTCTTCTTTGAGTCTTTTTTTTTTTTTAATTTATCTGACCTCTAAATAACCACACAACTAGCCAACACCAGTCCAAGGTATCAGACACATGAAATAAATAGCCCCGTTATTATTAAAATGGCCTCACTCATTATACTCTATTTATACGGCATCTAGCGTATTGAATAGATGTTCATAGTGAACTACTTGACCCTCATATGCTCTGAATTTTCTCCTGCCTTTTCATACACAGGAATCCCTTTGAAGTGGAAAAAGGTGAGGAGGGAGGGCTCTTGAAGGAAGGGGTAAAACCAGGCCTTCATGGCACTCTGGTAAGTCAGTTTTCAAGTGCTTAGCGGAGAAGCTTAGACCTATTCATTATATTTCAATTTGAAGTCTTCAAATCCTTCTTATGGAAGCTCTAAAGTATTATTATGATTAAAATCTCAGAATTGTTTTGTAGCTCTAAAATGATTTTTATGAGCCAGCCTCAATAGACTAATTTTGCTTCTATTCAGGAGTTGGAAATGTTCAGTGTTAAATATATCTCATGCCCATTGGTGATCTTGTTACTATTTCAGCCCTTTAAGTGGCGAGACTTACAACCCTTTGAGAATAAGATACATGGCCTACCTTTCAGTATACAGTTTTGCAAACCTATCCATATGGCTTGCGCTGAAATTTTAATATATATCCTCAAGGGCAAATGCAGTATAAACTAGATTATTGGCACAAGCTCTTCACTCATGTGCTGAATGCCAACTATGTTAAAAACTTCACTTTGCTTTTTTTTTTTTTTTTTTTTTTTTTTTTTTTTTTTTTTTTTTTGCGTTACGCGGGCCTCTCAC
>NC_041228.1:66191975-66205264 GCF_002837175.3 Physeter macrocephalus | reverse complement strand
TTGCGTTACGCGGGCCTCTCACTGTTATGGCCTCTCCCATTGCGGAGCACAGGCTCCGGACGCGCAGGCTCAGCGGCCGTGGCTCACGGGCCCAGCCGCTCCGCGGCAAGTGGGATCTTCCCGGACCAGAGCACGAACCCGTGTCCCCTGCATCGGCAGGCGGACTCTCAACCACTGCGCCACCAGGGAAGCCCATCACTTTGCTTTTTTATATTAATAGTTTTCTAAACTTGTTTTGCCCCCATGAAATGCTTTAATATTTGGCTCCCTGGAATTTTCTTCTGCTGCTTTATTTCTATGTTAATCAGTCTGAATTTGGATTCTATCACATAAATATATGAGAACTTCTCAAAGGACAGTCTCTTTGAGAAGTACCTGAATTAATGGAGCAAAGAATTAGACTCTGCCCAATGTTGATTTCTTTCTATAGGTGGTGCTCAAACCATAGCTTTAGAATCTGAGAACTGAGAAAATTTTGAGCCTCTTCAAGGTAGTTATTAAATCTGTAGGTCTAACCTGACATAGCTGTATTCTGTAAATCTTTATATGTTGGCCTTTTGCTCTTTTATCTGGCTCCACTTTGAAGATTATCTTTTTAGTTACAAAATCACTGACTTTTAGAAGAAAAGAAAAAAAGTCCAGAATAATGAGATTGTTCAGGAACAAGGCGACAGCTAAGGCTAGAGCTAGCTTGCTTGGGTTTCCTTCCCTCGACATGGGTTTCACACATGGCTTATGCCCTGCTTCTCTTCCTCTAACCAAAGTTAACTGCCTTCCTTCAAAGGCAGCACCATCTTGTTTTTGGTTTGACCCTCTATGTGGTGTAGAGGAAAAATCAGCACCATTAGCCCCATTCCCTTCACTCCTAATCCCCAAAGAAACAGTGCACCGCCCCCCACCAGACCCCCGTGCATGGTCACTGAAGGATGGTTTGGGGTCAACCTGGATGCAGGAAGTGGAGTAAATAGGAAAGAAGAATGTGAAGTTCAAAGGTTTGGGTTCGAATATTGACATCCACTACCTTTCGGTTGCGTGTTCTTGGACAAAAAGCTTAATTTCTCCTGAGTCTTGGGTTTTCTAGCTCAAGAAAGAAACCTGATCTCTGTCTTTGGAGGAGGAAGTGATATCATATATGTAAAGCGCTAGGTGAGCTGTAAAGCATGTGCAAGTGTTGGATGTTGGGTGTTACTATTGTTCCAGGCCATCTCTTACCTGTCGTTTTCATTCCTATGAGGTCACCAGGCAGTTAAAATGGGCCAGGATCCCAGAGAGTTGGCATCACTTCTCCACCACGTGCACAAAACAACCAGCAGGGACTAATTAAGACAGCACGGACATATGTGTTTGCATTACTTCCATGTTCCTGAATTAATACGAGGCTGAATGTGAATTCCCACCACCCTCTCAGCTGGCATTGCACCCCCAAGCGTATTTATGTACACACTACACACACACACACACACACACACACACGCATGCACGCATGTATGCACACATGCACCCACTCCTGTACAAACTCAACTTCTGTCTGAAGACTTTGGCTCAACAGAGAACATAGATCAGTGATGTTCAGTTCTGTCTGCACATTAGAATCACCTGGGGAGCTTTCGCAAATACTGATGTACAGCCTCGCTGCAGACCAGTCAGACGAACATGTCTGCAGGTGAGGCCAAGGCATCTGTATTTTTTAACAAAGTTACAAACCACAGACCTGGAATCTGAGAATGTCAAAGTTGGAAGGAGGCTGAGAAATCTTCTAGTCGAATGATATTCTTTTCCTAATAAGGAAATTTAGATCCAGAAAACTTAAGCCACAAACCCAGTGTCAAAACCTGCATCTCTTCACTTCATGTTCAGTCTTTTCTTCCCCAGATCATGCTGCCTCTGCAAAAATATAAGACAGTAGATTTTTCTCTTTGAAATTGTAAATGGCATTTGCTACCCTGAAGCCCTCACAGCATCTTGGGTAGCAGTTCTCAACCATGACCTCACATTAGAATCACTTAGGCGGCTTTGGAAATGCCCATGTTCGAATCCCAACCCAGACACATTAAATCAGAATCTCTGAGGATGGGACCCAGGTGGCAGTGTTTTTTTTTTTTCAAGCTCTTGGGTGATTCCCATGAGCAGGCAAGATAGGGAACCATTCATGTTGGGTGAGCATGATTGGGTTTTTTTTTTTCCTCTTCCAGGTACAGATATTGACTCCTTAAATAGGAGTTACATAAATGAGAAATTCCTGGACATTCCATTTTGAAGTACATTTTATATATTCTCTGCCATTTAAGAGGAAAAAGCAACTTGTTTTCTTTTTATAGAGCAAATGTCATGTCCTTTTGTAAAGTTGTTGAATTCCAGCATCTTTGTAATTTAGTTTGCCTTTCTACTATTGTATCAATACAAAACAAAAGAATCTGTTGAAATTCTAAAAGGACCCCAACATCAAGCAAAGGAAATTAGAATGTAGCATGTTGAGTGAAAGCTGGTTTAGCTCCAGTATCTATGTCGTCATCCCGAAATTATCTCTCTGACCAGAGATCCCTGAGACCCTTTGTGGCCAGCTACAGAGCAGGAATAAAAAGACATTTGCCAGTAAGTTCTGGCTAGAATTGTTAGTGTGCCAGAAGTGGGCTGCCTGTTTCCAGAAACCCACTGAGCCCTAGTTAAGGTCACAGGATGGCTTGTCACCATCCACTGACCCACCTGCCCCTGCCCTGGCTCTCCTGGTTCCAGAGAAGCTGGCCAGAAAGATTGAGCCACCAGTGCCTTGCTCTGGCTGAACTCTCATTTGCACAGGAGCCCAGTGTGGAAGGCAAGCCTCCTCCTCTCTTCAGCCTGCACTGAAGGATGAGTCTGAACAGTTGGGCATCTACCTAGATGCTTGGCTTCTTTGCATTTTTCAAAATACAAATCGCAGGGTTAAACATCAAACCATATTTAATAATGTTCCAAACAAGTCAGAAACAGACAAACGTTAAGGACAGACACTTTCTCCAACTACGTAATGTGGCCCCCACCTTATTTAATTTTTACTCTCATTTCCCAATACGCCCGCCCTGTCTCGTAAACGTAACATTCTCACCTGCATGTAGGTTGTCACCTCTGTCTTCCCAAGTGCCATTCCCTCAACCGAGGCCCACCTGCAGCCTCACACTCTGCCCCAAACCACTCTCGTTTTGTATCGGTGTCCTCATCCATTGGGATTGCATCCTGGGTCCACTGCTTGCTTGGTATGTGACCGTGGGCAAGTTGCTTAACCTAACTCTGCCTCAGTTTCTTCATCTGTAAAATGGGCGTAATAATAGTACCTGCCTCCGGGAGTTACTGAAAAGATTATAGGAGTTAAATATATCAAGCAACTGGAGTAGTCCTTGGCACATAGCAAGCGCTCAGCAAATACTAGCTATTGATTGTTAGCCAAGGTCACTTCACCAGTTTTACTTTCCCTCATTTGCAAGAACCATACTTCTTCCAGCATTCCAACACTGACTTTTACAAATGGTTATTCACATTAAAATCTAAAGGAGGAAACATTTTCTCTCTCTTCTGCTTTTCCCTCTCCCCTTTCCCCTGCCCAATCCCATCTTACCCCATCTCAGAGAAAGCAGGAGATAAATCTCCTCAGCACAAGCAACTCTATTTCATATTTGTGAGAAAGTTTGACAATAGCTTGAGTTAGCAGCAATTTGAACAAGGATGCTTATGTGGTCTTATATTCCCCAGGGTTGAGATGAAAATTCTTTTTTTTAATTGAAGCATAATTGACATATAACATTATATTAGTTTCAGGTGTACAACTTAAATGATTCGATATTTGCATATATTGTGACGCGATCTCCACACTAAATCTAGTTACCATCCATCACCACACAGTTAAAATTTTTTTTTTAGGTTTTTTTTTATTCTGGTAAAAGTCACATAATATAAAACATACTATTTTAACCATATTTAACTGTACAGTTCAGTGGCACTAAGTACATTCACATTGTTGTACAACTCTCACCATCATCCATCTCCCGAATTTTTCACCTTCCTGAACTGAAACTCCGTCCCCGTTAAACACTAACTCCCCATTCCGCCTCCAGACCTCCCCCATGCCCTGGCCCCTGGCATCTGCCAATGTACTTTCTGACTCTATGAATTTGACTATTCTAGGTATCTCGTATAAGTGGAATCAAACAGTATTTGTCTGCACTTAATGTATATTGGAATGCATTTTTTAAAATTTATTTTATTTATTTTTGGCTGTGTTGGGTCTTCGTAGCTGTGCAGGCTTTCTCTAGTTGCAGCGAGCGGGGGCTATTTTTGGCTGTGTTGGGTCTTCGTAGCTGTGCAGGCTTTCTCTAGTTGCGGCGAGCGGGGGCTGCTCTTCGTTGCGGTGCACAGGCTTCTCATTGCAGTGGCTTCTCTTGTTGCAGAGCATGGGCTCTAGGCGTGCGGGCTTCAGTAGTTATGGCACGCGGCCTCAGTAGTTGTGGCTTGCGGGCTCTAGAGCGCAGGCTCAGTAGTTGTGGCGCACGGGCCTAGTTGCTCCACGGCATGTGGGATCTTCCCGGACCAGGGCTCGAACCCGTGTCCCCTGCATTGGCAGGTGGATTCTTAACCACTGCGCCACCAGGGAAGTCCCTGGAATGCATTTTTAAGGTTAACTTAATATATGTCCTGCAAACAGATGGTACCTTCTTTTTTCTTCCCCCTGTGCTATACAGTAGGCCCTCACCAGCCATCTACTTCATACATAGTAGCGTACACAAGTCAATCCCAAATATTTTTTCCTTGTGATGAGAACTTCTAAGATTTATTCTCTTAGCAACTTTTAAATGTGCAATAGTGTGTTATGAACTGTCGTCACCTTGCTGTACATTACACTCCCAGGGACTTATTTCATTTATTACTGGAAATTTGTACCTTTTGACCCCCTTCATCCATTTTTCCCATCCTCACGCTAGATGAAAATTCTAAACACATGTCCACATGCAGGTAACTGCTTTCCATGATGTTGGCACTGGCTTAAAGGATAATCAGGTTATCAGAAAATTACTGTATTGTGGTTGCATCTCAGGTGTATGATTTGACCTGAATCAGAATATGATTTGACCCAAATTAGGACCAAATCCATGTAGTAAGGCGTATAATAATAGAAAACTAATGTGCGTGTGTGCATGTGTGTAAAATTAAGCTTTCATTGCAGTGTACCTTCGAACAAGTTGTAGCCAAAGTTTTATTCTTCCTCATGAAAATGGGTATAAGTAGGTCTAAATAAGAATACAGAACATTCTTAATCAATCTGAGAAATATATACAGTTCAAAACGTAGAAACTATAATGATCCTCTAGTGGTCACTTCAGGAAAGGGAGGTAACCAAAGTTCTATCACCATCTCATACTATGCTGAGCATTTTACATGGAACATTTTACACCTGAAAACTGTTCTAAAAAATAGATATTATGCCCGTTGTAAATATGAGTTTCAGACAGGAAAGTAACTTGACCAAAGTCGCACAGTTAGGAGGGTGGCAAGTCTGCGTTCAAACCAAGATCTGTGTGATTCAAAGCTCGCAGTCTCCCCACTAAATACTAATTACTATATTTAAGACAGTTTACAGCCAGGGAAGAGTAACCTGCCCAAGGACTGGGTAGCCTTTTTAAAGGTCAATTATAATAGTTCCGCTCTGGATTCATGTAGTGCATCTTTTCCTCAGAACTCTGAAAATACTCAGCAATTTATTCTCATGACATATCCTTAAAGCCAGGAGGAGCAAGTATTATTTTACCAGATGTGGAATCTGGAAGAACAAAGAGATTCTGCAGTTTGCTCAAGGCCATAGAGTTAGCAGCAAAGGAAAATTAAAATGGAGGTCTTCAGATGCCTAACCCAATTCTTATCTCCATTACAAATGGCTACCTCTCATCAAGTTTACATTAGATCCAATTCTTTAAATAATAAACTGTGTGTAACAAGAAGAAGAAGAAGAAGAATAGCAGCTACCTTTGTTGATTGCCTGCCATGTGCTAGGTTCTTCCTATGTGTTATCTCTAGTGCTCATGACCCTGCAGAAACTTAGATTGTGTAGCTGAGTTGCCCCAGCCCCCACAGCAATGTGATAAAGCTGATATTCAAATCCAGGCTTTTCTGGCTTAAAAGTCCAGACTTTTCCACTAAGCCACATCAATATGGGTATGAAATGCCACTCCCACGTCCCAGGCAGAATATAGGTGATATTCACTGCTACAAAACCCTACTCCAATAAATGAATTATGGTAGCACTTTAGGTTATTGTGAACATTAAATGCATAAATCTTTATATAAAGCACTCTACACCAGTACCTTATATCGAGTGAGAGTTTAATAGGTGATGATAATGTGACATTTCTCATTAGGTTGGATTCCACCCAAAGAGCTGCACACATGATTCCTTGAACCAAAATAGCCAACCTTCTCTTCTTCATCAGGTGTGATTCACCTTAAGTTACATATAATCCTTCAAAAACACTAAGACATAATTATTAAATGGAGTGAGTCAATGCTGAGCTAACTTCAGGGAACGATTCAGGAGTAAGAGATTTGGTCCTGGCCCTTCATCCCAAGTTTCAGTGTAGTTGGAAAGGCTAAAATGAAATAATAATAACTTTGGAATTATTGAAATAGTTTTATCGAGCGCCTCGCCCACAGTAGGTGTACAGAAATATTTGCGGAATAAATGTGCGCTAAATTATCAGCACAGACTCATACGTCAGAGAGGCAGGAGGAGGGCTGAGATGGTGTCCCAGAAAGCAGAAAAGGAATTTGCAGGCAGGAGCGAGTGGTTGGAGAAGATGGACAAAACTGGATCTGACCATTAACTGATTTACCGATAAAGTCCAAAAACATGGATGAAAGCGAGGCTGTGTGCCATCTGTATTTCGGGAGGGCGCTGACTTAACGAAGCTCATTTCTGAGGCTGATTCCATGTCGCGTTAGCCTCGCCTGAGCTCAGGCTCTCATCTGACTCTGGCAACTCTTCTGCAATGCAAAGTCATCTCATTATTTGGAGCCTGAGCTTGCAGCGTGTTTCAGAGCAATTCTTTCAAAACTTCTCTTTCTCCGCCTCCCTCTATAAACTCTCTAAATAAGATGACCGTTTAGTTGCCACTATTTCCAGGTCTGATTACTCAGCCATAAAAACTGTCATGATATCGGACACTAAGGTGACTGTGGCCGGCGTGTGGTAATTACATTTCATTAAAATTCCTAGTATGCTTGCCGCTGAGAAGGTTTTCAAAGCCTCTAGATAATTACTCTATCTAATAGGGTCTATGACTTGTTCAGAGAGTCCGTGGTATAGAAAATAATCGGCTTTTTTGTCAGTGGCTCCTGTTTTATACAAGACTGTGTGCGGGTATATGTATGTATGTGGTGTTTGTGGGTATATGTGTGTGTGCGTGTGTGTACATGTGCATGCATATATGTATGTCTATTTGAGTTTGTATGATACATCATCCGTGCCAAGGACCATGCGAGACCTTACGTGTGGTTAAATTCAACTCTTCAGGAAAGAAACACACTTTCTCTTCATGTCTATCCCATAGGAAATCAACAAGGAATTTGGCTAATGGGAAAATGCAGGTTGTAATCCAAATAGGCTAAGTCACTAAAAATTTTGCCTATATTTTTGTGTTCTACAGGAATCTACTTGTCCCTTCAGCTCTTACAGGGCAAAAAAGAAAAAAAAAGAAAAAAGAAAAAATTTAATGCATTGTGGTTATAAAACTAAAGAAGGTTTTCAGTGTAGTTGTGTGCTTTAAAAATTAGTATTTGTGGGCTTCCCTGGTGGCGCAGTGGTTGAGAGTCCGCCTGCCGATGCAGGGGACGCGGGTTCGCGCCCCGGTCCGGGAAGATCCCATGTGCCGCGGAGCCGCTGGGCCCGTGAGCCATGGCCGCTGAGCCTGCGCGTCCAGAGCCTGTGCACCGCAACGGGAGAGGCCACAGCAGTGAGAGGCCCGCGTACCGCAAAAAAAAAAAAAAATTAGTATGTGTACTAAAGTTGATATAAATTGGAACACAAAAAGACATAAGACCATCATTTTTCAAGAATAAAGTTAACCACATTTTTTTGTCTAATAGAAAATAGAGCACTTCTTAAGCTTCTGCTTGGCTGTGAATTGTGAATCCACCGATGCCTTCTTTTGCTACTACAGACATTAAGTAGTCAACTCTTGGTTTTTGAATGCTTGAGGTAGCATTTCAGGAGGATGGATATGTCTTAAACCATTTGGATTTAAGACAGCTATAGATACTCAAGCACCACTGATTCCCAAACTTTTTGGAGCTATGAAATGTTATTTATTTTAGCGACACTTTTCACAAGCAAGAATTCTAAATGACATTTAATTATTTCTTAATGGAGTCGTACATGAGTCTCAGAGAACTTTTTTGAGAATTTCATGGCACCTCCTCAAGCTAATTGGGCGTATCTAGGAGTGCTGTGAACCCAGGCCTGGAAATCACTGGTCTCCATGTTAAAAAACTGCATGGAACCAGCTACATGCAGTTTTCAGCTAAGAGTGTATGAAGACTAAGCCTGTCACTTGTCAACTAACTGTTACAGTTAAGGTTAGGGTTAGGGTTAAGAGAGGGAGTAAGGAGAACTGGTTACTCTTAAGCAAAGCACATAGTCCTATCAGTGTAGATGAGCTGAAAGTGTCCATCTGTTCAACTGGAGTCATTTTCTGACCTGGTTACAACAGTACATTTCGAGACACAAATTTCTTTTCACAGTCACGCTCTAAAATACACATCCCTCCCAAAGACTCATCCATCTGAGCTCCTTAGACCTAAATATAGCCCTTCTGCCCTCCTTGTGGGATCCAGCTGCAAAGAAGTCCAGTAACCAGCTGTGAATCTAAAGCAATGGTTCTTAACCCAGCTGCACATTAGAATCACCAGGGGAGCTTTGGAAAAATCTCAGTGTCCAATCAAGTGTGAGAACCACTGATCAGATGTAACTCCCGCATGCCTTATCGATTTGAATTCACATTTTTTGGTCTTTTTTTTTTTTTTTTTTCTTTTAGTTAAGTCATCCCTAATTTAGTTAGTCTAGTCCTTAGATTTCTCTTGCCTTCTTATCTTTTCATGGCTTTGTAGATAGGCAGTCAGTGGCCTTCTCTTTTGAGCCCCTGCTTCTCTGGATGGAGATGTGAACATTCAAGACATTCTGGCCAAGCCACTAAAGAAGGTTGTAACCTGGTGTATCTTGAAGTAATTTAATTCCATAGCACGAAGAGTGTATAGAGGTTAAAGTGAAATTATAGTACAAGTTCTGTATACTAAGGATTTGGGAACTCTGTGGTAGAAGCACAAAGGCAGCTGTGATAATTCAACACCTACTGAAGGCATATGACTGTTAAGAGAAAACAAACTGACTTAGCATCGTGGTCCATCGTGAAGGGCTGTATACTATTTTGTACACAAGTGTCATTTTTCTGCTAACCAAGCCATCTGGGACCCTTGGCCAGACTTTACCTTGCATTAGGACACTTTGAAATCAAGATGTCCCCCAATGATACAGGTACAACAAGGGGATATATGAGATCATTTTACATGGTGCCTGAAAGAACATCTTTTATCTAACATTGGGCTGGCCAAAAAGTTCGCTTGGGTTTTTCCATAAGATGTTACAGAAAAACCCAAACTTCTTGGCCAACCCAATAATTTTTCATTTACTTTAATATATATTCGAAAATACATAACTGGCACAACAAACGCATAATTTTACAAGTATGATTGCTTTGGCCACAGTTTAGAAATGTGTCTGTTTAAAGAAAAGAAGTATCAATAAAAATTGTACACAGGTGACACTCATACATGGAAGGGGAAAAAAAGACACAAGTTTGATAATACTATGCTGTAGCATGCTGTAACAAACACGATCAACTTAAAATAAAAGTCATTGTTCTTCCTATTTGCCAGATTAACATTTTAGGGAGGGAGAAAGGGGAAAATGAAAAGTAAAAGGAAGGTTATTAGATCTTTAAGTCAGTTCTAGAGGATCACATGAAATAACCCCCAGGCAAAGCGCTGTTATTGCAGCCAGGTTTGATACTCACGAAACAGGGTGGGGGTCACTGAGACCCGATCCTGGGGCATACTCATCCGGAATTTAGCCTGCAAGCTCTGTGGCTGTCTTGAGAGAAAGCTCGAACTAGAAAACCCAGGCCCAGCTCCTCATGCGTGTCTCTGAGGAGATGAACCTTGCCTCTTTAGGGAGCAGCTGCTCTGCTGGCTGTGCGCTGTTTGTAGAAGGATAAGAAAAAGCACAGAGAAAGCCTGGCACATCTGCTAATGTCTGGGCTGTATGAACTTTGCCTTGCCCCGTGATGGACTCAGATTAAACTCATCTCTGCCTTCCTCATGTGCCACTCTTCCCGGGCTCGCATTAGAAAATTCAAGGACAGAGAACAAAGCAGCCACGTTTGTTTTTCCAGAAAAAGAAGGGTCTGGTGAAAACAGCCCTGACAGCTGTGCTCTGTGGCTTGGTGAGTTAAGTAAGGGCTTTTACTTTCATTCAAGACTCTGTTTAGTCTGGATGCTGAGGATTTATGTATCAATTTTTGGCTCTGGTGTCATTGAGGTAGCTCTGATTTCCCGTGATTTTGTGGTCATCTGTATTTGCCTGCAGTGAAGGAAATACCTAAGAGAACAGGAGTCGACCTATTCCAGGGTCACTTAAAAGCTGGCCTTTGGTCCTTGGCTCTTTTTAATGGTGTCGCCAGGGTTCTAAAAACAAAAGCAGCAGTCCTTAATCAGGAACACCTGACTCGGGATGGGTAACTTGCTCTCACGTTGGCTTTTGCAGAAGTGGCGGTGTGTCGAGGACGCGTCTGGCAAGCTTCGGATTCACAAGTGCAAGGGGTCTGGTGACCTGCTTGCTGTCCAGCACAGCACGAGGCCCCTCTTCTCTCGCAGCTTCCACGACAAGGACAAAGAGTGCAATTGTGGAGATGCCGGTTATCGGGCCAGCAGAAGCCAAAGAAAGAGTCAGAGGCAGTACCTAAGGAACCAGGGGACCCCGAGTAAGCCATTCGCTGTGACCCTGTCAGTGGCAGGGCAAGGCCTTTGGGAATGGATGTTAGGGAGACAAAAACGTCTTGATCTAGCTACATGTTATATATTATCAATGCACAGGTTTGAGGCTAAAAGCAAATAATAGTTCTGTTTACAATATGAAGGCTGAGGTCATTTGAAATTTTGCTTTGTGAATATTAAGCTTAGGATGAAAATATATTCAGTAAAAGCAGCAGACACAAAACATATGCACACTTGAAAAAGAAAATAAAAATCCGAGGTTTCAGTGTTTGTGCATTTAACTAGTAGGAGAAGCATAAATGCTTTTTTAAACGGCGTATCTGTTTTAGGATAATATATGTTTCTAATTCCTCTTATTGACTGGCAGGGTCAAACTGGTCTAATTCAGCATAAGAAGCACTGCCTAGCATTTTCTTTATAAAAACTCTTATCAGGCAGCGATCAGATTCCTATGAAGCGGCACCTTCCATAAGAGTGAGAGTCTAGTGCCATCTAGTGGCTTAATGTGAAAAGTGACTTATTTCTATGATAACGCATTTCTTTTTTTTCTTTTCTTTTTTTTTTTTTTTTTTTTTTTGCGATACGCGGGCCTCTCACTGTTGTGGCCTCTCCCGTTGCGGAGCACAGGCTCCGGACGCGCAGGCTCAGCCGCTCCGCGGCATGTGGGATCTTCCCAGACCGGGGCTCGAACCCGTGTCCCCTGCATCGGCAGGCGGACTCTCAACCACTGCGCCACCAGGGAAGCCCTATGATAACGCCTTTCTGAAGTGGTTTTGGATAGCCGGATACATTAAATTAAATTCTATGCCCAAAACCAGGGAATCAAATCATTCACTAGAGTGCAATGGAAGCTCTTAGAACAGGCTTTTTTACCCTGGCCTTCACAGATGAACTTTATAGGATCGTGAGCCTCTAGCATTTTATCCAAAATTTTAAGTATATTCTATGTGTATATATGCACATGTTTCTGAATGTCCGTAACTTTCAACAAAATATTAAAGGAATCAATAACCCCAGAGGCTGAAAATCATTGACTTTGGAGATTTTCTTTCCTCCTGAGAGAAAATGCTAGGTTTAATAGTTCACACAAAGATTTCAAATGGGAAAACGACAAGGGACAGGACCCCTGACCCTCTCCCTTAACAGAAGCCATCTCCAGTGTCCAGCTTGGAGGTGGGGGAAGCCTCTTTTCTCTCAAGAAGTTCAGTTGTCACTCCGCAGCCACTGACCATAAAACACACTGATTTTTCCGTGTGGAGCATAAGCTCAAGAAGTCTGCGGGCTTCCCTGGCGGCGCAGTGGTTGAGAGTCTGCCTGCCGATGCAGGGGACGCGGGTTCGTGCCCCGGTCCGGGAAGATCCCACGTGCCGCGGAGCGGCTGGGCCCGAGAGCCGTGGCCGCTGGGCCTGCGCGTCCGGAGCCTGTGCTCCGCAACCGGAGAGGCCACGGCGGTGAGAGGCCCGCGTAACACACACACACACAAAGAAGTCTGGAGCCACTTTTTCAGGCCACGTGAAGTATTGTGTATTCGAGAAGGGGAGTGTATGCTTCTCTTCTAAGTAATGATGGAATTCGTGAGCGCTCTCAGTGATCCAGCGCACGGGGGCGTTTCCTCTGAGAGTAGCATCCTGCAGAGAGCGAAATGATTCTGATCTCATAGCCCACGTGCTCCCTTTCTTCCTACCTTAGCAGCGGGCTGGATACGTAAGGCCACTCAGTGCCCCCCTGGCCCCCCCGCAGAGCCTGAGTGCATCTGATCAGCGGGGAGTGGTGTGTGCATGTTAAAGCTCTTATCTAGCCCACAATGAGCCTTGACAAAGGTCTCTGGTGACCAGAAAGCACACTCATCTCCCCCTGGCATTACTGTCCATCTGCCAGGCATTTAGTCAGTTGGCTGATGAAAGCATTTGCAAAATTTAATTTTTCTTAGAACAATCTTCTATTATTTGTGCAAATAGAAGGTGTCTGGAGCATTCACCTTTTTGAAAAAGCAGCCCAGTGTTGTGGGAAGACGGTAATCTTTAGAATCTGATAGGTTGTAGTCTGAGATCCCAAAACTATTGGCTGCGTCACCTGGCAAAAGTATGTAACATTCAAAGCTTCAGCTTTCTCATCATAATATAAAGATGATAACAAATTCATGAGCCTGTTTTGACAATCTGATAGAGTTTTTCTTTTTTCTTTTTTTTTTTTTTTTTTTTTTTTTGCGGTACGTGGGCCTCTCA
>NC_041228.1:66135745-66191956 GCF_002837175.3 Physeter macrocephalus | reverse complement strand
GTTGTGGCCTCTCCCGTTGCGGAGCACAGGCTCCGGACGCGCAGGCCCAGCGGCCATGGCTCACGGGCCCAGCCACTCCGCGGCATGTGGGATCTTCCTGGACCGGGGCACGAACCCGTGTCCCCTGCATCGGCAGGCGGACTCCCAACCCCACGCCACCAGCCCTCTGATAGATTTTTTAATGTGAGGATTTATTGTCATAATTCCTGTCTTTCATGATTGTGCATTAGAGATAAGGAGGACGGGAATAATACATAGCAAAAGCTCATTATAGTCATTACTATTACTAATAGTTTTATCCAAACTGCCTTGTAGTTCACTTTGAAAACTTGATGTAGAAGTTCACAGCCTACCCTAAGGGGAAAGGGTCTTAGAGATCACCTAGATCTACTCCCTCACTTGAGGGATGAAAGGCCTGAGACCCAGAGAAACACACCATCCAGCACACTGCTCTGCACTTGCCAAGACAGGACCATAGCCTGCCTCTCCCAGTGTGAGTTCCCATGGGCCGGCCACTGCACCATGATGTGCCCCTCCGCAATGCAGTGTGTGCTGCTTGGCCCTTCCCAAAATGCCCACCAAGCCTGGCGATCATTTTCTTCCCTCCTAAACTACACCTGGCCATCCGTGTTAACCTGTCTTCCCTTATTTCCAGAGTACAAGCCCAGATTTGTCCATACCCGGCAGACACGCTCCTTGTCAGTCGAATTTGAAGGCGAAATATATGACATAAACCTGGAAGAAGAAGAACTGCAAGTCCTGCGACCACGAAACGTTGCCAAGCGTCACGGTGGAGGTCGCCAGGGGCCCAGAGGCCGCCAGGCTACCAGCGGTGGTGATGGGGACGCGATGCTGGCCGACAGCGGCAATGCCGTGGGCCTGCCCGCCACTGTCCGAGTGACGCACAAGTAGGAAGGCTTTGTGTTCGCGGGGGTTGAGTTCAAAGTCATACGATTTTGCCCCTTTACAAAAAGCGATATCACGCAGCAGTATGGTGTTCCTAGAGCTGGCCGATGTGATACATACCTGGGGCTTAAAGAAGCAACAAGGTGTCCCAACAGTCATAGATCTGGACTTTTGCTTTGGGTCAGTTTCACATGAAGGCCGATCAGCTGGGCATTTAGCCAGAGCGATGCTGTCACATCTTGACTCAGCAGGAGTGGAGTTCTGCCCCGAAGCAGTTACCTTTGTGGAGTCTAGAAAACACGTGGAAACCATTAACGGGACTGGAAAGGCTCTCGGTGCTGCATGGGCACTGCGGCTCAGAGCAGTTACAGTGTTAGGCTCTCAGAAATGAAACACAGCCCAAGGGAGGACTCTGGGTCCCAGAGAAGCTTCCAGAAAGATGGCATGGGTTGAGGATGGATATGAGATGCAGAAACACCTAACCTCTCCAGATCCCAGAGAGTCACGGAGATGGGGAGGGAGGTGATTCCCCCCGGCTTTAACCGACTACCCTCGTTCTTCAGTTCCTTCCAAAATCTGTGTGCTCTCTTGATAGAGAAATCTTTCCTTTCTGAATTGTATTAGCAAGATCTTTGCTTTCTCTTTCATTTCATCACTTTAGGGAGGTGGGGTGCTGTGAGCCCTGCCAGGATTTTTATCTCTGGGACGGGTCTCCTGGTGCCTGCAGCGGTTATGGTTAGATGCTAAAAGGTTTAGACCCGGGTTTGTTTCTCATTCAGTGTTGATTTGCTCCCCCATCCCACCTGCTTGTCCATCCCTGGGGCTGCTTCTCTGCTTCAAACTTAATGGGACACCTCAGGCAGGCTCTTTGTAACAAAATGAGTGGGATATATAACCACCTTCTATCTCTGTATTCCTTCAAATCAACCCTTTCCGTTACAACTGTGAGAACATTTTTTTTCCTACAGTATTTGGTGGGGATTTCAAGAATGGAGTTTTGCGGGGGGTGATATTTGTTCACGGGACGTGAATATTGAATGTTGCCTTGATCTTCGTGATGACGTCTCTCTGATACCATCCTCTGTCCTCACCAGTAGCCAGGAAACATTCCCACTTATCCTTGTCTGTAGCTCAGCTCCAGGTAACCGCTTGCATGCAAATTAAGCAGTCAGAGCAGCGGTCCCCGAGCTTTTTGGCACCAGGAACCGGTTTCACGGAAGACGGTTTTTCTACCTGGGCGGGGAGGGAGCAGGGGATGGTCTAGGCGGTAACGCAAGCGATGGGAAGAGATGGGGAGAGGCAGATGAAGCTTCACTCGCTTGCCCGCCGCGCACCTCCTGCTGTGCCACCCAGTTCCTAACAGGCCATGGACCACTCCTGGTCCATGGCCTGGGGGTTGGGGAACTCTGGTGTAGAGGATAATGAAGTTCCCTTGGCTATTTTTTTTTTTTTTTTTTTTTTTTTTGCGGTACGTGGGCCTCTCACTGCTGTGGCCTCTCTCGATGCGGAGCACAGGCTCCGGACGCGCAGGCTCAGCGGCCACGGCTCACGGGCCCAGCCGCTCCGCGGCATGTGGGATCCTCCCGGACCGGGGCACAAACCCGTGTCCCCTGCATCGGCAGGCGGACTCTCAACCACTGCGCCACCAGGGAAGCCCCCCTTGGCTATTTTTAATGCTTTTTAATTTTAGAATAGAAACCTGTTTCTAATGTTGTTTGCTTGGTTTTTGCAGATGCTTTATTCTTCCAAATGATACAATCCATTGTGAGAGAGAACTTTATCAATCAGCCAGAGCCTGGAAAGACCACAAGGCATACATTGATAAAGAGGTGAGCCATGGCCATGTAATTGGAAGGTATACTCCAAAAGCACACTCCACGTGCCAGCCCTGCTGTGTACACTCATCTTTTTTATAATTATGTGAAGAATAGAAGAACAAGCTGCTTCTCCTTCTGCAGTGATACAGTGATAGTCCTGACTGAAAACAAAATGGAAGGTGAAAAAAGCATGACCTCTGGAAATCTCTGTGAGCAAAATGTTTCAATTATAAAAGAGCCAGATCGGTTGGAATAGAGAGGTAGACATAGTCTATGCCCGGCTTGTTTCCAAATTAATTATCACCTCAGATGAATAGCTGTAATTGTGCAACACAGAAAATAGGGTGGAAAGAAAGATGCTTTGTATAGACAATTTTGATCTTAAAATGCCGCTGTTGACATGCGTGTTTTCCAGATTGAGGCTTTGCAAGATAAAATTAAGAATTTAAGAGAGGTGAGAGGACATCTAAAGAGAAGGAAACCTGAGGAGTGTGGCTGCAATAAACAGAGGTGTGTGTGTGTCCAGCCGTGGTCTCATTTTCCCACAAGCTGCAGTGATGGCACGCTAGGCTGGCTTCTCTCTTTTACCAATAGAAAGCTTAATAAATTGATATCATATATTGTAATGATCTAAACCATTTATGTCAAATTAAACATGTCACAAACCTAAGCAGAAGCTTAAAAAAAAAGTCCCATTAACTTAAGATTGTTACGTACAACAAAATAACTGCCTACCTTGTATTTTGCTTCCATTTTATAAATCAACTGTTTGATCAAAGGCACGATTATGAAGACTCACTTTTCAAACTTCTTGCCTGCAGCTATTACAACAAAGAGAAAGGTGTGAAAAAGCAAGAGAAATTAAAGAGCCACCTTCACCCATTCAAGTAAGTAACTGTTTGCCACATTTGCTGGGAGTGAAGGACTTTTTGCGGGGCCTTTCTGAAAGGCTGCTGGGACTCCTGTGCTCCAAGTGGTGCTGCTTAAGAAAAGTAGATGCAACTGGGAGGGCATTAGATCAAGAAGTTGAAAACAAGCCCACGTCTTGCCAAGGGACCATGGCAATCGATATTTTTGGAATCCCAGGAGGGGGCATCATTTGAAGTTCTGCTCTAATTGCGTGTGTGCTCTCTGCTGGTGTATCGGCTGGTATCTAGATTGTACTCCATGCCCTGCTTTCTGTGGACAGTGATTAGGAGATGTGGACTCGCTGAATTAGGTCCGTGTGTTCTGCAGAGCAGCGTGCCATTGTGTTGAATTCTATAAGTTGGAAGAAAAAGACATCTTTTTAAAATAATCGTAAAATTTGCGTGTAAAGGGAATTTAATATTTGAGCCTCAACAAAATTTGAGCCCTTCATGGAAAGATCAAGATAATAAAAAAAATTTTTTTTATAAATTCTTTCCAAGCCTATTTTGTAGGATTTGTCCAGAGAATTTTAGAAACCTAATTCAAGTCATCTAATCCGACCAATCATTGACTTCATGGCTGATAGATACTGGGCCACCAGGAAGTTAAGCCACTTGCCCAAAGGGCATGGCCAACAGAATCTACTGATTCACATTGACATTTATTTCCATCAATGTTTGCATGTCAATCAGGAAGAAAATGTCAATCCTGTTAAGACTCAGTAAAATTCTAAGAGCGTCGTCACTTCATGAGTTTGTCTTCAATATTGCTGCTTCTATTTTGTGTTTCGAGGCCCTCTGAAAAAGGAAAGCCATCTATTATTGAGTGTCTACTATCTTGTGCCTAAATATGTGTGTGCGACTCATAGCAACAATCCTATTTTTACTTGAGAAAGTGCTTTCTGATCATTAAAAAGTCCCTTATATTGGAATAGAGAAGCCGCTCAAGAAGTAGACAGCAAACTGCAGCTTTTCAAGGAGAACCGCAGGAGGAAGAAAGAGAGGAAGAAGAAACGACAGCGGAAGGGTGAGGAGTGCAGCCTTCCTGGCCTCACCTGCTTCACGCATGACAACAACCACTGGCAGACGGCGCCGTTCTGGAACCGTGAGTTGCCCCATCTAACTGCCACTTCCTGCCACCGTCCCGACAGCAGCTCGTGCACAGTTACTTAGACGAGGAATTCAGCCGCTTGAAACCAGGAATCTAGAAAGATTCTAGATTAAAGCATCATATCATTGTCTATACTGACAACTAGAATCATTTTGCCCCAAATTACTTTTTTCTTTAGAAATTTTTATTTTGACGTTTTGTTTGAAAATGCCCAGCTCTCCGTGGGTTTTTCTCCTGAGGATATTTCACAGAGTACCCAGCCCCTGACAGACTTCTGGCCCGGCAAGACTGCTTTGTCACTAAGTAACTAGGTGAATGGATGAACAATTTTGTCCCAAATATATTTCATTTCTGCTTTATTTCAAGTGCATGGAGACTTGCACTCGAAGTCCAGGTCAATGTTTCTCAAACTGGGATTTGGAGACTCCCAGGAAACCAGAGACCATTCTTGGGGAGACCTAGGGCCTATTTGTGATCATTTTTGTTTTTCTTTCCGTTTGGGTGCATCTTGATTTCAGGGTCGATGTTTACATAATGTTTACATACTCGAGGCTGAGTGAACTCTTAAAGGCCTAGCTTTAACTTTGAATGTGGGGGTCTGAGGGTCACAGAGCTTGCAGGGGACCTGTTCCCCATCAGGCTCTGGGCCGAGCTCGGGAGACGCATGATGAGCGAGACATACCTCCTTCTCTGCCCTCAAGACACTTATATTCCAAAAGCGGGTAAAGAAAGAAAGTAAATGAAATCAATAAAATAATTACAAGTTGTAATAATGCTGTGAAGGAAACAGCGATCAAAGTTTTTAAAAGGAACCCTTTTAGAGAGGGTAGGGATAAAGGAAAGGGCCTTTCTGAAGAGGTAAAATTGAAGCTGAAACCTAAGGCGTGGAGAGAAGGAATCATGTGAACGGGGGTTGGGGGTACAGCACCCCAGGTAGAGGGAGTAACAGAATTTTACCCTTTTTAAAAAAAATTAAGGGGCTTCCCTGGTGGCGCAGTGGTTGCGCGTCCGCCTGCCGATGCAGGGGAACCGGGTTCGCGCCCCGGTCTGGGAGGATCCCACATGCCGCGGAGCGGCTGGGCCCGTGAGCCATGGCCGCTGGGCCTGCGCGTCCGGAGCCTGTGCTCCGCAACGGGAGAGGCCACAACAGAGGGAGGCCTGCATACCACAAAAAAAAAAAAAAAAAAAAAAATTAAAACAACCATAAATAGGAGTTCCGATACTTTCCTTCCCGTTCTCCACTCAGTCACCCTGTTTTGGAGACAGTGCCCCGACAGAGCTAAGGGGACAGCTAACAAAAGAGCCTGAAATTTCACCTTCGCCTTTAGCCTATAATCACCCTCCTAGGTTGCCATGGGTTTTTTTTGCATCTTCACCTAATCTCACAGCAAATTTGTATAGAGAGGGGGAGAAATGTAATTGTTTTTAATGTCTACACACACAGTATTTGCAAGAAAGAAAATGTGAACTTTAAAATGTAAAGATAAGGAAACGCTGAAATGGCTAGGCTCCTGGGTTTTCTCATTCTTTTCGCTTTGTTTTTCTTTCTTACCAACAGTGGGCTCTTTCTGTGCTTGCACGAGTTCTAACAATAACACCTACTGGTGTTTGCGGACAGTTAATGACACGCATAATTTTCTTTTCTGTGAGTTCGCCACTGGCTTTTTGGAGTATTTTGATATGAATACTGATCCTTATCAGGTAAGTCAATATGTTTTCATTTTATGAAGCTTATTGAAAATGGAATAAGCAGAACGTGAGCTTAAAGATACTGTCCTGGCCGCTTCATCCGCAGCTCACAAATACCGTGCACATGATAGAACGGGGCGTTTTGAATCAGCTACACATGCAGCTGATGGAACTCAGGAGCTGTCAAGGGTATAAGCAGTGCAACCCAAGACCTAAGGGCCTAGAAGTTGGTAAGGAAAAAAAATTTTTTTGTCCCACAGTACCTGGAAAATTCTTTCTGTTGTCAAGTTTTCTGCCTTTGAAACATATAGTTGGGGATAGAAGACATAGAAACGTCTAGTTTGGGATCCTTACAGGCAATTCCAAACATATTTTGTTCTCTAATTTAGCTCTGGGTGCACTAATGAAAAATTTAATACCCCCAAAGATTTGGTCATTGTTTCATTCCATCTCTCCCAAAGATCCATTCTCTTAGTAAACCTCAATTCCTGATGGAAGCATCCACTGGAAAATGGGATGAAAGCATTGGGGGTTTATTTGTTATGGATGTCAACAGTCATAAGATATACTCTAGGTCAACCAGGATGTCCTATTTTTTTTTAAGAGAATTGGGATGGAAACACACAATGCCCTATTTCTGCTTCTCAGAGTTTGGAACTCCCGCAGTTGGATCCCTGCCCGTGACACATTGAATTAGATTTCTTCTGCAAGTATTTCCCATCTGAAACTAGAGATGTTTGAGCAAAACGTTGTCTTGAGATCTGAAAGTATAAGAGGGCCTGTATGGAATCAGCCAGATGTTCCCTCCCTGGTCTGCAATGTTAAACTCATTTCTCCTTTGGCTCATGGAGATGCAGTTCTTTTCAGTGTCCATCCCAGCTCTTTCCTGGTTAATGAGAATACTTATTTTCTCATAATTCCTATGGAAATGTAAATATCAGCTGTCCATAGGAGAAAGGAGAAAGAGCTGAGGCTGGTCAAGGACACAGCATGCCAACCCCAAAAGGGTGAAGAGCTAGGCCCAAAGACAGTGGGGGGCAATTTGCAAAAACCCTCTGTTGGGCAGCTGAGTTTTCTCGGTGCCCTTAAGGGCCTGTGTCTCTGTGGGTCCCCTGCAGAACCAGCAATAAAAGTAAGCAGCTCCCCAGGCCATGAGCCTTGATGGGGGCCTGGGCGGGGGGCAGTGGCTCATCCTGAAATGATCAGCGTCGTCACCTGTCATTTCCACCGTTATAGGATCCTCACGGCATTCAAGCTGCGAGTCCCAGAGGAAATTCTAAATCCTGTGGGCGGTCCCATCACAGCTGTCAGTCACCACCCCTCAGTTAAAACCTTATTGGAATTCATTTCCAGCCAGAAGGGTCCAGCCAGGTCTTTGGGTCACTGACTCCACTCAGCTTAAATCTTTTCAGATATCCTTCTTATCTGTTGACCTTTTCCTCAAATTTTACCCCCCAAAAAGCCCCCTAAGGCCTGGAAATTGAAACAAGTATTATAGGCACTAGAAATATTACACCCGGATATTTCTCGCCTGAAGAACATAGCACTCCTACTGGTGATGACATAGCAGCTCCACTTAGTGAAACCTGATAGAGTGTCTAAGTGGTGAACCACACGCCAGGCGGAGCCTCTTGTTACCGTTACGCTTCAAGTAGTCCTGTCCACCTTCTAGACGCTTCCTGAGGGAGATGATTATTGGCCCTTTTTTCCAAGTGTTTAGTCTAAAATAAGCAAAAGTTAACTATTCCTGAGACTTACATGGACTTTGGGAAGTACCGTTTTATCACTTTGAAATGGGCTTTCCTACCTCACCCTCCCCCATTTTTCATGTGAAGTCTGATACGTTTTATCTTAAACCTTTATATTTATAGCTTTCCATCCTCATTTTGAACCTGTCTAATAGAAAAGCTCTGTTGGACTCCGGCACTGTCTGTATTTCACACGGTATATTTCTTTCTAGGGTTTAGATGTTGTGCATGGAACATGACATAGTGGGTGGTTTTATGAGTTGTAAAACTAACATAAATTACTCTTATATTTTCCTATATCAGGAAATAAAGATGGAGGAAGCTATGACCTGCACAGGTATTCACACTTTTTTATTCTCCCCGGCAGCTTGTTTCCCAGTCCTTGCATGATCCAGCCATTTTAACTCATTTCTGTTTCTCACCTTGTCGCACAGAGCGTAGCTTGGGGTGCATGCACGTTCTAACAGCTTTCTCCACCGTCTTGTGTCACTGGGGACAGATCTGTCATTTTGCTTTCAAATCAACTCATTGTCACAACAAGGTGTCTCTCAGAGCATTCACTCAGTCCCGTGCTTGATTGCTTGTTGGATGGTGCTTTTAAGCACGGAATGATGTGAAGGGGAGAAAACAGAATGCCCTTCGAGAGCCCTGGGGAGAACGGGGAGAATTATTTTCCCGGTGGTGCTTACACGTTGATTTGGTGGAGAGGCTTCACAGAAATGAGGTAGAGATTTTATGAACTATGAAGTCAAAATCACGAAAGGAGTCACGGGAATTTTAAGAGCACGCTAGAGCTGAAGTTGGAGCAAAGAGAAGGCGCTTCCTTGTTCACAGTCCTTAATTAACTTCGGTGGTGAAAGCAGCGGTGATGGGACTCAGAAGCTTTGCAGGGTGGTAATGAGTGAATAGGAAGCGTGGGAGTCAGGGTCAGGGTATCTGGAATCGAGACTCGCAGAAAGGCCTCAGCACAGCCTGGAGACAAGAGTGCCTGACACATGAAAGCTTGATGAACAGCCCTCAGCCCAGTCCTCTTATCCCCTCCAGCCCCCCATCCATCACGCCTACCTCCCTGTGCTCTGGGGTCAGGGAGGGGGACCCAGAACGCCTGGCGGCCGTGGCAGCCCTTGCACAGAAACTTCTACTCCAAGCTTAGACTTCAAGCAGGTCTGTCAGAAACATGCCATGTGGGGCAGGAGGGGTCTGTCCTTAGCACCTTAGTGAGGGGAAACTGAGGCACAGATGTGTCACTGCCTTAGTTCACGAATCCTCTTGGGAGAAACACTTTCATAAGAGGAACATGGACCTCACTGGTGTCACCCATCTTGATACCGTCTCAGAGAAATAGAATAATATCGCCTGTCCAGGGCACCCTGGTGGCCCCCCTGCCCCTCCTCCAGCCTCCTGAGCTGTGGTCTCAGGTTTCTCCTTTCAGAGGGCAGTTCATTGGTCCCATGAGAAGCTGAATGATGGTGGCGAAGGTGTAAGCAAACAAACAAGACAAAGAAAGCTGGACTTTTGAGGCTCCTGGATCACGGTCTCTCTATCTCTTCTTTTTCTCTTTCCTCTTGTCTTTCTTCTTTCCATTCCTCATCTGCCTCCACACTCCCCCTGCGTACCCCGCACCAGCACACTAAGACAGAGCAGGACAGCCCCCTCTTACGCGGGTCTCCCCCGGGCTATGGGCCGACGAGGTAACATCTCACACACCAGGACTGATCTGCCTGCTTCCCGGGGGTCCCGTTAAGACATTTCTGAAGTGGGGCAATTTAAGTGGACCTCACACTAGGTATTGACTGTACAGTTAATTTATGATGCACTCAATTCTACAGCTGCGGGATTTTCCGTCTGGCCCTCTTTTATTTCTGTCATGACAGAGGTGAAAGGGTATTAGCAGGTTATTTAAGACACAAGTCTGGTCAGAGCTGAGGAAGAGAGTTCTTCTTCACCAAGCCATCCTTGGACAGCTTTGAGATGAAGAACGGCCAACTGCACTCCAGTCATGAATAAAGGGCAGGCATCTGGGACTCCCCAGACCCTGATCTTTGTCACCACCGTCACTAAACGGGGCCAAATCCATCATTTCTGGGGTCATCTGGGCAAACCCTTGGTAGCTTTAGTTGTTGAGGGCATGGCGTCCCTTCCCTGGTAACGTGGCGAGTGAAAGTGTGTGTGCAGCGTAACCTCGTGTTACCTGTCTTGGTTTTTCTTTCCCTTCTCAATTCCTTATCAATGGACGAGTCTAAGGATCCTTTTTAACTCAGAATGACTGGCATTTTCAGACTCCACCATTTCATAATCCATGAGGCAAACTACCTTTCAGCTGCTATCCACATCGTAGGCAGGAAATGATGAAACAGGAGGGCATCGACCTGTCAGACCTGGGCTCTCACTGGACACCCAAAGGCAGTGCTTGATGTGGCCTCCCCTGTCCATTGCATCCTGTTGGATTGAAAGGCAACAGATGTGGAAAGGCCGAAAAAACTGCCATCCCAGTTTCCCAGTCCACAGCCCTCCCGTGACGGCGCCGCTACTGGGTTTTTGGAAGCTTCGATTCTTTAAGATTTTTATTTATTTATTTTAGAAAACTAATGAAAATGCATTTTGAATCATGCAATTTGATTACAAAAGTCTTTGAGAAAAAATGAGAACGATCACACCTGAAGAATTTGGAATTTGAAAATTCAAGAATATTTTAGAAAATGTACTTTGTACAAGATTGACTACAGAAGAGTTTGTAACTGCCTTCAGTTTTGTGAATTTTCGAAAATTAATCCTTAGGCTTATTTAGAAGGTCTTTTAAAAGCCAGTCTGTTCCCTGTTCAATTTCCTTTTTTTTTTTTTTTTGGCGTGGGAGGTCCATGAGGCAGGGCAGCTGAAATGCTTTACTTATTCCTACTGGTCATTTTCCCGGTTAGGACAAGCTCAGAGTAGGGACACAGCTCAGTAAAGTGGCCCCCATTCTACTCAGGAAATAATTGCTGGCTTGAGTTGAAAGTAATAAGTTCTGTGTTGCAAAATAGAATCGGATCCACAGGTTGATGGGGTGTTTATTTTTCCCATTGCCTGTGAAAGCTGATGCGTCTGCCCTTTGATGAGCTGCTGGCAGCCACGGTCACTTCTTGGCAGCCTAAGGCTGGCATGGCTGCTTCCTGCCCCTTTTGTCCCACGCCCTGCAGGCCAGCAGGCCACGTCGTGCCCACCCTCAGCGACCATGCTTCTGTCCACATTGCTTTTGTTTGTTTGTTTTTTCCAAATGAAAAGTCGACTTTTTCTTTTTATTGAAGTATAGTTGGTTTACAATGCTGTGTTAGTTTCTGGTGTACAGCAAAGTGTTTCAGTTTTATACATGTATATACATAAACATATATTCTTTTTCAGATTCTTTTCCCATATAGGTTATTACAGAATATTAAGTAGAGTCCTCTGTGCTACACAGGAGGTCCTGTTGATTATCTATTTTATATATAGTAGTGTGTTTCTGTTAATTCCATACTCCTGATTTATCCCTCCCCTCCATCTTTCCCGTTTGGTAACCATAAGTTTGTTTTCTATGTCTGTGAGTCTGTTCCTGTTTTGTAAATAAGTTCATTTGTATCTTTTTTAGATTTCACATATAAGTGATATCTTATGGTATTTGACTTTCTCTATCTGACTTACTTCACTTAGTATGATCATCTCTAGGTCCATCCATGTTGCTGCAAATGGCGTTATTTCATTCTTTTTTATGGCTGAGTAGTATTCCATTGTATATGTGTACTGTATCTTCTTTATCCATTCCTCTGTCGATGGACATTTAGGTTGCTTCCATGTCTTGGCTATTGTAAATAGTGTTGCTATGAACATGGGGGTGCGTGTGTTTTTTCGAAGTAGAGTTTTCTCCGAATATATGCCCAGGAATGGGATCGCTGGATCCTCTAGTTTTTAAGGAACCGCTTTTGCTTGTTTTGATTCATTTGCCCCTGTGGCCACAGTGCGTTCCTTGTAGACAGTTATGGGTGGCATAGCTGTGTGTTAGAGGCTGCACAGTACTGTGGTTAGAGCAGAGACACTGAAGCCAGCCTGCCTTGGGTTCAAATCCAAGCCTCACTAATCAGAAGCTGAGAACAGAGCCTGACATATAGCAAGCCCCAATGGTGATGGGTATTATTAGTAAGGTGCAATATGGAGGCACAAAACATTCACATGAAGAAAGCCGTATGTGAAAGGGGGTAATGAGTGATAAAAGAATGCTACTGTATTTTATAAGAAACACAAAAAGATATTCACCAACACCATCTCCATCATCACTCATTGGCAGCCCAGAGTTCAGCACACAAATGCATTTTCTGAACCATCTGAACCTCTTGAGATCAGAAAGGAAAAACGTAGCCTTCACTGCCCTGCTCTGTGTTGTCCTAAGGAAGCTGCCCCTGGGTCTCTTCTCTCAGTCACATCTCAGGGCTCCATTTTCTTTTCAAGCTGCCTTGCTAGCACTGTTGGACTTTTCTGTTTAAGGCACTAGACCAAGAGATGGGTCAAAGCCAGGGTTTGGAGTTCAAGGGGCTGGAGGTGAGGTTGGCTTCCTAAGACGAAGAGGGGACCTGTGTCAGGGCTGTTAGAGGTGTGGGTCAGGACCAGGACCACTGGGTGCTGCTGTGCAGTTTGCACCCTGAAAAGAAGTGTGCCGTGGAGGGACAGGTAGGCACTGAAATCCAGTTTCCATGATCCCCAGTGGATTAAGTCATTTGTTAAATGCTGCGGTACACAGAGATCAATTTCAGAATTGCTAAATAACACTACTGCAAAAACAAACCTGCTGTCTGGAGTTCAATGTATTTTTCAGTTGTTTCTCTTTTGATTAACAAAAAACAGTGCTATGTTCAAAGTTATCTGGGCTTGTTCTGTGCCCCGCCCTCTTTTACTGTGGTTATGTTATTCACTTGAAATAAAGTAAGGTTTGTTTATTTGTATTCCATTTTAGGTTCTTTTTATCTTCATCATTATTCATTTGATTTTGGTTTTTAGTATGGAATGCCTTCACCTAGCTCCAAAGTCAAAACTGCAAAAAGCATAATTTATTCAACTGCTCTTTTGTGTATTATTCAGTTATTTTCATATTTTACAATTACAAAGAGTACTGCAATAAAGGGCCTTGTGCAAGTATAATTTCATGTTGTTGAGAATATCTTCAGAGTAAACTCCTAGTCATGAATTGGTGGGATTACTGTATCAACAGGTAAATGCATATGTGGATGTACTAAATATTGCCAAATTCTCTTCCATAAGGGTTACATTCCCATCATCAATGTATGACAGTGTTTGCTTTTGATAGCTGTCAAGCTTTTTAATTTTTTTCCAATCAAATAAGAAAGAAAGGGTATCTCAGTATGGTTTTAATTTGTATTGCTCTTATTATGAGCAGAGTTGAACATATTTTTGAAGGTTCAAAGGACATTTTACATATTTTGTATATTATCTGGTTATGTCTTTGACCATTTTTCTGTCTGATTTCTGAAAGAATTATCAGGAAGAATTCTTTATTTTTTATTGAAGTGTAGTTGATATACAATATTATGTAAGTTACAGGTGTACATTATAGTGATTCACAATTTTTAAAGGTTATACTCCATTTATAGTTATTATAAAGTATTAGCTATTGGGAAGAATTTATATCTTCATGACGCTGAGTCTTCTATCCAAGAGCAAAAGACATCTTTCCATCTGGCTAAGTATACTTACGGGTCTTTCAGGAGCTTTTAAAAGTATTTTCTTAAAGGTTTTGCACATTCTTATTAAGTTTATTTGTAAGTACTTTATCTTCTTTGTTACTATTGTAAATAGGGTTTTCCTCCATCATTAAAACCTCTACTTGGTTATTGTTTGTGTATATGAGGGCTGTTGGTTTCTGTATATTAACTTTACATCCTGCTACCCTTTAAATTTTTTTATTTTTGAGTTAACTTTGTCATGGATTTTTCTTGGATTTTCCAGATACACTACCCTACATTTGCAAGTAGAGATAGCTTTGCTTCTTTTCCCACTTTTGTGTCCCTGATTGATTTATCTAATTGGATAAACTAATGCTTTCAGTACAATGTGACCTTGTCCCTGTTCTTAATGAAGACTTTCAGGATTTTCCCATGAAGTGAGAAGCATGTTTAGGACTAAGGTATTTACATTTTTGTTATGTTAGGGAAATAGCCATCAATTCTTTTTTTAGTGTTTTTATCAATAATGAGTGTTGAATTTGTCAAAAGCCTTTTCAGCATCTATAGAGATACACAGATCATTTTTCTCTTTAGGTCTATTAATATGGTATATTGTATTAATAGACTTGCTAAGAATGAACCAACTTTCCATTTCTGGAATAAATTGCAGTAGGTCATCATGTGTTATTTTCTTAATATAATATTGAATTCTCTCCACTAATATTTAGGATTTTTGCATCATCTTAATAAATGATTTCAGTCTGAAATTGTCTTTCTGTTTATGCTAGCATTCTCTTTTTAGGTATTGTACTGGTTTCCTATTACTCTTATAACTAATTACCCCAGTGCCCTAAAGCAGCACAGATTTATTCTCTGACATTTCTCGAAGTCAGAAGTCTGAAATGGGTTTTACTGGGCTAAAATCGAGGTATCAGCTGGTCTGTGTTCCTTCTGGGGGCTCTAGGGAAGAATCCATCTCCTTGCTTTTTCCAGCTTCTAGAAGCTGCCTGCATTCCTTGTTCATGGCCCTTTCCTCCATCTTCAAAGCTGAAAATGTAGCGTCTTCAAATCTCAGTACCTACCTCTACCCCACCCCCGCCAACATACACAACCCTTTGCTTCCGAGGTCACATTTTCTCTGACTCTCCTGCCTCCCTTTTTTCTAAAAAGGACCTTTGGGATTACATCGGCCCCACCTGGCTGCTCCAGGATAACCCCCCCAATCTCAAAATCCATAACTTAATTCGCATCTGCAAAGTCCATTTTGCCATGTAAGGCAACATACCCAGTTTCCAGGGATTAGGATGTGGACATCTTTGTGGGGGGTGAGTCCACTATTCTGCCTACCACAGCTAACAATGTTATACTTGCTTTGTAAAAAGTTTGAAAGTTTTCTTTGATCTTCTATGCTCTGGAACAGATTGTAGAGCATTGAGAGTCTCTCTTCCTTGAAGGTTTAGTAAAATTCTCCTGTGAAATCATAGAGACCTGGTGCTTCTTTGTAGTGTAATTCTTACAAGACTGATAGAAATTTCCTATAGTAGTTCTTATAAACTTATATAAAGGTTATAAACCTTTCTTCTCCTTCTTTGGAAATTGTTCTGTGTAAGCTTTCTATCTCTATTGGGTCAATTTCAATAAAATGTATTTTCCTAGACAATTATGTGTTTCATCTAGGTTTTCCAATCTGTTCACTTTAATGTCTGCAACATAGTTGCTTGTGTTTTAAATTTTGTATATTTCAATGATTATTTCTCCCTTGTCATTTTCTGTTTTGTATATTTGAAATTTCTCCCCTTTTTCTTAATTAGGTAAGCTAATGACTATCTGTTTTGATCCTTTTTTTTAAGAACGAGGATTTTGATTTATTAATTAGATATGTCATTTTTTTCTGTTCTCTACCTCATTAATTTTGGTTTACTCCTGGATCTGATAAATGTGTTCAATGCTCACCATCAATCCTTTTGCTGAAGTTTCCCCAGTGATTTCTTGGTTGAATGAAACTCATCCTCTAGGAGACTGCTCAAGATGAGCTGATGTGTGCAGTATTCTCTGCACCCTTACATGTTTGAAGCTGTTTTTCTGTAGACTTGATACTTGAAGGAGAGCTTGACTGAATATATGATCCTTGGTTCCTACTTTAATTTCTGATTTAAGGTGACTTTTACATCCTTGGATGCTTGATTGAGAAGATTCAGTTTACTTAGCAGTGTTACGTTGTGGTTTTCTTCACTTTACGATTTATTTTGGCAGGGGCATTTTCATAAGATGGTAGACTTTTTATTCTTATTTTCTATTTTCTCTTATAATAATATTGTTTATATTTAGACTGCTTCTATTAATTTCATGGACTTCAAGTATTTACAAGATGTCTAGTTTAAGAAGATCCTTTTCTGTGTAACCAAGTATACTTTCTTTTTACTTTTTTATTTTCTTATTATTGGGGGATGGGGTTGTAAGAGGTTGTGTGTCCTCGAATTTCTTTGTTTCTCTCTTTTTCTTGCAGGACCTGAAATTTCCCCCCTTTGGCTTCCTTTTTCCTTTATCGCCAGTTTCCAAAGGCTGTTTCTCTCTTCCTTTGTATCCTTTTCTCCCTGAAATGATGCCTTTCAAGACTGCCACCTCGATTCATGTGCCCTTCTAGGTCTTTTCCTCATTGTCAGTACCACGATTTACCAAGACTCTACAGTGTTTTATACTTCAGGTTGACATTCTTTCCAGCAATGGTTTCAAATCCATTTTTGACTTCATTCTCTCTTTCTTCTTTTCTCTTGTATACAGTCTTCCCAGGGCTGGTGCCCAAAGTGTGACATACAGCTCTACTGGGATTTGGTATTAACTGTGTTTTCACTTGCAGGTAATTTGAAGATTCTAGAATTCTCTATCTTCTGGTTATACTGAGGGTGTGGGTTTTGTATAGTTTTACTCACTCTTCCTGCTAATCTGTATTGCTTTGTGGGTAGTTCATTGCATTCTTGGGCGCACCTAGAGAAAAGCTGTTGTTTTCTGCAGAACTATAGTCATCTTAGTGATGTAGAAAAATCTGAGAGAGAGAAAGCTGGTGTATTCTTTGCATGCTGTGAAAAACCACTCAGTGATTGATTTTTCTAAAGGATAGAACTTTTAGGGCAAAAAAGCAATCAGAGAAATAGATCCATTTACTCTGAAGAGTTTAATTGCATTCAAATGTGTTTTTATACTGAGTGTCAGGGAATATAAAATAAAAATATCTTACTAAGCGTTGCCTATTACATTAAATTACTTTGAAATTCATCGTTCATCCAGCAGTCCTATAAGTAGTAAAGGTTTTATCACATAACTATTCCCACATGTGGCAGATGACGGACCAAGACTCAGAGAGACTCACTCACTTGATTTCCTGATTGCACAGGGGACTTGAGTAGAGCCAGGAGTAAAACATAAGCCCCCTGCCTGGTAACACCAGTGTATTTCCAGTACCAACCAAGCCCGGTCATAGAATTTCTCACCTCGTTCGATCTTTCCAAATTTCATTATCATTCAGTCACTTTTGTAACCTTAGGCCCCTCCTTGACAACAAATTACTAGGGAAACATACTTTTTAGTGTTTCATTTCAAATTGACTTGTACCACAAAAACAATGTAAGTTATTTAGCCAATAAGTAGGAAATATTTTCTCCACTAAGGATCCACCTTTATCTCTTTTCACAGAGGACAGTTATGGGACGGATGGGAAGGTTAGTCAGCCCAGTCTCACTGCAGACGTCAACTGGCAAAAGGCCTGGAGGATCTATACAGCGTGAATGGAAGCATCTACGAGGACAGACCAAACTATAGACTTAGTCTGGTTGACTAGACTAATTACTTGAAGGCTGCAGATAGAGTATTTGCACTGTTGAACAGTCACCACGAGCAACATAAAGCAAATAAGACTAAAAGTGCTCAAAGTGATGGGTTCCTGGCTATGTCTGCTGAGCTCTCGGCACCAGCAGAGTCAGATGAAGACCCGAGGCGTAGGGCTGGGGAAGCACCTCCTTTGACCTTGCCGGCTGACCTTCCCACCCTGCATTCCAACCGACCAACATTCAGCCCAGAGAGTAAACTTGAATGCAATAACGACATGCCCGAAGTTAATCGTTTGAATTCTGAACACTGAAGAAATCATAAAACTGACAAGTGGATGGGGCATGAAGACATCAGTCTTCTTGAACCTGATTTCAGCGGCGACGGCACGACGACGGAGCTGGTGCAGCCCGGGCCCCGGCACCAGAAGGGACTTCCCCAGGATGGTTCTCCAAGAGAAGATGCTTCTGAAGGTCGGCTGCATCTTACCACACACGCTGATGTTGACTCCATTCATCGGGATCAAAGCGCCCACCAATAGGAGCAGCCTATTTCCTCCTGCAGCCAAGAGAGGATGTCAGACCAGGTGGAGAAGAATCACAAGAAGAGGAACTTACAGAGCCTGGAAGGCAGTGCCTCCTTTCCACTCTCCTCTGATTAGATGCCATGTTACCTTACCCTAAACACAGTATTTTTTTTTTTAACTTAGTAAACTAATAAAGGCAATCATGACAACCGACGTTCCAAACTCCCCCGGGTCCTCCCCCGGGTCCACCCGTGCAGCGGAAGTCAGTGCGCGTGCGAGCGGTACGCGCCCAGGGACTCAGTTCTAAGTCGCTATTTGTCAAGAGTAGAAAGACAGGTGGATTTGTGGGGTTTTGTTTGTTCGGGAGCTACTAAAACAGTATTATCTTTTGAAAGTTGTAGGGACGTGAGCATATAAATGTTATCCAACCAAGATGGCTAGAATTGTGCCTTTCTGAGTTTCTGAAACTTGACATCCTCGGTGAAATTTCAATCCATTTTCCACGGCCTGCGAAGTGTGGTTTTGATTCATTTTTAACCACTGGAATTTTTCAAGGCCATCGTTTTTAGCTCAGTGATTTTGCACTTTGAGATCGGAATGCCATGTCTATTTGGTTAGTCTTATTTTTTTTCCAGACTTGTCAGTCTCACTGCTTGCTCTCAGTGTGACAAAGGAAAATGGACCCCCAAGGGTGACACACAGTATGGATCACATATTGTTCAACCTACGCTTTTGCCAGAAAATAATGCATGTGTTTTACCTCTACTTGCTAAAACCGATTAGCCGAAAGGCAAGGCTAAGGATGTTGGCAGTAAAAATAAATAAATAAACAAAACAAAGATTGCCTGCTTACTCTGTGCCTAGCTTCAAAGTGTTCATCATATGCTTAAAATTGCTAAATTTTTATTATTTTCTTAACTGCATAAAAGGACTGAAGACTTTTTTTTTCATCTTTGTTTTGTTTTCTTGACTTGGCTAATAAGCTTAATTGTTAAGAAAATATATCTAGTTATGAATTTATATAAGGAATTCTTTCCAGTAAAACAAACTCATGAATGTTTCATAATTTAAATGCACCGTATGTGTTGTGTGATTATTTTTAAGGCCCTCACCAGGTTCTGATTTTTTAAAAGCATAATTCAAAACTGCTTTTGAAATTCTGTGTTCTTGAAAATATTCTTGTCATGTATTAGATGTTTAAATACCAGCAAAAGGATTATTACCTCATTGAAAGTTACCAGTATCCTAGCCAACTTCCCAAGAAGGTCTTTTTTTAGCTTAACAGTAATTTTTGTTTTATTTTTAGATAATTCAAACGCATAGGTAAATTATGTTTCCTTTACGTGTTTAAGGTGAACTCTTTTAAAGAAAATTTAATATGTTATAGTTGAATCTTTTGATAACTTTAAGTCTTTATCATTGACTCTGTACATATGTTAAAATTAACTAGCTCTTTATCAGATGTGTGTGTCACCGGCTGAATGACAGATGAGACATATTTATGGTCATGAATGATGTGCTTTGTAAAAAGGTTTCAAGTTATTAGGAAGCATACTGTGTTTTTTAATCTTGTGTAATATTCTGTGATACTTTTATAGAACAATTCTGGCTTCAGGAAAGTCTAGAAGCACTATTTCTTGAAATAAAAGGTGTTTAAACTTTACCTGTTTCAGCGAAATGAACTTAACCAAGTTTCTGTGGTACACTCATTCCTTGCAAGTAAACTGGAGTCCTGATCTCAATGTACCAATACATGATTAAACATTAGCCTTGCTTGTAAAATTGATCCAAAGTCAGTGTGTTATAGAACACTCCCAGATTAATGATTTCCACACGGATGTGCCTCATTGCTGTCCGGTGGGATGTGGCAGAGGCAACCTGAGGGCCGCTTCCCGGGCAGACATCTGGGCAGCTGCACAGGGCCAGCGCTGGGTTAATTTCTCTACTGTCGCCATCTTGAAATACTCAGTCGTTTTTGAACACGGGACCCCATGTTTCCATTTTTCACTGAACCCGCAAATCAGGTAGCCAGTCCTGGGGAGCAAAAAGGTAGTTTTTCAAAAGCAAGAGGACAGGACCCCCGACCCCCTTCGAAGGAAGTTTGTGTTCTTTGGGGACCATGAATTTCGGTGGAGGCCTCGCCACCTTCCAAAACCTCAAGTGTTCTGATTGACGAATTCCATGCACTTCCCTTCTGCTTCAGATCTCCTGCGGAGCTTTGTCCCCTTCAGACAGAGACGCTAACGATCTGTGAACTGTCCAGAGCTCAGAAGGTTAAGAATAAAGGAAAAAAAACAAAGGACTTCGGGATCGCCAGTTCCATCCTTGGATAACTAAGGAAACCATCTGTATTAGTTTGGTAGGGCTGCCATAACAGAATACCACAGACTGGGTGGCTTAAACAACAGAAATTTATTTTCTCACATTTCTGGAGGCCAGAAGCCCAAGGCCAAGCTATCAGCAGGTTTGGTTTCTCGAGAGGCCTCTCTCCGTGGCCAGCAGAGGGCCACTTTTTCCTGTGTCCTCACATGGCCTTTTTCTCTGTGCATACCCATCTCGGGGGTCTCTTGATAAAAACACTAGTTATATAGGTCAGACCAGGGCTCTACCCTTAGGACCTCGTTTAACTTTACCTCTTTAAAGGTCCTCTCTCCAGATATAGTCACACAGGGGATTAGGGCTTCAGTATATGAATTTCGAGGGGACACAGTGCAGTCCAGAACAGCACAGTTTCATCGAGAGAAGAATCCCAGATAATAGTGTTGTCCGAAGACACATCTCTGTGCCTCCCTCCTTGTTCCTTTCCTATAAAATGTGACTAGGCCAAATGCTGCTATCCTGGAGGGAATTCCGTCGTAGTTCAATAACTATTCCTGGAGTAGCTACTCTGTGTAAAGGGCATGAGAGAGACTATTTCAGATCTCGAAGGGCCCTTGGAGATTGGCTGGCCACTGGGTCTCATTTGATCCCTGAGGAAGCTGATGCCCTGAAGGGCTGAGCTGAGTCCCATCTGTGCATTCCCCACGGATTCAGAAGAGAAAGAGATTTAGCAGAGGTGAGGGCCAGTCCTCTCCACCTTCTCCATTCCAAGACCCATGGGCGCACGTGCGCACGCACACACACACACACCCCAAATTAGTGAAAAGAGAGGCCGCAGTGGGACCCCATTTGGTAACGAATAGTGGAAAGAACAACGGACATGAAATTAGACAAGACTAACTTCACTGCACACTCTAGTTTTTCCTATCTGTGTGAGCTTGGAAAAGTTACATAACCTCTCAAACACAGCTTCTCTGACTATAAGAGGTTTGAATCAAGGATGGCAAATACATAGCATATGTGCTGCTTTTCCCAAAGTGTGCCCAGGGAAGACAGTGCTAATTCTTCGGGACAATTCTCCATTAAGCCAGAGCATTTGTATCCTTAGAATCCTCAATGCAGCCAGCTACTATCAACACTGCTGAATTGGTGTTGGCATGCAAGACAAAACCTATTTGCCTATGCAAATTAGATCATCTCTGAGGCTCCTCCCAGCCTTCTTTTTTTAAAAAAATCCTGGAAATTCCCTGGCAGTCCAGTAGTTAGGACTCAGTGCTTTCACTGCTGTGGCCCAGATTCAATCCCTGGTTGGGGAACTAAGATACCACCAAAAAAAAAAAAAAAAAAAAAAATTCTTGTGATGGTAGCATCTGCAGGGAATTTTGGTTAAGAGAGAAGGAATGAATACTTCACACTTTCACACTCCCACCCCAAGCCAGACATACCTACACATGTTAACCTTCTAAAAAAGATTTTTAAATGCTTCTTTTTTAGGATTTGCTTTAGAGCTGATTTGATCTCAGATATAAGAAGGTCCTCAATCCCCCTAAATTAGTCCAGTTCTGCTTGAGAGTTTCAAAATTTATTTTCATAGAAAAGAAAGATTTTTGATGGATAATTAAAATACCTAAGGAAGTTAATACCTCAGCATGGTCCACCGCCCTGGTTCATTAAGGCCTCATGACTTCCTTTTCTCTTTTTTTAAATCAACTCAAATGAAAAATTTATTTTTTCATAGAATAAAAAAATTATTTTTTTACAAAAATAAAAAATTATTTTTAAAATTTTTTGTAAATGTTACAAACTTACAAAGTTAACACACAGCGTTGAATTTTCTAATCTTCAAATCCTCTGGTATTTTATCATCTTCACAAAAGTGGCTTTCAGTGTTCCTTTCCCTTATATTAACAACAGTGACCTGTTCTGGCAGGAATTCTTCTTTGGGTTTGTGCTCTCCCTTGAAGGGGCAGGGTGGGTAATGTCAGAAAAAGCCTCTTCCCTGCCTCTCCTCCTCTCCCCCTCCCTGCTTTCCTGTTTCCCCTCCCCTCCCTACTTCTTCGCCACTTTTCTTTCTGTTTAACCCCATTCCTCCCTCCCTCCCTCCCTCCTTTATACCCTAGTGTTTAGTAGGCCTCTGTGACTTCCTATAGAGACTGCAGCAAAAGCTGGAAGAGCTGCCTAAGCCCTTCTCCCACCTCCTGCCCCTCCATCTCTAACACATCCATACTCACTGCCGTGGCTCAGATCTCAGCCTTCTATTCAGGAATCTCCAGTGACTTTGGTCCCCTCCAGAAGCTTCCTCCTTCCATCCACCCACTTGTTCCCCTCTCCACCAACCTCTCACTACCAGCTTCCCCTGGATAAGTACCACCTTCCCAGGTCTAAATTTTTCTCTAACTTTTCATCTACCCTCCTGGGCCATAACCCCATTCCCCACCTTAATCTCATCCATCTTTCATTCCCCTATCTTTTCAAATTTTACCTTTTCCTTCCATGCAAACTTTCCTGGACATAATATCTTGTCCATTTTACACTCTCCTCCAGGTAAGAAAACACTGCTGTTGTACCAAGTCTGGGGCCAAGGGAGTGAGAATTGGCCACATTTATAACCTTGCTCCTTCCCCCATTTCTTTTTTTAATAAATTTTTCAATTTTTTAATAAATTTTTCAATTTTTTAAGATAAATTTATTTATTTATTTTTTGGTTGCGTTGGGTCTTCGCTGCCGCGTGCGGGCTTTCTCTAGTTGTGGCGAGCGGGGGCTACTCTTCGTTGCGGTGCGCGGACTTCTCATTGTGGTGGCTTCCCTTGTTGTGGAGCACGAGCTCTAGGCGTGTGGACTTCAGTAGTTGTAGTACGTGGGCTTCAGTATTTGTGGCGCACGGGCTCAGTAGTTGTGGCTCGCAGGCTCTAGAGCGCAGACTCAGTAGCTGTGGCGCACAGGCTTAGTTGCTCCGCGGCATGTGGGATCTTCCCGGACCAGGGCTTGAACCCGTGTCCCCTGCATCGGCAGGCGGATTCTTAACCACTGCGCCACCAGGGAAGTCCCTTTAATAAATTTTTATTGGAGTATAGTTGATTTGCAGTGTTGTGTTAATTTCAGTGGTACAGCACAGTGAATCAGTTACGCTTATACATGTATCCACTCTTTTTTAGATTCTTTGCCCATATAGGTTCCTTCCCCCATTTCTGACCAAGAAACTTACCTAATGCGCCTACTGTTCATGCTGGTCTAGACAACTCACCTTCCTCTAAGTTGTGTGGTGGACTTTGGGGACGTCCCCAGCCTAATACTTTGGGCTGATAGCGCGCCTGTTGCTGTACGAAGTAAGCAGAGAGAATGACTTTCAAAACTGAGACTGCTCCTGTTGGGACGAGGGTGTCCCTGCTCCCTGGTGTTAGGGAAAGCACTGCAGAGGGTTGGGGCACAAGGAAACGACAAATGTTGAGGGTTTTTTGCGCTCAGCGTCGCTTCACTTTTCGGCTGGCAAAAGGAAGTGGTGAGTGAAGGTATCTACCTTCTGTTCTGAGTTTCTAGCCCCCGCCCGGGTGGGCATCCCAGGACTCCAGAATCTGCATCCTGGCCGCCGCAAACCTCTTCCCCCACGTTACCTCACCTCCTAGCCTCAACAGCACAGGTGACCCAGAGCTAGAGTGGACACAACCACCAAAAGGTTTCATCCGAAGAGGAGATGTCATCCACCGTACAACCCTGATATGTATCTGGTCACCAGGAGCTCCTAAATCAAACCCAGGAACTGAAAGGGCCGAGAGATTACAGCCTGTGTTTTCCATAATGACCATTAGGTGTCACTCTAGTGCAACTAAAGACCTCTTTGCTGGGCGCCAGGACCTGGGCCCTTGGCAAAGCTGCCATTTACATTGATTTCTACAGTAGCAGCACTATCATTTCAACAAGAAAACATGTAGAACTTGATCCATGGCAAGTTTTCGCTCTTTCTTCAGTGCCTAGGATCTTAGCCATTCCAGCGGGCCAAAGAAGAGTTTAGCTTTCCACTGATTTATATTGGTATTATGAGTTGGAATTGCATCAAACGTTGACGTTTAAATTCAAGAGTGAGCACCGAATATTGCTCTCCTTGCTTTCCAATGACTCCGTGCAATCCAAAATGTTTTTTGGCTCCCCTACACTGAAGCAACAGAGGCCATCTCTGCCTAGCTGACAATTTTAAAAAGAAGAAAGGAACTGGATGCTTTATAACAGCTCTTAAAATGCTGAGGTTTTACCAAGTCTGGGGCTAAAGCAAGGAAGATGAGTGGCCACTTTCATAACCTTTCTGTTCTCTTCATTTCTTAAAGAGAACCCGTTTTCTCATGTGTCCATTTCAAATGGCACAAAATCCAGAATGGCTCTGCCTCTCCCTTGAAAGTGTGCCATATTGAAGAGATTCAAGAGACTCCTTTTGCTTAAATTGCACACATAATTGAAGAGAAGATGGTAGACTTGGGCAGGGATTACTATTTGCTTTTTACATAAATGGCTCCCTTGTTAAATGCACGAAGCCACGGAGGAAAAGACAGCTTTACCCAGAAGTCAGCACAGAAGCACACACTCCCTCCAATTAGCCACGTATCTTGGGCCACTGTGACCTTTTAGTTTAGGTGTGCAAGGGAGTGATGGAGTGAGAAATGGAAATCAATTGCCCTGCTTTCCGCCTATAGAGTGCTCGAAGCTGGCTTCTAAATATAACCCTTTGCACCTCAGTCCATGAGTCATGCTGTTATTTCCATGGCTCTTTCAGCTCCTCCCGCCTCTTGCTCAAAAGTTTTAGATGCCAGTGTACTTAGAAAACTCTGCTGGCCGTCAGACAAGACCTCAAAATCCAGTGCTTTTTCTCCACGGTTGGGGTCTGACCGCAAGTTCTTCCTGCAGTCACAGGCCAGCTCCTGGGCCCCTTGAGCAACGACTAGCTTGCTATTCAGTAGAGACTGGGGAAAGGGAGCCTTTAACTGCTTTGTTGATCAAGTTTTGATATTTACTCCTTTGGAAATCATCCTTTTTTATGCTTGAGACTTTCCCTCGGTTTACCGATTTTATCCTTAACTTATCACGATCAACAGTGTGGCAAAGAAGAATACCCATCAAATGCCCACCATCTGCTCCCCGCCACTTCCAGGATCCCAGCAGTTAGGCAGGAACATGGCACTAGTTCAGACTAATGCAGTCTGACATGTGTCACTTCCGGGCTGAGAAAGAGAAAAGGACTTTTGCCTTTCCCTGGGCTCTTTGCCTCAGCAACCAAAACCAATCCTGAAAGTTCCAAATGGGGCAACTTCCAAGATGAGGGAGTCTCGTCAGTCTGGGTCCCTGAGGGACCCTGTGGAACAGACCCACATGGAAACGTCCCATAAATGAGAAATAAACTTTTGTGGCTATGAGGCCACTGAGATTTGGGGCTCGGCGTGTTACTTAAGCATAACTTAGCCTATCCTAACACCGACCATATTCAAGGCATAGAGTTCTGTAACCCCAAATTCTGTTTGAATTTAAATAGATACGTGGTGAAATATTTAAATTATTCTCTTTGCTAACTCAATGGAAAATGTGCTACTGCAGACTTCTGAAACTATAGTCTTAATAGTTCCCACGTGGGACACTTGGCTTCAAGGCAGAGTTATCAGTTACATAAGGAGTGCACGGCTGCCATTTTCCAGAGTAAGTTGAGGCCCATTTAATCCCATCAAACCCCTGTGTCTTTATAGTGGGAGAAAACACTGACATCATTACTTCTTCGTCTCTTCAAACAACAAAAATGCTAAGAGGCAAACTGATTTCAGTCCAACACACTTTATTCTTTTTTTTTACTTTTTTTCTGAATTTTCAATGATCAAGTATTCAAGATGTTATAAACCAAGGTTTATTAGTACATTGACAATAGATTTCATTAAACACGGGAATTATACATCTTTTACATTACCCTAAGAGGTCTCCAAATAAATATTCATTTTAAAAAATCACAAAATCAAACTCCTTTATGCAACAACTCAAAACAGCCTTTCATCTCAAGCACACCCCTACACACAAAAACACACACGCTGAACACACACTCCACTAGGATCCTAATGCCAGTTTATTTGACACAGTATTACATTTCCTTTAACTAAAGAGTTAGAGGCTGACCTGCCTGTTTCATGTTTCTAAATTAATATTTGGGGTAGAGGTATGTATTTTAAGAAAAATGCCCACTATAATACCTTACCAATTATCCTTATTTTTCATTTCTACATACAAACTTTAAACTTGTTTTGTTCACCCCTTTGGTTTAATATGTCCCTGCAATTACTTTAGTTTTCAATAATATCTTCTCCTTCAATTTTAATATGTAACAGTAGAATACCAGAAAAAGACAACACCTTCAAAACCTCAATATTAAAAACACCTTACATGGGTGTAAGGTTTTTTTGGAGAAGAAATAAGAAAAGATTATCTGAAATATATTCCACCCCCCTGAAATTCTTTGTAGCATCTGATTATTCTTGCTTAAATAAATATCAAAAGCACTGAGTTTTCCGTAGAAAAGTACTGCCCCGTACACTCTCCGTTTTTGCAGCGTAAAGTTCATGGATTAACTGTAGTAACGAGAGTAATGAGCGCTTGTTTTCTGAGAAGTTCTTCAGATTTCCAGAAGCAAAGCACATGCTGCCCCTTATCAGTGAAATACTGTGAATTCAGTGGTGCATCGTTGCGGTGAGCTTGCATCATCAAATACTTTGAGCACCGAGGCGTTTATTTTTTAATGTTGCAAAAGCAAATACCCAGGGAGGGTTTTCGTCATATCTGACCCTTCCAAGGGCTGAGTAAAAACGAAGTGCTTAAAATAACCTCTTCAAACGTACACAGATCTGATTCCTATGTGGCAAGAAGTCTGGGACAGATACCAGCAGCATCCTGGAAGGTAAGGAAAGGAGAGAAGACAGAAAAGATAAAGTGCGCGAGGCCACGAACTTTGCCTTCCCAGCCATGGCACCCCCTTCTGTTCCATGAAAGAGGAAATGCAGATATGTGTGTGTAAAGGATATCTACCGGTCTGTATAACAGAATTAGCAAAACTGCAGTCTAGGCAATTCTGGGATTATGCAGTATTTTGATGTCTATCTGCTACTTAGACTACTCAGGACGCACCTATATATCAATAGTTATGTTGGTATTTCTGTGCCACTTAGGATGTTTTAAGTACACACAACATCACAGCGTATAACTGGCTACCACTCCAGGCTTGGCCTCTCCTGCTGCTCCGGGGCACAGCTAGAGAATCTCTGCAAATGCTTCAGGTCCATTCAAACTATGAAGCTTCTCTTCCCTTTGGTGCACTTGTAGTTGATACAAAACAGGCTTCAAAAAGAAACTCTCTGGCGCCAAGTCCACCAAACAATGCAAGCTGGAAACGCAGACTAAGGGAGAAGTGTCTTGGTGGTTGGTAAAAAGGTAGGGCTGCCATTACCTTCTGCAGGTAAGCAGACATTTCTAGGCACATGCTCCTGTTTTTCCCTGCAGCTACTAAGGGTAACAATCAGGAATAATCGGGTTGTGGTTTGGTTTATAACATACAACACTTTGTTCACTTAACATGTAACACTTTGTATGTGTCCATTTAAAACTTTTATGAAGAAACTTAAAAGCTATAGTCACTTAGAGAAACTAATATAAATGTTAACATTCTGAAAGAGGGGGGAAAAAAAAAGCATACACTTGAAATCCCCAAAACTCAAATTCAACAAATCTGAACCACCTTTCCTCATTATGATTCATTTCAGAAACTCTACTGAGACTAATTGTTAACATTAAAATTGGATTTGTTCTATATTAAATAGGAACTATAAATAAATACTTGAGGTATGTTAGGACAAACAATTGTGAATATAAGACTTAGGTAAATAAATGTAAATTTACCTTGAAAATCAAAACATTAAATTTTGATGTTTCCTACAGATTTTTCTTTCTCTGTTTTACACAAGGAAATAATAATTACTCTTCAGAAACAGTAACACATCAAAAAATGAAATGCTTCACCTCACTATCTTATAGTCACATCTTACCTATGTTAACCAAAACTACTGTACAGCATTAGGTAGTGTAAGAAGTGCACAATAGAGAAACATGTCTCCGAACCCTGACTGGGCCACTATGTACAATCCTAAACAAATCACGTTAACTCTCTGAGCCTCAGTTTTCATGATCTGTTTAAAAAGAAGAAAAACAATAAAAATAGTTATCTTGAAAAGTTATGAAGAGGATTTAAATGCAGGATGTATATTAAGTGCTTGACAAAACGCTCTGCCAATCTTCTACATTCAACAAATGCTAATTTGTTTCCTCTCTGCTGCTCCTTTCTTTCCCCTACCCTAGTTCTGCATGACTTTTGACTGTTTTCAAGAGTTACATCCACCTACAAAGGCTATGGATTTCAAGCTACAGAAGATAACCAAAATAATGTGTACTAACTGCCCACTCCACCCCCTGGGGTTTCTAAATTAATAGGCTAGACTCAAGGATATTATATTTGCACATTAAAGTCAAATAATACATTAATCTATAGAGTTTTGAAAAGAAGAAGGTGACCTTTCCAAAAAATAAGTAATTAGAAGCCTAAGCTAACGGAGAGTGGCAATTAAACTTTTAACAGGAGTGGCGACTCTAAAGTAACACGACCAATTTATTATCAAGCATATAAGGACCTCATATATATATACAATTAAATGGTGTCATCTATCAAGTAGTCACTTCAGTTGACTGTGTAATAGTCCAATGAGGCCACCAGAACCCAAAGCATTCTGGGGACAACTCTTATTTGGTACATATTCCAAAACGTCAGTCCCCCAAGATTTTTACTACTTATTCTACATTCACCAACAACACAGTAATGATATACCTGCTATTTATAAATACCAGATACTTGAGGAAGTACAATATTAACATTGTGGTGTACAGTTCAGGCCAATGTCTTTGAATTATGGCCCAATCAACCCAAAGGATTTCACAGATTGGCAGATGGTAATTGGGTAAAATGGTGCCTGATAGGGAAATGGTGCTCAGTCAGTGATGGCTGAACTGGATGACTGTTCATGGTAGAGAAGGGGGAGGGGATCTCTAATTATACCTGATGAGTCCACCATTTCAGATCGTAGATTTCTAAGAGTAGCTCCTTTTCAAAATGTGCTACTAAGAAGAGAGAAATTCTAAGAGTGTTGGAACACACAATCTTAGCTACAAAAAAAAAAAAAAAAAAAAGTGCCAATCCCACTAAAATTCTCTCAGTGCGGTTTCTTAACCTTCAGAGGAAAATTAAGAAAATACCTATTCCCAATCTACATATCTTTAGCTCCAACACAAAAGGAAACTTTCTCTTCTAAAGGATTAAAGATCTCCCACAAAGCGTAAAGGGGATCGCTAAGCCCCCAGAGTAGACATGAAGATAATCAGCAAAGTTCTCTGAAGACCTTCGGACTACACCAAGTTGACCAAAGTTTGACAGACACGGTGTAATTACAGGCAACAGTGCTTCTTATGACGTAGCCAAACAAGTCTGCCCCAAGGGAAGTCCTTGTCACCTGGGACCACTGACTCCACCCCTTGTAGACATTATTTAGTCTAACAATGAGAACCCTCTCCATAAACGGCATGCAACCAAGAGAACCATTTGACCAATGACATTCCTAGGTAGAGAAGAAAACAACCTTGAACCCAGGAATCTTCACACAAGTCCACCTATGCAGCCATGGATGGAGGGCAAAAAGCCAGAATCATGGGTCAGTCTCATCCCTTCTGTGGAAGACTGTAAATCAGCCAAGGAAACCATTTCCCAAATTAGCCTTGCAGAAGCATAGGCTCATTGGCAGAAACCGTCCACAATCCTATTGATATTTGTACATTATAGTCCCTCCTAAGTCTGAGTTGTCATGATTCTTTTTCTGAGCAGCCAGATTCCATGAGTTAACTTGCCATCAGTCCACAGTGCCGTCGGGAGGCATCTACCTTAAGGACCACATAGAAAACATTCTGTGTGGCATCTAAATCAAAGTGATGTGCTGGGAGATACTGAAAAGGATGATGGATGTTGAACACCGAGGGCATTTAGGAACAGAAAAATCCTCTCTCAGAGTCACTTCAGGAAGGTTACAGTAGAAAGGAATTAAATGGAGGTATAAAATGATTCAGATAAGGTAGGATTCAGTATGACAGACCAGTTTATTTCGCATAATTTTTAACCATTACTTGGGATCATAACCTAAATCCAGTTCACAGATCTCCCTCCTCCTGTGCTCAAGGTGATCTTCCTGATTAAATGACTTCATTTCTGAGTGACTGCAGCAATTTTCTGCACATAAAAAAAGAAAGCTACACATGGGCTAGTGCTTCCAGGTATATAACTAAAACGGTCAGATGAGACTCAGTCTTACTTCTGTGGGATTTCTTTTTCCAACTATTTTGAGTGTCAAGGTTACAATCCTCAACAACCCTTATGTGGGCCCTTAAAAGCTAAAAGAGGGCTTCCCTGGTGGCACAGTGGTTGAGAATCCGCCTGCCAATGCAGGGGACACGGGTTCGAGCCCTGGTCTGGGAAGATCCCACATGCCGCGGAGCAACAAAGCCCATGCAGCACAACTACTGAGCCTGCGTTCTAGAGGCCGCGAGCCACAACTACTGAGCCTGTGCGCTGCAACTACTGAAGCCTGCGCACCTAGAGCCCATGCTCCTCAACAAGAGAAGCCACCGCAATAAGAAGCCTGCGCACCGCAAAGAAGAGTAGCCCCCGCTCGTTGCCAACTAGAGAGAGCCCGCATGCAGGAACGAAGAGCCAACACAGCCAAAAATAAATAAATAAATTTATAAAAAAAAAAAAAAAAACTAAAAGAATTTCTGCAGCAATTTTCTTTGGATGAGAAAGCCATCAGTTTCTTTCCTTATTATGCATCTCAAATGACAGTTTCTAGCCATATTGTTTAGCACACGAGTGTTAAAGCCCCTTAATGAAAGAATCCTGAAGTTGATATTCAAGCTCTCAGGTTCATGATTCAGCAGCTTCTTTAACTCTTTTACGGTGGGGCAGATAGACTAAAAGAGAATGTGTCTTATGAAACGAAGTAGCTGTTCCCTTTTTCACGCTACGCTTATGGTTCCTTTGAAGCATTTGAAAAGTTCTACCCGATTTTTAGCTCTGCTATGGCTTACAATGCTATTAACAGTACTTTAGGGAAAGTTTAGCTTCCTAATTTTAGAACCGTATCTGCTTTAGTCTCTGACACCAAAAGTAACATGCTGCACTTACAGTTTCCCAATCAAATTGCATAGTTGAGGCAAATTCATTTGTGCTTTGTAGCAGGACTCACAGTAGGTGTTCATATCTAAAAACTTCGCTTTGTAAATGCAAAATCATGGTCAAGCTCACCCTTGTTCAGAGTGCATGCTAATGATATGCACCGCCATCACACTTCCCATGATTTTGTTAATCATGCACCCAGCCTTATACCATATTGGAGAATGAGCATCAAAGTTAACAACTCAGGGGCTTCCCTGGTGGCGCAGTGGTTGAGAGTCCGCCTGCCGATGCAGGGGACACGGGTTCGTGCCCCGGTCCGGGAAGATCCCACGTGCCGCGGAGCGGCTGGGCCCGTGAGCCATGGCCGCTGAGCCTGCGCGTCCGGAGCCTGTGCTCCGCAACGGGAGACGTCACAGCAGTGAGAGGCCCGCGTACCGCAAAAAAAAAAAAAAAAAAAAATTAACAACTCAGAAATGGTAACAACTCTATCTAAACTCCTCCTTCTTGGAGAGAAGAGGGGAAAGGCTCAGTCTTGTTGAGGTATCCAGCCCTCAATCAACAGTGGCTGTGTATACTGAGTTTTGTTGGTTTGAGGATTGTGTCTTTAGAGGTTAAAAAAAGAAAGAAAGAAAAGAAGGCACGGGTGTTTCTCAAGTCACCATATTCAACTCAACCAACAAAAGTCTTCCATTTTCAAGCTTCAGAAGGGAGGCTACATGGCAGCAGGGCTTTCTTCCAGCCCCTGGTCTGGGGAGGAACTTATTGCTTCTAGGAAGGGCCCCGGATAGGTCTGTGCTGTGTACTGGATCCCTTTTTGCAGACCAGTCTCTTCGTGGAATTCTCCCTGGGTGCTGAAAGCTGGGCAAGATCTAGTCCGGACAGACTTATCCGCACTGTCGCTGGGGCCCACCGTCTCACTCACAGTACTCAGAGGGAATTCTCTCCACCTCTGCCTCTGTAGCTCTTCCTCCTTGTATTTAATGGAGTACCAGGCCAAAAAAATAAAAATGAAGCCAACAAATTTGAGGCCGGCTGCCAAACCAAAATAGACAAAACGAAATGATGTGACATCGTACTCCCAGCAAGAGCCCTGCACGCCACACTCCTGTTGCCAGAGCATGCAGGTGGTGTCGATGACTGCTCCAAAGTAGATTGGAGTAGGAATGTACGCTAGAGTTGTCGGAAAAAGAAAAAGAAAAACAGTTAGCACATCTTATAAGAGGAGACAGATCTGTAAATTAACAGGATGCTTGTTTGCTCTAAAAACCAGGTGAAGGGAGTGGTTTTCTCGTGTTACTTGATTTTTTGTAAATATATATCACATCTTGTCATAATATTCTTATCATAGAAATGCTCACTAAATTGCAAATACTTTAAATCTTCTAGTTTGGAACTCAGAATGTGTTTTGGTTTTTAGGCATTTTATGATATTTATTTTATGATTTATTATTATTTATTATAGTTGACATATTATGATATAAAATGTCTAAAAAGCATTAACACATCTTTAGACATAAAAATTTCTATTGATAAAAATGCAATTAGGGAGGGGAGCTCCCTAGCGGTCCAGTGGTCAGGACTCAGTGCTTTCACTGCCGTAGCCCCAGGGTTCGATCCCTGGTGTGGCACCTAAGATCCCACAAGCCTCTCTGCCCAGCCGAGAAAATTTAAAAAAATAATGCAATTAGGGAATCCTTTTTTTTTTTTTTTTTTTTTGCGGTATGCAGGCCTCTCACTGTCGGGGCCTCTCCCGTTGCGGAGCACCGTTATTTATTATAGTTGACATATTATGATATAAAATGTCTAAAAAGCATTAACACATCTTTAGACATAAAAATTTCTATTGATAAAAATGCAATTAGGGAGGGGAGCTCCCTAGCGGTCCAGTGGTCAGGACTCAGTGCTTTCACTGCCGTAGCCCCAGGGTTCGATCCCTGGTGTGGCACCTAAGATCCCACAAGCCTCTCTGCCCAGCCGAGAAAATTTAAAAAAATAATGCAATTAGGGAATCCTTTTTTTTTTTTTTTTTGCGGTATGCAGGCCTCTCACTGTCGTGGCCTCTCCCGTTGCGGAGCACAGGCTCCGGACGCGCAGGTCCAGTGGCCATGGCTCACGGGCCCAGCCGCTCTGCGGCATGTGGGATCCTCCCGGACCGGGGCACGAACCCGTGTCCCCTGCATCGGCAGGCGGACTCTCAACCACTGCGCCACCAGGGAAGCCCAGGGAATCCTTTTCAACTTAAAAAATCAGATTTTGTTACGAAATACACAACTGGCCATATTAGAACCCTTTATGATCCACAAAAATTCAGTACACTTAGTTCTTGTGGGTTGGGTTCTAGCCTTGGATGCAGGAAGAGTATAAGGCAAGCACTGTGCCCTATAAGTCGGAAAGCACATCAAATGGCTCTTGGAGTATGGAAATAAATAAGGCATAATATTCATCTTTACAGCTTATGCAGCACCTGTGGTGAGTAGCAGCTTCATTGTTTGGGCTATGATGTAGACATTTCTTTACTCGCATAAGGAAAAATGTCTACCCAAGTAGACCTCCTTCATCACGTGCTACTCCCTTTGCTGAAATGTGTCTCCATTCCCAACTTGTTCACCTTGCAAATATCTACTCCCCCTTTAAATTCCTGACTCATTCACATGCTACCATATTACCATTGCATTTTGTGTACACCTCCATTTTGTCCACTATCACCCAGTATTTAAACTATTTGTAAGTCTGTCACCCATAAGCTCCTCGATGGCAGGGACCGTGCCTTTTATTCTTCACATCCCAAAAAGGACCTATCAGGACAGCCCATGGATCCTCAATAAGAGTTTATAAAAGGAAGTGATGAATGGAAGGAAAGGAAGAAGAAAAGAGAGAAGGGAGGAAGGGAAGGAGGAGGGGAAGAAGGGAGAGAGGACAGGTGGGCTAATAGCCCAGGAGGCTGCGAGTGGTACATTTTTATCTTTTGGCTGCACCCCACGGCATGTGGGATCTTAATTCCCTGACCAGGGATCGAACCCAAGCCCTCTGCATTGGCAGCATGGAGTCTTAACCACTGGACGCCAGGGAAGTCCCCCAAGTGATACATTTTTAAATACGCTGTATTCATTTCAAAGGAGATATGGTCACTACAACTGAAATGTAACATTATTTGGGCTGGGCAAAATAGATGAAGGGGATTCAGAGGTACAAAACTTAAATCATAAATAAGTCACAGGGATGTAATACACAGCATAAGGAATACGGTCAATAATATTGTAATAATGTTGTACGGGGATAGATGGTTACTGGACTTATCATTGTGCTCACGTCGTAATGTTTGCAAATGTCAAATTGTTAAGTAGTACACTGGGAACTAACATAATATTGTACATCAACTATGTGTCACTTTTTAAAAATGTAACATCATTGAAATACCTGAAACTCTCTTCTTGCTTTGGCCCTTGGGGAAATGGAAAATGGCCGGTTGGCCTAACTATACTTTTTCATAATCAGTGGAACTTAAGGTAAGGTTGAATTAAATAATAAATGCCTGATATGTTTGTTCTCCCTCCACTAATTCCTTATGCTGTGGTGTGCATCTCTTGACTTATTCCGCATCCATATGAAATCACCCAAGCCCCTGGCATCAGAGACAGGCCAAGCAAAAAGGAGGAACTACTTTTTTCTTTTCTTATTCAACTACCCCTTTGCTAAACAAATTTCCTTCTTTGAAAATAACTTTTTTGTTTTCAATGAGAAGTATAAGGCAAACTTCTTAACTCAATCAAAGAATGTCAGTAGTTCCTTGAACCAGCATTCTTTGGAAAACGGTGCTCTCAAAGTATTAATGTTACCAAAAAAATAAGCCGCCCAAGGAGTTCTCTGGCGGTCCAGTGGTTAGGACTTGGCGCTTTCACTGTCACGGCGGGGGTTCGATCCCTGGTCGGGGAACTAAGATCCCGAAAGCCGTGTGGCATGGCGCCCCCTCCGCAAAATAAGTAAAATTAAAATCTGATATTTAAAAAAAACAATAATAATAAGCCACCTAATTCAAAGCCACCAGAAGCCTTTGATGCCCACTGACAAGTCCTCACTCTAAGTCTGGGCCATCAAGCACAACATGAGACAAAATGAGAATTTCAGAGCGTATTCATGTTGTCAAGGGCCAGATGATTTTTAAGTGTTTAAAATGTTTCATCCTTCAAGATTGAAATAAGCAACTTGAATCAAAAAAGTAATTTTTTGTGCTGTGGACAATGATACTGATTACTGGGGAAAATAACAGCTGAAGAAGATGACAGACTGCCACTTAAGAAAGAAAAAATATGCCTGACGATGAGGAAGTCATATAAAAATACATTGAAATCCATCAAGGGAATGGGCCACTTCACACGCTGTTTCCCAGTCACTGTCCCAAGACATCACAAGTGATGCAGTGTTTATAAAAATCAGAAGGCTATTCTTCACGTCCAAATAAACTCTGGGACTTACCCCATTGACATAGCGCTAACGAGCTTCTATTGTTAATAAGTAAAACGTAGTCCTTAGATATCAGTTTGGAAAACTTTCTCTTTTTTGTTTTTAGAATTTTTAATTTCTATTCCTCAGGAAACTTGATCGGTATACTCTTTACCCAGCCCAATAAAATGACTGGAAAGAAGTAAGAATTGAAGTTTTCACACACACACAAAAATGAGCAACAATTCCCATCACTTTCATGTTACAAAAGGCACAAAAGGGACAAAAACATCAGGATCGTAAGCCCGTAACAATTTCTGGGTTCAAGATTTCTTACTCTACGAAACTCTGGGGAATTTAGCCCAAGTTTATGTTCACAGTGAAAGAGAAACTGATCTAAAGTCAGTTTTGTTTTCTTTCATCAGTGACAGAATTACTCAGCTTTTAGCCCAAGTCAGGAAATGAGGAAGTTGTGCCTGACACTAACCTGTAAAATCCTAACTGCTATGAATGGTAACAAATGACTTGACTTGCCATTTTTAAAGGACAGTGGAAATTTGCCATCTACAAAGAGGAACAAAGAGGCACTCTTGGAAATACAGGAACATACCAAGTGTTCGCAATAAAACAAACTGCATTCCCAGGGCAAAAGGTCTCTCTTCATCTTCTACGGACCTACGAAGAAGGTAAAGAAAGAAATGTTTTAGAATAATGACCTGAAGAAAATGAATGTCAAATCAAGCTTGCTTAGCTGCAGAGCCAGGGAAAAAACATGCTGGGCCAAAATATTGAATTCGCTAGAATTTACTAACAATAGCAGAACAAGACTGCTTATGGCTAAATCACCGAACAAAGGTCTCCCCAGTGAGACTGCAAAGAAACTCCGATTAACTCCACTTTCTGTGTAAATAACGGTGGAAGGACAAAGGTTCAGAGCTGAAGGTATAGAAGGTGAACGTACAGAAGTGGCTCTAACTGCGTTTGCTGAAGGTACAGAAGTGGCTCTGAGTTTGCAAAATCAATTCTGTTAAAAAAAATATATATATATATGTAGCATTTTATCCTAACTATTGCATTCTTTTTCTCTGTTTGCCTGCACTTTCCAGAATGGTAGGTGTGTACACTGAACATGACTCCTGTAATTTCTCAAGTATAGAGAAAAAAGGTTTTTTTAAAAAATGGTCCCAAAATGTGTAGGAAACAAGTCAAAAGTTAAAAGAAGAATGAACCCTTCCCAGTCACCTCACATTTTCTTCTTTTCCTAAAACTTATGCTCCAAGTAATTCCCACATGGCAGGAAGATTGGAGTCTATTGATTTTGTAATTAGTAAAGATTAAAGGGCTCTTTTTCTCAAGTTTTGGGTTAGAAGCCAACTGGTGATCTGCCATGTTTGAACATTATAAAATGGGCAGCCCTTATCTGGGTTATTTAACATCTCTTGTAGAATTAAAGTTCAAAGTATTAGATTATTAATGATTCACATTTTTTCATGACGAAGTACTTTATCCTTTCTATCCCATACACATAGGGTTCTCGGTATATAATGTAAAATTCCCAAGGACCAGCATGCTTGTCATCTTTTCCCCTAATTTCTTTATTTTTCTCATAGCAATTTCCCCAGTGTGGAACACATTTTTGTTACTCCATAAGTATCTGCTGATGGAGGAATTGAGTGAGTAAACCATTGGGACCAATGGGACTTTCGTGTGCTGTTATCTGTCAAGGAATGCATCGGCTGAACATCGTCTAACTCAGCATCCCGTAGAAGGGAAGCCAGAATATGCAGAACAAGCATGGGGGCAGCCCAACTGCCCTGCTAAGAATGACGCCTCAGCAGATGCATCCCACCAGGTGCCCAGCCTTGTGGGGTACTGAGGAACCAGGGAGGACATAAAAGGGAGAAGAGAGACTGACACCCCTCACTCCCTCAGTCCCAGCCCCCCTAAAGCTGCTGTGGGCGTGCTTTTGTTTCTTCACCACGCTGCCCCCCTTCCTTCCTTGGTCCACTGCAGTCTTTACTGCAAATACCAAAACTCTGATCCGAACGTGCTGGCGTCAGCATTTTAAATAGGGCTTCCATTAAGGTAACTTTCACATTCTCTCTTAGAAGCCAAAAAACACGAACAGGATATGTAACACAGCAAAGAAAGCACAGCATGAACAACTTAATAAATACGTTTCCAGGTCTGTCCTTTCCTTGATTCAATGTCAAAATTTATGACAGTGAAATTAATTAAAGCAGCATTTGGAACTGCAAGACCAGCAGCAAAATGGCACTGATCCTGGAGTATTCACCGTCTACAAGGTTGAAGATAATATTCTTCACTATGTGCACAATTTAGCAACTTCCCCAAATGACTTGCCGCCTCCTCTAGGGCCAGGTTCCTTGTAGCTATAACAGTCATGGCTTTCAGTTCCTGCGCTTGAACCTTTTAAGGTAGAGACTTCAGGGACCAAAGGCGCCCAAAATAAGTTTCCCTGAACTATAGGGAGAGAACGCATCTGAATAAAGAAAGTTTAGAAGTATGAAATGTTACCATCTTCCCTTCCTTTCCTGACATGGGAAAACTCCCTTCTCTTAAGTTCACCAGGTAAATGTCTGAGCACTTTCCTGCACAATCTCACTTTGCTTTCCTCTCTGTTTTACCACATCAGCCCCCAGTCTGGACCAGGAATTCTGGCAACTCTGAGTGTATAACCCACCCTAGACGTTGAATGCTGTCCTCACCTGAGAGTTACTATGATGGCTGATGGCTGGGCACATGCTGTGATGAAGGTCACTATGAACAGAAAAGCTAAGAACGGAATGAGGGTGTTACAGCTCCGTTTACACTTCCCAGACACAGCGTAGCCGTTCTCATTGAGATACGTTTTGACAATAACCACGCGGAGCTGGCTGCGCTGCCCCACTGTGGGAGGCGTGATCACTTGGCGGCTTTGGACACAGGTGCACTCTGTGTAATTCCGTATCTAAGTGATAACAAAGATCAGTTGGATGCTAAGCAAAATTCAGCATAGGAATAGTCAGACAAAGTTAAAATGCTCTAAAATCGCTCTAGCATTAAAAAATATGCAGAATATTTCATTGAAAATATCTTCTGGGAGTTCCCTGGTGGCCTAGTGGTTAGGATTCCAGGCTTTCACTGCCATGGCCCGGGTTCAACCCCTGGTTGGGAAACTGAGATCCCACAAGCCTCACAGAGCGGCCAAAAAAAAAAGAAAAAGAAAAAAGAAAGAAAAGAAATTATCTTCCTCGTTTCAACAGTTAGGATCCAAAGAGTGCATCTAACAACATCAAAATCTGCTGGTCAAGACTGTTTAAACCTAAACTTTGATAAGAAGATTTCAACGTTCAATTCTATACCATTCACATTCCATATGCTCATTCGGGGTCATAATCATATGCTGTTTCCATGGTTGTTTAATTCTGGGGCTCTCCAATTAAAGAAACCCTTCAAAAACAGGAACTAAGCCTTATTTTTATTTGTGCTCACCAGAGTACCTAGCATAACCCTGAACACAGTGTAGGACCTAAAGCAAATATCTGTTAAATAAATACAGAAAATTCATAACGCAACCGTGATGACTTCAGCGTCTATAATAGTGAACATATCATTGGCTGTTTCATTTGAAACCAGCTAATGCAAAGGACTAAAAACGTGTTTCAAACAAAACAGCCAATTAACCTTTCCCACCTATTATGCTGCTTTTACTGAATGGACATCAGATGAATTCACTGTCACTGTGACCTCTTGACCACCTAGAGAAGCAGGAGGAACAAATACAAAGATGGGCCACTGTTTGGCTGCCTGTGCTCCAAGGACTGTGGGCCTCTTTGTAAGAATGATGGCTGGCCCGGGGATATGATCCGCAAGGAGCCCGTGTTTTCCCCACTCCCCTGAAGAGAGTTTTGAAGCCTCAGGTTATTGTTTATCTTGGCAAATGACCAGATGTCTGGGCCAGAGTAAGGTCCAGAAAGCCTGATGTTATCTCCTTCCACTCCCTTCTTTTTGCACTCCCAGGAAAGAAAGTCCAGAAATGGAACTAGATTCCATAAAATAGGACATGTGGTCATCTGTGTGCGTGACCTCCTTAGTCGTACTTACATCCACATTTATTGCCAAGGGTAAGGCTGGTCAAAGTTGCTACCGATTTTTAATTATGCAATGCTCTTGGTTTTCCTTATCAATTGAGTTTTTAGTGTGTTGTTTGGTTAACCCTACAATGTGTAGCAAGACATCTTTGCATATTTCTGAGTTATCCTTTCCAATAACTAGACTAGAAGACAAGTTGTATACATGGCTGCTTAAATAGGGATAATCCATGCCCCTGTTGTTAGAAAAGTGTGTATCAATTTTTCAAATTGTGATAAGACAGAGACACTTCACGCTTATGTGCTACTTATACGCTTGTGTTGTCAATTTTCAGCATGATATCAAGTGAGTGTAATAAAGTCATTTTTAAAGTTAAAAAAAAAAATGAGCACGCTGTACCAGAGGACTCACTCACTCCCAGGGAAGAACTTAGCCACTGAGAAGAATAGATCTCATTGTCCCTTTCAATTCAGTCACACCCTGGAGCTCACCAATTACATAACTGGGGGCCAGCAAAAGGAATCTCAATTTATCACTATAGTTTAAAACTCAGAAATCAAATATGACATCCCCAAAAGAGGCAGTCAGCAGTATAATCCCACATCGCCTGCACAGAACAAGCAAATGCACTTTAACCTTTTAATGAAAGCAGCCTCCTACAATCTCTTCTTATGCAAAGAATGAAACAAGGCTCAATAAAGAACTGAGTAGACTATGAAAACCTTCTCCCACAGTATTACAGACTATTTATAATTCACGGGGAAGGGAATTCTCAAAATAGCCTATTCTTGAACTGACAGAAATATCTTTACTCTGAAAGTTTAAAAAAAAAGTCTGAACTAATAGTCTATGAAAAATGGCCATTGCCCATCTACAGGCTCTGATCAGGGGAGGTGCTCTCCTATTCTCTTCTATCAGCACCAAATGTGGTCGTCTTGACCTTCAAGTCCATCACAAGGGCCCTATCAGGGTAACAAAGGAGAAAGCTAGCACTCAACCTTATAAAATTTCACTGGGTTGGCACAGAATGTAAGCAGGGGAGTGCTGATGTGGAATCAGATCACTATACACAAATGCTCCAATCATCCCTGGAAAAAAAAATGATATAGTATTGCATAATTTTCTTTCCTCTGGGTGTTTGACAGAGGGTATTTTGTAGATTATTTGAAGTTTCTTGAAAAGGGAGACTGAAGCCTTGTGTTTGCATATGAAATCTAACAACAGTACAGGAACTTGTGAAATATACTCACCCCGGTGCTCATGTTACCACTATTAACACAGCCAGCCAGACAAGGGTTAAAGTATGTAATTCCATCCGATCCACACACTGGCTCATACTCGTGTATTTTACAACCACAATTCACATTGCAGCTTCCTGTCAGATTCCTATGAGGCATGGTCAGAGAAGGTCTAAGAAAAAAAAGAAGTAGACCATGAGCAAATTTGCTAAAATAAAACTCATGGGACAGTTCTTGATGTTCAGTCACGTGTCCGTTTTAGAGAAGATATTGCCATGAAATCAAAACCATGGTACCTTGACGTAGCACCCTAGATAATTATTTTTATGACTTTAAAACAAAATATAAAGAAAAATGTTTCAATTTTCTGGTCCTACAGATTCAGTACGACGTTCGTATCAAATTATTTATCATACCTCGATTCTATCCTCCATCTTGGTGATACGGATCTGAGCTCAGACGTTCTAACCTTCATATAACTAAACTATTCACTATAGACACTTGGCTCTATGTCTTAACAAATTGGACCCTCAATTTCTTTAACTGTAAAATGGAAGAAATACTCTTCTGTGCCAAACTAATAATATCATGAGGGGGACATTAACATGGAATCCATCAGAGTTATCAACATAAGGTCCTTTGACCAAAAACTTTAATTATTCTGGAATAAATTATCAAAGAAAGACATGGGACTCTAGAAAATCAAAAGGAGGTGATTTTTCAAAGACCCTCAGGAATCACATCACTGGTTTGATTCAGATGACCAGAGAAGAACCATTAAACTCTCCTTCCCTCAAGAATGCCCAGATGTGGATTTACAGGCAAACGTGATGGGTTCTGTTTTCTCATGAGATCATGATGTCTGATTCAAAGAAGTGATACAATATTTTAAACTCTAATAAAATCAGTTCAGGCAAGAAATATAAAAGGAGGAAAGGGGACTTCCCTGGCAGTCCAGTGGTTAGGACTCTGCACTTCCAATGCAGGGGGTGCGGGTTTGATCCCTGGTTGGGGAACTAAGATCCCACATGCCTCGTGGCCAAAAATCCAAGACATAAAACAGAAGCAATATTGTAACAAATTCAATAGAGACTTTAAAAATGGTCCACATCAAAAGAATCTAAAAAAGGCGGGGAGGGCAGGCAAGTAAGGATATAGGGCCCGAGAGAGAGATGTAAGGAAATGGCTATGGAAAGACAGAGGCAGGCAGGTACCCAGAGGGAATCATGGAAGGATGAAAGGGGCCCTGAGTGCTCACATCCAATGACCTCCTTCCTTTGCTTTCATGACCACCATTTTTAGGTGTCACTGATGACGTACCCTTCCTAAAGCCACATGAACTGGCAATAGCAGATCCTTCATTCACCTGTCCAACTATCCATCCTCCCTCCATTCAGCAGATATTTTGGAATGTCTGTTATGTTCCAGGACTTACCTTTAATGACTATGTTGAGTAACCACTCACCCAGTAGCCTAGTCCATCCCAACCATATGTATTAATCCATAAACATAAAGTGTTGTTTGTTCAAAGGCTTTTCTCCTGTGTCCTCTGTCACACATTGATAACTGAGTCATCGAATTTTAATGGAAGGAACAAGTTCACAGCAATATTTAAACCTTACCAAGAAAGACTTCCAAAGAGGCAAAAGGAAAATAAACTCTATTCTTCATTCATATCCCTCCACAGAAGAAATTGTCACAAGACTCTCATAATTATTATATTCACCAACTCTTAGAATCATACCATTCGGTAGTTAGAGAAAGCCCGCGCACAGCAATGAAGACCCAATGCAGCCAAATAAATAAATAAATAAATAAATAAATAAATAAATTGAATATACCTTTAAAATGTGATTCGGGACCAGTAATTCTCACAGGGGCAGCAAATTCGGCAATGTCAGGAGACATTTTTGTTTGTCACATCTAAAGGGATGCTACTGGCATCTAGTGGGTAGAGGCCAGGGCTGCTTCTAAAAGTCCAACAATACACAGAACAGCCCCTCCCCAGGATAAGGAATTAACTGACTCAAATCTCAATATACTGAGTCTGAGAAGCCCTGTTCTAGACCTATTTCCACATTCCAAGGATGATGAAATGGACATCTAAGGAAGCCAAATGATTCATTATGAGGCTGATTGGTGCTATTTTTAAAAAACATTTATTTATTTATTTATTTATTTTTGGCTGCGTTGGGTCTTAGTTGCAGCCTGAAGGCTCTTTAGTTGTGGCGCATGGGCTTAGTGGCCCCACGGCATGTGGGATCTTTGTTCCCCAACCAAGGATCGAACTCACACCCCCTGCACTGGAAGGCAGATTCTCAACCATTGGACCACCAGGGAAGTCCTGATTAGTGCTGTTTTAATTGATATCACATGAAGAGTATTCTGTGTGAATTACTATGATCTTCACTAGTTCTTCAAGAACCAAACTGCAAGCTATGACCAAATAAAAGGGATTTATATGCCTGTGTGCTTAGTCACTAAAAATGACACGCTTCAAATCCATACAATAGGGCTTTTACTATGCATATTTAAAAGTTACAAGGAATTTCCTATTAACAGCATGCTTCGTATTCATTTATGACAGCCACATATTTCAAATACCTCTCCTTTATGGGTATGTCCACTCAAGAGAAAGGAATCTAAAGAGAATGTCAACAGATGCTCAGAACACACATCAATGACAGGAAGGCAAAAGCTTTCCTGAGTTCTGCAAACAAAGGTACAGTCCCAGGTCACCCTTGGGTATGCTTGCTTTTCTCATGAGATCATGGTGTCTGATACAAAGAAATGATACAATATGGAAAGCTCTAAGAAAATCAAAACAAGCAACAAATATAAATAGCAGTGAAAAGAAAGAGGCATTCATGGAAAATGTCATTCGGAAAAAAGGCCATAGTGGCACAAAAAAAAGAAAGATGCTGACACAGTTAATCCTTTACACTGCGCTGATTTTAAAAAAATTATTTTTAAGAATAATAACGTCTTGTTTGATTATCACTCACACTCCAGAAGACAGACTGGATTCGAATAATAGGGCAAGTGTTTAAATCTGAGTCACTCCAAGCAACCTCTCATTAGCCTGAGCTAAGACTATCATGGGAGTACAAAATTTACAAGGACTGTAGTATACCACACTCATCCTTGTACAAAGGGACAGTACATCACCTTTCTAATAAATGAAAACATTACTGACAAGTTAGCCTTGCAAACAAGAGGCTCATGTTAACTCAGTGTCCATGTAAGTGTTCTTTCCATGACAGGAACAATGACTCACTAACAAATGTCTTATAACTACATGGTCCAAGCTGTAAACCTAGGTCACACATGACATGTTACTATAAAAACATGGAATTATAGAATTAGAGAGATGGGAGGAGTCTTTGAGGTTAACTAGTACAACTTACTGATTTTCAAGCCTAGGAAACTATGAAAGGTATAATGACATGCCCCACAATCATTGAGGCTTTAAGAAAACCAGCCATGGGGAGACCAAAATGAACAGAAAAGGGAAGAAGAGCAAGCTTGCTGCCTAATCTTCATTAAATCAATTGCTTAAGGATCAATGTTTATTTAAAGTAACATACAACAATAAAACAGATTGAGGTTTAACATAAGTAAAAATCTCTACCATGGAGCCATTACAGCTGGGTATGTAAGGATACAGTTGCTCTCAAATCACACACATATTCTCGCGCACACACACACACACACACACAAAATTGTGTCACATCACCTCACCCCAAAACTTAAAGAACGCTTGGACTTCCCCACCTGACACACTTCTACTGGTTTCCACAAATCAAAGAGGAGTCCCTTAACCTTCTTTCTGCCTCCTGTTAATTTTCTCCTTACTAAGAGATATGACAAATAGGGATCCATACATCTTATATTCAAACCACATGGATTAAAAGAAAATGACCCATGCAACAAAAACCTTACAGGCAAAATATACTAATCAACTAAAAAAAATGGTATCTTTCTCATAATTTCTTAAATTTTTATCAATTTATCTCAGTCTTTAAGGAGACTTCAATTAGAATGTTTCTTTTCAATTCTGCTTAAATTCTTGGCTTTATATTAAAGCCCTTCCTTGGCCAGATATAGCTGTGCAACTTCAGGTTTATAAATACTACTACTATCATCATCATTATCATTTAGAACTAACATTTACATAGTCCTAATTTTACTCCAGGACTTGTATACTGAGATCTCTATAGAAGTTACCTCATGTATTCCTCATGAGAATTAAAATTATTATGACTGTGTCTCCAACTTTCAGATAATGAAACTGAATATCTGAGAGGATAAGATAGGTACTGTTAAAGTTCACAGAACTAGTAAGAATCAGGGAGGAATTTAAACCCAGTTATCTCTGTCTCCATAGTGCGTACCCTTAAACCCCTACAGCAGCGGACCCGCTTTGTGTAATTGGCCATGGTTTTCCTTGAGTCTTCTGTGTGCTCATCCTGCTCAGCACGGCCACAAATAAAAAAATAAAATAAAAAATAAAAAGAGTGGGTTCAATTCCATATCTACAATTCACCAGTGCCATGAACAAACCTAGAGAGACTTCACTTGTGTTGTAAAACAGAGACCAGAATATCTATTTCGCAGGGTTGATGGGAGGATTAGATAAGTAAATGGATACCCAGCGCCCAGCGAGTTCCTAGCACATAACAGGCACGAAGATACTGATGTGTTTTCTTTATCTGCACAGGGCAGAAGCAGGAAGGAATAAAAGTAACACAGTCACAAACACAAAGAGCCCAAAAGGCCTTCATGATGATTTTCTTTTCAAAAAGGAAGATGTCATTTTCTTATTTCCTCATATAGAGAACAGTCAGAAAACTAGATGAGGGTCCAGTTGCAGGCCTACCATTTAGAAGCTGTATGACCTTAACAGCCTAATAGTTAATGGCTGTCAACGCCCCTCCTGCCTACATGAGCGGAGAGAAGCATGATCAACACAGGGGAGTATGTAATAACTCATGGGATAGCTTAGGGTTCCCCAGGACTATACTCATGAAAGTTACGGTTACTGCATCCAATCATTCTTTTTATTGTTAAAGCTTCCTTTAGCTTTGTAGTCAACAAATTCAAACCAGATATAACTTGAAATTTACATATAATAACCTACAACTTATACAAACCGTCTCTTTAAATCCAGAATCATTTTTAATAAAATGATGTGTCCCTTGAACAACGTCTTGAAATGCCTTTATTTATTTTTAAAGTAATATATATTCATTGTAGAAAATTTGGAAAATACAAAAGGACTAAAAAGTCAAATTAAACTCACACAGTAATGCTACAATCCAGGAATATCCACCATTATGCTTTTAGTATATTTACTTCCCTTTGCTCTTTTTTCAATATGCATATAAATGAATGTTAATAACATATTGTTGTCAAGATTTCACAGACTGTTCTAAATTCTGTTTTTCCTGCTAACATTATATGATGAACATTTTCTATTGACTATGTGAATATGACGTTATGAATGGCAAATTTGGCCCCGAGTTTAATAATATAGGTTCAAGGCTTACTGTGTTTAAACAGATATTATATAGTTTTACAGAGTTCCTGTAATTTGTTTAGATCTCAGTTACAAAACTTAAAACTCACTGGAAAGAAAATTTGCTTACATTTTATATCCCCTCGATACTCCTAAAAAGGAAGTAAAGCAAATTTTGTTTGTATCTCCCAAATAGAGCCAAAAATAGATCAAATCATATACTTACAGCTAGAAATGAACTGTAAGCCTATTAATAAAAGTAGCCAAGATAATCCAGAAACACACATATCTAAGATCCTTTAAGTAAACTATTTTTTCTCTACTTTTCAGGAATTGCCTTTAAAATTAGTAATACCTATAAATAAATAAAAGATCTTGAATGGTACCGAAGAAATTAAATAAGAAAAAAAAAACGTTCAGAAGGTTAAGTTGTCTGTGAAACACAGAAGAGAGGAATGGTTTAATTAGAGAAATTAGGAATGATCTGGCTAGAAATGCTAGTCACTCAAGGACTGGTAGTAGAATACTCTCTAAATACTGGCAGGATGGCAAGTTCAGGAGTGGTGACAAAGATGATGAAATGTACCTTTGGTGAGTTGCAGCAAAGGTCTGAATTAACAGACAATATTTATGTCTTAGTACCTTGGGACAATAAAACTATATTGAGAGAAGTAACTTGAGAAGAATACCCCAACCCCTGAGATTTTGGACCTGTGGACTGGTGGATCACAGTCATTGCCGAAAATGCTCTCAGAAAACTGAGCAGATGCATCTTCGGCATATCATAGCTCAAGAAATCATCCCTGGAAAAGTTCTGACCCAGTAACTCAAGTCTCCAAATCAGAAGATGATATAATAGATTTTAGTTCAAGTTCAAAGAGGTGACACTTGATGAATGAAAGATAATAAAGCTAGAATTATTAAATGATTTATCAAGACAGTACTGTTGAAAAATTCTGTACATGGACATCAGATTTAACCCCATTTGAAAAAATTATTTGAAGGTAAAGAGCAAACAACTCACATTATACAATGTGTTTATATGAAGTATTGCTTAAGCTACAGTTTTCACTGGCTCCTTTGTCAACAAAATGATTAGGACACACCTGTGTGAAATACAGTTCAGCAGACACAGAGGGGAAGCAAAACACGTTTCTTAATTAAAACTGCAGGGAAATTGTGGGTGCTAGGAGAATCAAATCTGAATTTTTTTTCTTTAGTTTTGTCATATTGTGGTTAGAACACTTAACATGAGATCTACTCTCTTAACAAAATTTCAAGTGTACAGTACAGTATTGTTGACTACAGGCCCAAAGTTGTACAGCAGATGTCTAGAGCTTAGTCACCTTTTTTGTTGTTATTGTTTTATTTTGTTTTAGAAAAATAAAGATTTATTTTGAAGGGAAGTGAATAAATCTTTAATATAATCTATACTGAGTGACCAAACCAAGTTAATATTACTGTTTAAATTGCCTAAGGATCAAAGTTTGGCACAATTGTCAATGTTTGCTACCTCATAAAGACACCTCCCTCTAAATTCAGAAGATAAAGGAAACTGGAGATCTGACATATTGTGGAGTGGGGAGGGCTGTCCAAGGCCATTTAGTGAAGTGGACACGCCTCCTTTCTTGTTCATCTTGCTTTACTAAAACGTTGTTTCCATTGATTAGTCACTCCATGTTTCCCCCTTCCCCCAGACCCTGGCAACCACCATTCTGTTCTTTGATTCTATGAATTTAACTATTTTAGATACTTCATATAAGAGGAATCATACAGTATTTGTCTTTCTGTGACTATTTTCTTTCACTTAGCATAATGTCTTCAAGGTTCATCCATTTCGTCGCATATTACAGAATTTCTTTTTTAAGGCTGAATCTTATTCCATTATATGTATATATGACATTTTCTTTATCCTTTCAGCCGCTGATGGACCTTTAGACTGTCTCCACATCTTGGCCATCAAATCTGAATTTTCTAAGGGAACCACTAATAACACATCAGGTTCATTCTACAAAAAAACTGTGACTCCATTTTGGCTCAATAGGAAAAGTTCATCTTTCTAAAACATCCCAACCCCCATCCCAGGCACTTAGGTGTCTCTTGAGCACTCGATGCTAATTCAGAGACGGGTTAGTCATTAACTCCTTTAATGTCAGAAAATTCACCACGCTGGTGAACCTGGAGCTTCTCACACACACTTTAATAAATGGAATTGGCTTATATATTGTGCTTTCTTCTTTGTGTTTCTTTTCTTCTTTCAGGACAGCTTAATAATTAAAAACATTACATTCAAAATCAGAGAAACCTGGGTTCCAGTCCTAGCTCTATCATTTTCTAGCTGTGTGACTTTAAGCAAGTTATTTGATCCCTCTGAATTTCTTTCTCCTCATATTTAAAATGAGAAAAATAACATTAAATAGTTATTTAACAATTGCTTATTACTGTGGGTTTTATTCCATTTTATCCTCTCTATAATTATAAGAGATCGAGACTATTATCAGCCCAACTTAACGATGAGGAAATTGAGGCACAGAGAGGTTAAGGAATTTGCCAAGTACCTTATTCAATCTTCACAGCAACTCAACACGATCAATACTGTCAGTATCCTTACCCTAAAGATGTAGAAACCAAGCACAGAAAGATTAACTAATTTGCCCATACTCACACAGCTAGAAACTGGCAAGGTCAAATATTAGTGCATTATTGAAAGAAATGGATGCATTCTCTATAGCTTTCTGAGCAAGGAGGTGGTGTGTGCACTTAGATGTGTGCTTATATAAAATACAAAATGTATAACAGCACCTCAGTGTAGTACTCAGAAAGGATACAAACTCTAAAATAGATAATCTGGGTTTCATGCAGTTCCACTCGTTATTAACTGATGACTTTGGGCAAATCATTTACTCTCTAAGCTCAGTTTCTTTAACTGAAATATGTGGTTAATAACACATACAGTGGAGTGATGTTAATAACACATACAGTGGAGTGATGTTGTAAGCAGTATATATAAAAGATATACATGAGTGCCAATCAGCATACCTGAGCCAAACAGGTGTCTAACAAAGGCTCCTTTCTTCACTGCCACTCCCTTCATCTCTCTCTTTATCAGCTTTAAAGGAGAAAAATCCTACATCCAAGGCTCAAAATCATGCAGAACTACCATTTTTACTAGGCAGGCCAACCATGTACTGATGAGCAGGCTGTGCACTGCACAAGAGCACCCAGCCAAGGGAGCAAGGAGAAGCTGAAATGTAGTCCATACCCTGCTTGGAGAAAGGGCCCCATTATTCTTCACACAAAGGTAACTGCTACTCTAAAAGTGTCAAACCTGTGCAGCTGTACCACCCAAAAGTGTTTATACTAATTCAATTTTAACTCTCTTCCTAGAAGTATTCGGGGAGCTAGAGGAATTCTCCAACGAAACTGGGTTTTTCTTTTGCTAGTTTATAAACTTCGATGAAGTCAGGCTGCAAATATTAGAATGAATGGATTCTTGCGGCAGTCTCTGGCACTCCTAAGCAACTTTTCTTTGTTGAATACAATTAAATGAGAAGAAATGTACCATAAGTCATGGATTTAGATAACTACAATGTTTATTTACATCAAGTTCTTACTAGTTTCAGCATCACTATATAAGTAATGTCCCAGTGCAGAGGTGGATGCCAGACATTCATTAATCTTTTAAAAAGGAACAAAAGAGTCGCTTTGCATGATCTAGAAAGGAAGGGAGTAAAGCCAAGAAACTAACTTTTTTCAACACATACTAACTGTTAGACTCTGTGCTGGGAAATATCAAAAACCTTCCCTTACATAATCCTCAAAATCAAAGCTACAAATATTTGTTTATAATATTTAAACGCTTCAAACTGGAGATTGAGGATGGAGGAAGGAGACACTGACTTTTCATTTTCTACCCTTCTGCATTATTTTAATTCTTTCAACCGCATGTGTTTTACTTTAATTATGCTTGTAACCAGGTATGATTGACATTATGGCCATTTTATATACGAGGAAACCAAGAGTTAACAAGATTAGATAATTTTTTACAAGGTCACATAGCTAGAAAATGATGGCGCTATTACTTGCCTTTGAAAATAATACTATCTTTGAGGGGAGAGGGAAGAAAAATTCAAGGAATTCTTACTTGGGACCTCTTTTTTCTCAGTAATAAGGAATACGAGGTTGTCTGACAAGAAAAACAAGCTAGGGTAAGATTAAAAAAAACTTGAAGAAAGGAATTTTTTTTTTAATGGACCAATATGAGGCATAGGAAAGGAAGCTGACTAGGGCCAAGTAAATGGATTGCTCAGCAAAGATGAGGGCCTGCTAAGATTGGAACTCATCAATTTGTAATGGAGCAAATCAGCACAATTATATAATTTTTTCCCAGTAGTGCTAGGGAGTCCAGAATCAGTTGATTCAGGATTGGCAAGACCGATGTGGTCTTAAGCAAAAGCTTTAGAAGTCTTGAGGGGACTTGCAGTTTAAAAGCAGGTAAGACATGGAGTCTGCCTTCCACCCCTTCTGAGAAGGCACCTGAAATAAAAGTGAGTATAATGAAAATGAACCAAGCTGGCAAAGAGAAATGGAAAGAGCGACACCAAACTCCATGAAAATAAAAGTGGACAGGCAAAGGTGCATGTGAAATGAGCAGATGCCACCTTGGAGAAGAGCCAGCCTGCCCCATGGAACCTCTACACGACTCTGAATCCGAATCCAGCAGGTGCAACAGGGAGCAAAAGTGACTGCGAAGCTGAAAACAATGCGACTCACTGGAGACCTAAGGGAGAGAAGACTGTATCAGTGGGCCCTTCCACTCTCATACCCACCCCCTCCATCCCCAATTCAGAGCCCCGAAATTCATCAGAAAGCTCTTCTAAAGAAATCGGAACAAAATTTAAAAGGTAAGCGTCTACCTTAGATGTTGACAAATCAGGATAAAACTCCCTCGTTCTTGTGTGTGGTGGGGGGTGAGCGGGGGAGAGGGACACATAACCTGACAGATGCTAAACTGAGTCTTGTCAACCTGTAAAACCCAGAGTAAATGAACAGAAAAATTGATATTTCAAATAAAATGATAAAATGTAAGACATAGAAACGAAGTAAAAAAATAAATAAATAACTGAATTATATGCGCAGAGAGATCTGAGAAGATATTACTCCTGTTCAAACGACAGCAGGACGTTATGAAGAGGGAACACTCAGAATGCCGAAGAAAAAATTATTTTCAAAATTTAAAATTTACATAAAGAATAAAAAAGTAGGTTTGGAAAAATCTCTCATAGCAAAGAAAATATGAGAAAACAAGTTAAACATACAGGTAAGGAGTCTGTAAGTTCCAACATCTGAAAAACAGGCGTCCTGGAGAACATAGGGAAAATGAAGAGGAGAACGAGTAAAGATATAGTAGAAGAAAATCTCCCTGCGATTAAAAGAAAAAAAAGGACATATGTGTTAGATTACAAGTGCCTAATACAACGAATGAACAAAGCCCTGGGCCAAGACATTCATGCGTCTGTCCATTCATTCATACAACAAACTTTGTTGTAGATGGCGGGGCTGCAACTATTATGTAGGCAGCTATAGTAACTGTTCTCAAGGAGCTCATATTTTAGAGACAAAAGACAAGAGCAAAGCAAGTAAACAAGACAATTTCAGATAATGGCACGTGCTACAAGGAAACTGAAGAGGTGATGTAATAAAGAATGAGGGGAGAGTGGGCTCCCTTATATTGGGCAGAGAGGGAAAGTCTCTCCAAGAAAGTGACATTGGAAGAGTCCAGCCAAGACAAAATCGGAGGGTAGAGCATTCCTTATGGAATTTCAGAACACCTTGAATAAAAAATATCCTCAAAACTTCCAAATAAAGTTGGTAATGGAGAAATGAGAACTCAGACTGAAATTAAATTTCATTTAAGTATCTGCAACATTAAACACTAAATGACCAAGCAATGGTTTCCAAGTTCTCAGAAAAACAAATGTTTAACCTATAATTCTACACCCACTCCAACTATCATTTAAATGTGAAAGAAGAATAAAGACATTTTAATACACTTATGGTTTCAGACAGCTTTTCTTTCCATGAACCGTTCCCTAGGAAGTTATCCAAGGATTTTTTCTGGCAAAATGAGGAGTTAACAAATAAATAACTGCACAGACAAAACCTAGTGGATACAATTGAGATCTATGAAAGGAAGTTCCAGGATATAAGTTATGCAAAAGAGCAACCAATCCAATTGAAGCAAAATTATGGAGAGTTTCAGAAAAAAAGGATTCAATAAAACAGAAAGTATAATGAGAACTTAAATATATATATGGACAAGATAAACGCCAGTAGTAGGAGAAAGAACAGGCCTTTGGAACTCAAGGACAAACACCACAAGAAAGTCGTGGTCCAAATATGATAGAATTTTAAGCAGGTTCCCTTCCCCACCCTACTTAGTAGATGACTACTTCTTCTTCCACGCCCCTCTATTTTCTGGAGAAAATGAACCAAAGGCTCTGGACTTAAGAGCACCACATGAAAGAGACCTTTGGCAAGATGCTAGGATGATGACAGAGGAATTTGGTAAAAGTTTGCAAAATGAACAGTAGCACCCTAGCCTCTTCCACCCACCACCCTACTCCCAGCTCTAGAATGCCAGCAGCTAGGCTTACAACCCTGAACCCACCGCAACACAGCCCAAGCCAGGAGATAGGAGCATCCTTCACTTGAGGAACTGAAGCACCTCAAAGGTAAGACCTCAGGTTCTGACACTGAGCACCCCAGTGAAAATGCCAGCTGTCCCCCTGCAATTACCCTACAGTGAGATCCACTAAATGACAAGCCATAATGAGATATAAAATAGTTTATAAAGAATAAGAAAAGTAGAGAATCAATGAAGGAGAGATAGGAGAAAAAAACTGTGGAGAGAAAATAACAACAATTACATTTTTTTAAAAATTTAAAATGGAAACAAAAGACATGGTCTCCAGACATTAAAAGTTCATCAAGTGCTCAGAGGAAAAAAAAAAGTGTATTGTGGTGAAATTTGGGAATACTGGGAATATAAATGGAAACTCCCAGGAAGGAAAAGTAGGGCACATACAAAGGATTGGGAAAAAGAAAGGCCAGAATTCCCACAAGAGCATTAAAAATTAGACAAAAATGGAGTGAAAGCTTTAAATTTTTTAGTGAAAATGATTCATCCAGTCCAAAGTTCTTAACCCAGCCAATTTGGCAATCAAATGTAATTGTTAAAAAAAAAAAAAAGAGGCTATTTCATGAAAAATCTCCAAAAAAAAAGGTAACAGCCTTGACAGCCTTCCTGTAGCTACTGGAGGATGTGCTCTCACAAAGTGGGGGAGGAAGCCCAAAAAAGAGGCATCCACAGAACCCAGAAAATGAAGGATCAGTACAGAGAGAGGCAAGTGAGATTCCTGGGGCAACAGCGGGGCAGCAGGCCCAGAGGGCTCCCATACAGATGACTCCAAGGGGTGGGGAAATGGAATCCTGAGTTCATCGGATGGGTGAAAAGTCATATTGAGATTTCTTGAGCCCTTAGAGGATATTGGAAGGCAGAAGCAGACTCAAAGAAAACAAAGGAAATGAAAATAAGGCAGTGATTTAATTCCAGGAAAATCACTGCTGTACAAAGGAGGAAATCTAATCACGATACAGTACTTGTGCCTCAGCTGCTAACAATACTGTCATAATCATACCATGAAAATATCAGAAAAGGATTTGAGCAGAACTTGTGAAGCAAATGCTAGACTCCTCATTTACTAAGACAGGAAGTCATAAATAATGTCTTCATTTGGTTAATTTATACAGTATGCTTTAAAAATATAGAGGGAAATACCAGAAGAGATAGCTAAAAAGAATGTTAAATTATTGGCCCTGGGAAGCAGGGTCAGGAGACTGCTGGTTTTTTCTTGCTAACTTTTAATATTCTATTTATGTTTTCCAACTGTAGTAAACATAATTTGATAGAAATTGTTCTTAATGGATTAGTGATGAGTAATAACAATAGCTAGCTATCACTGAGCACTTACTGTGTGCCAGGAGAGCTGTGAGCTTTACACCTGTTTCTTGTGTAATCCTTGCCTGTGATCTTTAGGTCAATAGACTAAATGTTTGGGTCCATGAAAAATTCACATGTTGAAAGCTAACCCCAAATGTGATGGTATTTGGAGTTTGGGGCCTTTGGGAGGTGACTGGGTCATGAGGGTGAAGCCCTTATGAATGGGATTAGTGCCCTTACAAAAAGGATCCTAGGGAGATGCCTCACCCCCACCATATGAGGACACAGCCAGAGACAGCCATTTATGATCCAAAAAGCAGGTCCTCACAAGACACCGAATCTGCTAGCACCTTGATCTTGGACTTCCCAGCCTCCGGAATTGTGAGAAATAAACTTCTGTTGTTTCTAAGCCATCTAGTCTATGGTGCTCGCTTACAGCAGCCTGAACAGATTTATATACTGATACGTGTCAGCCATACCTCAGTTTTGCCCTCTGTAAAATCAGAATAATAATAGTACCTACCTGATTAGGCCTGTTATGAGGATTAATGAGTTCATATACATAAAGCATTTAGGAGAATGCTTGGCATGCAGTAGTGTTAATATAAGGGTTAGCTACGCTTTGAACATCATCATTATTATTATTATTGTGACAGAAAGTTTCCAACCCAGGTTGTTACATTAAAAAAAAAAAAAAAAAAAAGCTCAGAAAGGAATGTATAGGGGCTTCCCTGGTGGCACAGTGGTTAAGAATCCACCTGCCATCGCAGGGGACACGGGTTGTGACAGAAAGTTTCCAACCCAGGTTGTTACATTAAAAAAAAAAAAAAAAAGCTCAGAAAGGAATGTATAGGGACTTCACGAAGAGTAGCCCCTGCTCGCCGCAACTAGAGAAAGCCCACGCACAGCAAAGAAGACCCAACACAGCCATAAATAAATAAATTAAAAAGAAAAGAATGTATAGAATGCTACCTTTTGGATATAAAACAGAAAACACTGAAAATACACATTCATAGTTTCTTGTATAAGGAACATCCTTGGAAGGGTACACAAGAGATGAATTAAAGTGGTTCCCTTAAAAAAAAAAAAAAAAAAAAAAAAAAAAAA
>NC_041228.1:66125117-66135584 GCF_002837175.3 Physeter macrocephalus | reverse complement strand
CACATGCCGCGGAGCGGCTGGGCCCGTGAGCCATGGCCGCTGAGCCTGCGCGTCCGGAGCCTGTGCTCCGCAACGGGAGAGGCCACAACAGAGGGAGGCCCGCATACCACAAAAAAAAAAAAAAAAAAAAAAAAAAGCGGTTCCCTGGTTTGTCTTTGGGGAGAAGTGGGGTGGAGGCCTTGGGGCACACTGTATTTTCACTGAACGTTGTTTTGAAACTATGTGAATGTATTACCTATTCAAAACATTACATTAAAAAAAAAGAACAGTTTTCATTAAGCCAACTAGCATTTCCTCCTCATGTACTGTAACCCAAATGCCATGGGAGATGCTGCGAGGGTCAAAAGGGACACAGACAACGGAGAGACGGAGGCCTCTGCCCAAGAGGGTGCAGCTCTACCGGGACAGAAACGCAGGCGTAGCGAGCCCCGCATGGAGGGAGGGGAGCAAGCCGAACCCTGGGATCCAAACACCGCAGAGCTTCGCACTTCAATCATGACCAGGATGAGACGAGACGCCTCTTCCAAGATACTTACCCTGTTGTATACGGGATGTTTATGCCACCTAGATTGATACTTTCACATCCAACAATAAACAGGGTTGAAAAGCAGAGTAAAGACACACCACTGCAGATCATCGCTAGTTTTGCAGATTCCCTTGCACCAAGTTTCAATTTTTTTATGATGTAGCCTCCAAGGACAATCCCAACACCGGCACTGGGTACAATGATGACGCCTGGAGAGAAGAAGGGAAGGACAGGATTAATTTGAAGTAACGTATACTATTATTTATTGCCTAATTACTCTGTTTCTACTTACTGATTAGTACTAAGGGAAAGAATGTTAAAAACACTATAATCAATAAATCTTTAATGTTTGTGATTTTATGCTATAGCTTACTTTCAACACATACGGCCAACAAAGGACTCATATCCAGAATGTGCAAAAACTTACAAAGCCATAAAATAAAGACAAGCAACCCATTAGAAAGTGAGCAAAACTTAAATGGGCCTTCACTAAGGAGGAAATTCAGCTGACCCATTAACTCATAAGGGTGCTCAGCCTCCTTACTAAGAGAGAAACACAAATTGAAGCCACAATGAAATACTACCCCATGCCAACCACGTCAGTAAAAATGGAAAAGTCGGACAATACCACATATTGGCAAAGATACAGAGCAATGGGCACCCTTTACAAGGCTGGTGGGTTGTAAATTGTGACAGACACTTTGGAAGACAGTTTAGCATTATCTGGTAGAGTTGAAGATATATACACCCCGTGACAGGCAATTCCGTTCCTGGATCTATACCCTGAAGAAACTCATGTACATGGAGACCAAAAGAAGTGTACAAGATATCTGAAGCACCATCATAGCCCCAAGCTGGAAATAAACCAAACATCCATTAATAGATACATTACATGCAGTAAATTCATGTAATGAAATGCTGCTATACAATAATAAAAATTAGGACACACAATCACATACAAACACAATGTTGAATAAAGGAAGTAAAACACAACAGAAAACATGATTTGACTGTGTAAAGTTCAAAAACAGGTAAAACTAAATGATTTGTTTAGAAACGAATATATAGGTAGTGCAACTATGAAGAAAAGCGAGGAAGTAAAAATTGCCATAAAAGCCAAGTTAGTAGGGGGATGGGTGAGATCCGGAAAGGAGACAGGGGGCTCCTGGAGGACTGAAAATACTCCTTTTCATGACCTGGGCAGTGGTTACACAAGTGTTCACTTTATGATTATTCATTATCTCTAAGGTTTTTTTTGAAGTATAGTTGATTTACAATGTTGTGTTAGTTTCAGGTGTACAGCAAAATGATTCAGTTATATATATATGTATATATATTCTTTTTCACATTCTCTTCCGTTTTTGTTTATTACAGGATTTTTAATATAGTTCCCTGTGCTATACAATAGGATCTTGTTGTTTACCTACTTTATATATAGTAGTGTGTATATGTTAATCCCAAATTCTTAATTTATCCCTTCCCCGCCCTTTCCCCTTTGGTAACCGTATGTTTCTTTTCTATGTTTGTAAGTCTGTTTCTGTTTTGTACATAAGTTCATTTGTATTATATACACACACACACACACACACACACACACACACACACACACACACACACACACATAGAGATATTTTGGCCGTGCCACGTGGCATGTGGGAACTTAGCTCCCTGACCAGCAATCGAACCCATGCTCCCTGCAGTGAGAGTGTGGAGTCCTAACCACTGGACCACCAGTGAATTCCCCGTATCATATTTTAGATTCTACATATAAGTGATCTAAGTTTTGATTAATGCACTTCTGTGTGCGTTATATTTCACAGTAAAAAAAAAAAAAGCTAAAAAATTAGTCATATCGCCTGCCCCACGAACCTTACAATCTAAAAGAGAAATAAACAAAACAAATTAGAGTATAATAAGATAATTACACAAAGGGCAGGGAGAATACAGGAAAAGAAGCACCTGAGTCTTCCCTGGGAGAAATCAGGGAGGACATCACAGAAGTGGCAGTATTTGAGCTGACATTTGACAGATGAGACAGAATCTGTCCAATGTGCCAGCACAGAGAAAATATCATGCACAAAGGAAATATATGCAAAGGGGCAAACGATAACGGCATTGAGGATTCAGAGGAGTCCAAGCTATGGGAGTGTGGAAGTGCAAGCTACTGGGGCGTGGCGGGACATGGGCAAGAGATGTACAGCGAGCGAGTCCACGAAGGACCACGGAGAGGAGCTCAGGTTGTACCTCTGGGCAATGAGAGGCCACCAAGGAATTCGGAGCCAGGGTCAGAGAGGATGGGAGGTGTGTGTGACAAGGATTATTGCTGGCAGTGAAACGCAGTCAATGCTAGAATCAGAGACATGGCTGGGAGAGCACCGCAAAGGTCCAGGTGAGTCACAGCCAGGCTCCACACCGACAGCACAGCCAACAAGCTGAGGAGGGGACGGGGACGCCCGCAAGGTGGCAGGGATCCAGCAAATGAGGAGGAAAGGACCGGGGGAGGGCAGCTCTCGAACCCCACGGTAGACACACCACGTGTGAAGGGCCCGGGGGACAATCCGGGAGATACGCCTCACACAGTGGCCCCTGCCCCACGGGCCCAGGAAGAGCTGGTCTGGGACACATTCATAATAGGTGGCAGAATTCATGGCATAGAAGGGACGTTCCAACAAGACTGAGCAAGGTCAGAAGAGCAGAGGAAGATGAAACCTGAGAGGAGATCTTGGCAAGAGCCATTTTAAGGGTGTTGTGAAGGTGGAAGCCAGGCTGCAACGGGTTAAACGGTCAGTCGTGGAGACTTAGAGGCTGGAATTCAGACTCTTTCTAGAACTCAGACTATAAAAGGAAAAGGGGGTACGGGTCTAGAGTTAGAGGGGAGCCAAGGCGGAGCTGGAGCCTGGGGAGTTTTGTTTGTTTGCTGATATATGGAGGGGACTTAAGCGTATTTTTATTTTGGCCGCACCATGTGGCTTGTGGGATCTTAGTTCCCCGACCAGGGATTGAACCCGGCCCCTGGCAGTGAAAGCACCGAGTCCTAACCACTGGACCTCCAGGGAATTCCTTTAAGCATACTTATATGCTCGCCAAGAGACCAAAAAGGAATGGGAGATTGAATGGGGAGAAAAAGGGTTATCTAATGTCAAGGCAAGATCCTTAGAAGTCAGGAGAATATAGAATTAATAGCACAGATGATCAGATTAGCCCTGGAGAGAAAGAGCGAGAACCCTGCATCTGGGCCGGGAATCAGATTTGGGAGCAGGGGGTGGGGGGATAAATCAATGGGTAGGTGGTAGCTCCTTGAATGGTAGTTTTTCTGTTCTGTTGTTGTTGTTATTTTGGAAACTGCATGCAATACATGATGGACTAGAACACTTGAAAAGCACAGAGAAATATGAAAGACCAAAAACCCACAACTTACATTCTGGCATATTTCACTCCAGTCTTTTTTCTATGCTTTATTTTTTTCCCCCTCAAGAATTGATAACATGTGTAGATTCTTTATATATATATGTATATATATATATATATGTGTATATATATATATATATATATATATGTATGTATGTATACATATAGCTTTGGTTTGGGAAGAGATATGGAGAACTTTAAATATAGCCAAAGGTTGGAATAACCATCGTAGGAAAGTGAAGAGCGGGCTAAATTAGAACATGTACACGGCTTTGCAAATGGAGAGGACGGTGGGTCCGGGTGCTATGAGATTCCAGAAGTCTGCAGCTGCATCAGTGTGCATGCTTGGATGGCTCGCTCCTCCTGTGTGCTCCACGGCCCACGTCAAGGAGCAAAGAGGGAGGGTTAGATTAATCTAAAGTCTGAGCTTTGCCTGGGTTGGCAGGCAAAAAAAAAAAAAAAAAAAATAGTGTTTATCTTGTAATCCTCACCACGGTCCTGACTTTATAAAACCAGTAATGGCTCTTTTACAGATGAGGAAGTGACCAGCCCAATAGTACACACAGGGCAGGGAGAGCCAGAATGAAAACAGGTCTCTGGCTCCCAGCCCAGGGCACTCTCCACAGCACCACAGCTGCCGCTTAGAACCAGCGGGTACTGGAAGCTTTTGGGTAAGTTGGCCAGAACTGTGGGCTTAGATGAGCTGGTTATTAAATTATCGTCCTCATTAAAGAATAGTACACATTCTATCTACATGACTAAATAGGCAAAGCCTTACCTTCAGAGTGAAATGATCCATTAATAAAATTCCTATTTCAATTGAGCGATTTATATATCGATATTATAGATACCGTGCTAGACCCTGGGATAGCAACAAAACAAATCCCCACGTTCACAGCTGAGTCCTAATTTAAAAGCAGTATAATTTACTTGACTCTGCATCCTAACTAGTATTCAACTCTTAACAACAAAAAATGTGTCATTAGCATGAGGTCTCGTCAGAGTGAAGATCTGTTAAAATTTCCTCCTGATGTCCCCCTGTCCTCTAAATCTCACTGCACTACCGAAACAGAAAGACTGACTATGCCTTCAGGGGAATCTGTACAACGCTCAGATCTCCAGCTTGAGCGGGAGACCCAAATGTCTTGGTGTTGGAGTTTTAGGGGAATGGAGTGAGTAGGGAAAATCTGGTGCCGAGTGTGTGCTGCGGTGACGCAGGGGGAGACAATACAGTCTTCTCACCCCTCCGCCAAGCCCCTCCTCCGGAACCCCGCTTTAGTGGTTTGGGGTTAGCTGGCCGGGAGCACGGAAGGACTGGGGGCCAGCTTCTCCTCCCGCCTCCGGCGGCCACCTAGGCCTCCCCAACTTCACCACTGCCTTCTGGGGAGAGGGAAGTGAGGATAGAAGATGGGCGGATCCAGCCCCTTCCCAGCCGCTGCCAGACACCTGTTACCCTCGAGTTTCTGTTCCTCGCGCCCTCTAGTGGCCAAGATGCGGGGAGGGCGGGGTCAAGAGGGTGGGGAAAAGGCATCAGCTGGGGCCCACGGACGCCTGTAGAACAGCAGAGGAAGGCGGACAGAGCAGCGGGGAGAGATGGGAGTGCCTGGACCAAGCCCAGGGGCCCAGCCTAAGGCACAGGCAGGAGAGGATGGAGGCCATGCGACTGCAGATGTCTGAGACAATTCCAGGCAAGAGTGTGGGCCATGAAGATTCCAAGCTCGAATCTCAGCTCTGCCACCTACAAGCTGTCTGCCCTCAGGCAAGTTTCTGACATTCCGGACCTTAGATTTTTCTGTAAAATATGGATAGGAGTAGTTTCTTCCTCATAGATTGTTACGATTAAATGGGTTAAGATATAGGAAGTGCTTGAAACAGTGCCTAGCCCATAGTATATACCCAATAAATGTTGGCAATTGACACAAGTATCTGCCTGCTATTAATGAGTTTAACATTTGAACAAATAAATATATTGGAATTATAATTAGGCAAATTTTCGTATGCTATTTCATCTATAGAACTGACTTTCAAATACTACTCATGGGGCTTCCCTGGTGGTGCAGTGGTTGGGAGTCCGCCTGCCAATGCAGGGAACACGGGTTCGAGCCCTGGTCCAGGAGGATCCCACATGCTGCGGAGCAACTAAGCCCGTGCGCCACAACTACTGAGCCTGCGCTCTAGAGCCCGTGAGCCACTACTACTGAGCCCGTGCGCCACAACTACTGAGCCTGCACTCTACAGCCCGTGCTCCGCAACAAGAGAAGCCACCACAATGAGAAGCCCACGCACGGCAAGGAAGAGTAGCCCCTGCTCGCCGCAACTAGAGAAAGCCCATGCAAAGCAACGATGACCCAATGCAGCCAAAAAAGTAATAATAAATAAAATAAAAATTTTTTAAAAAGAAAAGCATTAAAAAAAATCTTACTGTATGTTATATGGCAAAATTTTTTTTTTAATTTAATAAAATAAAATACTACTCATAATTGTCCAACATAAACCTGTATGTGTTCTTCAATATAGAAACCTTTGTTTGATATTTAGCTACTATGTCCTCCCAAACACATAAACCTCTGTTAGCTTTTGAGCTACTGTGTGTATATATCTGAATCTAAAGAAGCCATCGCTGCGTAAGTATTGACCAGAGGACCCTGCTTCGTTCCTAAAAGGTCTGAGCACATCCTACTGCTTTCCAGTAGGAAATCTTTTACCTACTTACTTATCCAAGCAGATTGACATGTTAATTGTCCTACTTCCTTTCTTTCCCTTATTTCAAGCATGAGCCCCTAGCATTCACTGTTGAAGTTTTTGCTCTGGGTCACAATATTGCTTACCCTTACAAAGTGCGGCTGGATCGAGTCAAAAGGTCTTTATGAAAAATGATATTCGGTGAATTACCAAATATTAAAGCTACTGATGAAATTTTTCCTCTTCACTCCAATTTTTGTCAATATGCAGACATTATCTATTTTGCAAATAGACACATAAAATATGCCTAAGCCCAATGCATCATTTGGAACACAGGAAAACCTCGAACTGGAAGACAGGAGGACAAAATTAGGTGACCCACTCATCAAGAGTGTTTCAGGTTCAGGGAACTGCAATCGTGCTGCTATTGCTATTGTGAAGAATCACAACCTGCTTTCGCAGGACCCAGTGCTCACACCCATCATAAGACCTGCCACCATCTACCGGGTTTACTTCTCTCTTTCCTGCTAGACTGGAAGGTTCCTGTGCATGGTAGGGACTATATCTTTATTATCTTCATACCTTTCTAGCACTTACCAAGGCCTGGTGAATGTATGGATGAATAATTTTGTCATTTAGAATTTATTACATAAAATCCTCAAATGACATTCATTTTTGTTTTCAATAATTCCTTGAAATAGGCCATATCTTGTTTTACAAAGAGGAGATCTAAGATCTTATTTGGAGTTAAAATAACTGGCTAAAGTCAGTTTAAAACTGGCACGCATGAAATATCTAGACTGATGCCTAAAAAATCTCACTGTTATCAAAATTGACTTGGGCGTTATTAGCAAAAGCTTCACTGCCAAGCCAGCACAGGTGACAAAGCGTGGAATGTCAGTAGCCCTCTGATACCTCTTTTCTGTGGTGAGATCACAATGGTGCAGACTGTCCTACTGTGGTGAATTAAGTTAGTATAGACAGATCCTCAGAATCTTAGATGCCCTCATGCTCTTTTCTCTAAATTCTCTGACCCTTTCTGGGTATTCCACATCCAAAGTTTTCTTTAGGTAAGTTGAAAAGTAAATGGTTTGCAAACCTAAGACTATGAATCCATACAGACTATCATTGTAAGCCATTTTGGCTTCCAGGTTGTGCCGCTGTCTTTGGGGAAGGCAGCGGGGAGGGAGGGGGAGGAGAAAGCGGGGTGAGCACCTAGAAAAGAAGGAAGTACAATTCGTTCTCACGTCCACCCTCTCTCTCTCTCTCTCTTTCACTCTCTCCCACCTTTCTCTTTCTTTCTGTACACATATACACCACACACACACACACACACACACACACACACACACACACACACACACTGATGTTAGCTATAGGCCAGAAACTGTGATAACTGCTGTATGGATAGTATCTCATCTAATTCTCAAAATTGTATGCATTTTGAATTGCTCTGAAATCAGAATGTGTCTGACAATCAATAGGTTCTCTACCTTGTGTCATTGTCTAATTAGAAGCATTTTTCTTTCATAGTAACTCAAAATCATGGGGCATCTTACAACGAATGGTGTCTTAGGTTGGAAAGAATACAGAAGTTTCTTTCCACATCCCAGGTGAGGAAACATCTAGTGAGTGATAGAGCAGGGTAATAAACTCAAATTTATTTAACTTTTCCAAATACTATGTTTCTAATCTTAGGATACAAAATAAACGTTTTCCTATCACCCAAGCCTAAATATTTTACCCCTTTAAGCTTCCACTTTCCCTTGCAAATATTTTCTTACAGGAAATAAATAACAATTATTGTCAGAGGGGAATAGAAGAAGAGAATATTTTTCAAGTTCGGACCTTGAAGCTAGCAAATTGTAAATGGTCTGAGAATACACAGCACAGTAAGTATACATTTTCAAAAACTGCTCATAAATCCACAAAGTATCACAAAATCACAATATTTCATATTTCTCTTTCTCTTTCATATATCTCGCTCTCACCCTTGTAAAAAAAAAATCTCAGAAATCCCTTCACCAACTATGAACGAGGTCCATCATTAGAATTAATTTATAGTGCCATTTTTATAATTCGGTGACTGTTTTAAGACAGAGACCAGACTATTTCTTTCGATCCGTAATATTTCATAGCATAACATCAAGTCAAATTGTAAAGGATGCCCTGTTCGATTGGAATTAGGAGGGGCAGCCCAGGTATGTGGACCTGAACAGCATGTGAAACTCAAAGCTACCAGGCACCTGGAGAGAAGCCTATAGGTTGAGTGGCAGGATTTATAGGGGTTCTTTTTTTTTATTTTTATTTTTTTGGCCACGCCACGTGGCATGTGGGATCTTAGTTCCCAGACCGGGGATCGAACCCACGCCCCCTGCAGTGGAAGCACGGCGTCTTAACCACTGGACTGTCAGGTAGGTCCCAATATCAGGGTTCTTTTAGCAATTCTCCTGAGGCAGATAGGCTGGCAGGGTGGCCAGCCTCACACAGGGCTGCCGCAGACGGCCTGTCTGCCTCTACCACTTCAGTCAGAGGACACGGCGCCAGCAGCAGACCTCCCCGGCCACGGCTTCCTCTGTTGAGGACCCCCCGTGATGAACACAGTGGGGTTCAGATGGGACCCCCTGCCGCTCAGCAGCAGAGCCTGCTCTCAAACACCTTGCATGACCTTGCTGAGATGACTAATAAAGGCTTTCCAAGGAATTACACACCTCTGAAAACCTCGCCTCCATCACTTCAGCCTGGAGACATCAAAATCGAGCTCACACTGAACCTCCACCAGGGCAGATGGGTCTCATTCAACCACAGGAACACTCGCTGCAACTCTGCCAACACAGGGAAATGCCGTGCAGCACTAGAGAAATACGAGAACCCCAGTCTCAGGGATTCAAGGTCTTGGGAGCGCTGAGGGAAAGGTAATAAAAAGGTACATTCAACAGAGAAAACAAGCCCACTTTTCATTTCAGGGCTCTGCAAAGCTCTGGCTGAAATAATACATAAACTCAAATGCCAGGCTGGGTCGTGAAAGGGATTCAAAAATCAAATCAAATGAATATTTTATCCTGTATGGCTTAAAAACCTAAAAGAGTTTTCTGCATCCAGGCAATAAAACCACAAAGGGCAAAAATAACTTGAAATGATGAAAGGCAAAATATCAGAGTGTTTACTTCTGTTTTTCACTGGCTCTGGGAAACTTAAGGTGAAACAGCAAAAGCTTTAAACAAATTATTGCAAGAGAAGGGGGGGATTTTGTAGAGGCAATTTTACAGAAGACGAACAGGATCTTAGTAACCTTTTCAGTTATCAAAAGAAGCCTCAAAGGAAGACCTTAGTGTTAAGTTACCAGACTCAGTTTCCGTTCAGAGAAGCAAAGCCTACAGATGTGGGCCAGTGCCAAAGACAAAACCCTCTTTGGAGGCCCTATGGGGGAGATCCATTTTCCCTCAGCACTTTTCAACGTCTCCTCTTTCCATTGTTGTCCAAATCCAGCAGCTCTTGAGCCTTCCCATCGAGAGAGTTGATGGTCATTATGCCCAAGAATAGCTGAGCTACAAAACCTGGCAAAGCTATCCTTCCCCTGGGAGAAGTAAGCAGATTTTTCTTTCTTTTTTTTTCTTTTTGCCTGCGTTGGGTCTTCGTTGCTGCACGCGGGCTTTCTCTAGTTGCGGCGCGCGGGGGCTACTCTTGGTTGCCGTGCGCGGGCTTCTCATTGTGGTGGCTTCTCTTGTTGCGGAGCACGGGCTCTAGAGTGCAGGCTCAGTAGTTGTAGCACGCGGGCTCAGTAGTTGTGGCGCACGGGCTTAGTTGCTCCGCGGCATGTGGGATCTTCCCGGACCAGGGATCGAACCCTT
>NC_041228.1:66121230-66124330 GCF_002837175.3 Physeter macrocephalus | reverse complement strand
CTCCGCTGTGGTCTCTCCCGTTGCGGAGCACAGGCTCCGGACGCGCAGGCTCAGCGGCCATGGCTTCACGGGCCCAGCCGCTCCGCGGCACGTGGGATCCTCCCAGGCCGGGGCGCGAACCCGGTTCCCCTGCATCGGCAGGCGGACGCGCAACCACTGCACCACCAGGGAAGCCCCTCTTTCTTTTTTTTGTTGACAGCTCCGTTGAGCTATAAGTCACATACCATACAATTCACCTACTTTTAAGTGTACCATTCAGTGTTTTTTAGTATATTCACAGAGATATGCAACCATCACCACAATCAGTTTCAGAATATTTTCATGACCCTAGAAAGAAACCCTGTACCCATTAGCTATCAAGCTCATTTCTTCCTACGCCCCATCCTCAGCCCTAGACAACCACTAATTTACTTTCAGTCTCTACAGATTTGCTTATTCTAGATGTTTCATATAAATGGAGTCATAAAATATGTCTGGCTTCTATCACTTAGCATAATGTTTTCAACACTCATCCACGCTGTGCCACGTGTCAGTACTTCATTCCTATTTACGGCCAAACAATAATCCATTGTACTAACAGACTACATTTGACTTATCCATTCATCAGTTGATAGACATTTGAGTTGTTTCTATTTTTGGCTATTAGAATAATGTTGCTATGAACATTCATGTACAAGTTTTTATGCGGACATATGTTTTCATTTCTCTTGGACATATGCCTAGAGATGGAATTTCTGGATCATATAGTCATTCTATGCTTGAGGAAATGCCAAACTGCTTTCCAATACAGCTGCATCATTTGACGTTCCTACTGCCAGTGTGTGAGGTTCCAATTGCTCCACGTCTTCACCAGCATTTGTTATTTCCACAAATAATATTTGATTACAGACATCCAAGTGGGTGTACAGTGGTATCTCATTAGGATTTTGATTTGTATTTCCCTGATAACTAATAAGATTGAGCATCTGTTCATGTGGCCATTTGTACATCTTCTTTGGAGAAATATCAATTCAGATCCTTTGCCCATTTTTTTAATTGGGTTATTTTTCTTTTTATTATTGAATTTTAAGAATTCTTCATGTAAGGTACAAATAGGACCCAAATTCCATGTCTCCTACCTCTGTTGCATTGAGGCCTCTCCATCAGCTTCACCTACAGCTTCTGCGGAGGTTTGCAACAAGCAGCTGATGGGAAGGAGAAAAACCCAGGCCTGGTCCATGGACGGGTAGACTCAATGTATTTGTGCAAGTTGAAAATGGACTTTTACACTACAGCCCATTCAGGGGTGGCTCCAAGAGAAAGGGGGGAACAGAGTGGAGAAATGAATATTTTCAAATCTTGAATTTATACGAATATTACTAATTCAAGTTAACATTATAGGAGTTTTACTTAACTCCTTTGACTTCTTAATACTAACTGTATGGATGCATAATTTACATGCAATAAAATTCACTTGTTTTAGGTATACAACTGTGTAACTCACATCCAACACCCTAAAATGTTCCCTCATGCTCCTCTGCAACTGGTCCCATCTCTTGACCCTTAACCTCTGGCAACTACTGATCTGCTTTCTGTCACTTTAGTTTTGCTTTTTGTAGAATTTTATAAAAATGGTATATGATATATAGTCTTTTTTGTTTGACCTCTTAGCATAATGTTTTTGAGATTCATCCATACTTTTGCATATATTAATATTACATTCATTTTTACTGCTGAATTAGTATGGATACACCACAATTTGTTTGTCCACTCACCGGTTGATGGACATTTGGATTGTTTTCAGTTTGGGGCTATTGTGAATAAAGCAGCCATAAACATTCCAAAAAAAGAATTCCTCATGTAGAATATAAATTCTATATAAGGGATACAAGTCCCTTATCAGATATGTGTTTTGCAAATATCTTCTCCCATCCTGTGGGTTGTTTTTTAACTTTGTTGGTGGTGTCCTTTGATGTATAAAAGTTTTTACTTTCGATAAGATCCAATTTATCTATTTTTTCTTTGGTTGCATTATCTAATTCAAGGTCACAAAGATTTATGCTTGTTTACTTCTAAGAGTGTTATAATTTTAGGTCTTACATTAAGATCTTTGCTCCATTTTGAGTTCATTTTTATACATACGGTGTGAGATAGAGGTCCAACTACATTCTTTTCCATGTGGCTATCCAGTTACCCCAGTACCATTTTTTGAAAAGATTATTCTTTCCTCATTGAATGGTCTTGACATCCTTGTTGAAAATTGGTTGACTATAGATGTATGGGTTTAATTGGACTCTCAGTTCTATTCCATTGATGTTTATGTCTACTTTAAGTAGGGACCATACTGTCTTGATTACTGTTGCTTTTTATTAAGTCTTGAAATCAAGAAGTCTAGGTGCTCCAACTTTGGTCTTTGTCAGGATTGTTTTGGCTATTCCAGGTCACTTGCATTTCTAAATGAATTTTAGGATCAGCTTGTCAGTTTATTCCAAGAAGCCAGCTGGAATTTTGACAGGGATTTGTTGAATCTATCTGGTGAGTATGGTCATCTTAGAAACATTGTGTTCCAATTCAAGAACATGAGATGTCTTTCTATTTATTTAGGTCTTCTTTAATTTTTAAAAAATATTTTGTGGGTTTCAGAATATAAGTTTTGCACTTCTTATGTTAAATCTATTTCTAAGTATTTCATTCTTTCATGCTGGTGTAAATGCAACTGTTTCCTTAATTTCTTTTTTGTTCATTGCTAGTGTATAGAAATACAATTGATGTTTGCGTACAGGCATACCTTGTTTTATTGCACTTTGCAAATACTGCATTTTTTACAAATTGAAGGTTTGTAGCAATCCTGAGTCAAGTAAGTTTACCGGTGCCATTTTTACAACAGCATTTGCTCATTTTGTGTCTCTCTGCATCACATTTTGGTAATTCTTGCAACATTTCAAGCCCTCCCGCAGCAAAAAGATTATGACTCGCTGAAAGCTCAGATGATGGTTAGCATTTTTTAGCAATAAAATATTTTTAATTAAGGTATGTACAGTGTTTTAGATATAATCCTATTGTACACTTAATAGACTCCAGTAAACATAACTTTTATATGCACTCAGAAACAAAAAAAAAA
>NC_041228.1:66115570-66120166 GCF_002837175.3 Physeter macrocephalus | reverse complement strand
CAATGAGAAGCCCACGCACGGCAAGGAAGAGTAGCCCCTGCTCGCCGCAACTAGAGAAAGCCCATGCAAAGCAACGATGACCCAATGCAGCCAAAAAAGTAATAATAAATAAAATAAAAATTTTTTAAAAAGAAAAGCATTAAAAAAAATCTTACTGTATGTTATATGGCAAAATTTTTTTTTAATTTAATAAAATAAAATACTACTCATAATTGTCCAACATAAACCTGTATGTGTTCTTCAATATAGAAACCTTTGTTTGATATTTAGCTACTATGTCCTCCCAAACACATAAACCTCTGTTAGCTTTTGAGCTACTGTGTGTATATATCTGAATCTAAAGAAGCCATCGCTGCGTAAGTATTGACCAGAGGACCCTGCTTCGTTCCTAAAAGGTCTGAGCACATCCTACTGCTTTCCAGTAGGAAATCTTTTACCTACTTACTTATCCAAGCAGATTGACATGTTAATTGTCCTACTTCCTTTCTTTCCCTTATTTCAAGCATGAGCCCCTAGCATTCACTGTTGAAGTTTTTGCTCTGGGTCACAATATTGCTTACCCTTACAAAGTGCGGCTGGATCGAGTCAAAAGGTCTTTATGAAAAATGATATTCGGTGAATTACCAAATATTAAAGCTACTGATGAAATTTTTCCTCTTCACTCCAATTTTTGTCAATATGCAGACATTATCTATTTTGCAAATAGACACATAAAATATGCCTAAGCCCAATGCATCATTTGGAACACAGGAAAACCTCGAACTGGAAGACAGGAGGACAAAATTAGGTGACCCACTCATCAAGAGTGTTTCAGGTTCAGGGAACTGCAATCGTGCTGCTATTGCTATTGTGAAGAATCACAACCTGCTTTCGCAGGACCCAGTGCTCACACCCATCATAAGACCTGCCACCATCTACCGGGTTTACTTCTCTCTTTCCTGCTAGACTGGAAGGTTCCTGTGCATGGTACGGACTATATCTTTATTATCTTCATACCTTTCTAGCACTTACCAAGGCCTGGTGAATGTATGGATGAATAATTTTGTCATTTAGAATTTATTACATAAAATCCTCAAATGACATTCATTTTTGTTTTCAATAATTCCTTGAAATAGGCCATATCTTGTTTTACAAAGAGGAGATCTAAGATCTCATTTGGAGTTAAAATAACTGGCTAAAGTCAGTTTAAAACTGGCACGCACGAAATATCTAGACTGATGCCTAAAAAATCTCACTGTTATCAAAATTGACTTGGGCGTTATTAGCAAAAGCTTCACTGCCAAGCCAGCACAGGTGACAAAGCGTGGAATGTCAGTAGCCCTCTGATACCTCTTTTCTGTGGTGAGATCACAATGGTGCAGACTGTCCTACTGTGGTGAATTAAGTTAGTATAGACAGATCCTCAGAATCTTAGATGCCCTCATGCTCTTTTCTCTAAATTCTCTGACCCTTTCTGGGTATTCCACATCCAAAGTTTTCTTTAGGTAAGTTGAAAAGTAAATGGTTTGCAAACCTAAGACTATGAATCCATACAGACTATCATTGTAAGCCATTTTGGCTTCCAGGTTGTGCCGCTGTCTTTGGGGAAGGCAGCGGGGAGGGAGGGGGAGGAGAAAGCGGGGTGAGCACCTAGAAAAGAAGGAAGTACAATTCGTTCTCACGTCCACCCTCTCTCTCTCTCTCTCTTTCACTCTCTCCCACCTTTCTCTTTCTTTCTGTACACATATACACCACACACACACACACACACACACACACACACACACACACACACACACTGATGTTAGCTATAGGCCAGAAACTGTGATAACTGCTGTATGGATAGTATCTCATCTAATTCTCAAAATTGTATGCATTTTGAATTGCTCTGAAATCAGAATGTGTCTGACAATCAATAGGTTCTCTACCTTGTGTCATTGTCTAATTAGAAGCATTTTTCTTTCATAGTAACTCAAAATCATGGGGCATCTTACAACGAATGGTGTCTTAGGTTGGAAAGAATACAGAAGTTTCTTTCCACATCCCAGGTGAGGAAACATCTAGTGAGTGATAGAGCAGGGTAATAAACTCAAATTTATTTAACTTTTCCAAATACTATGTTTCTAATCTTAGGATACAAAATAAACGTTTTCCTATCACCCAAGCCTAAATATTTTACCCCTTTAAGCTTCCACTTTCCCTTGCAAATATTTTCTTACAGGAAATAAATAACAATTATTGTCAGAGGGGAATAGAAGAAGAGAATATTTTTCAAGTTCGGACCTTGAAGCTAGCAAATTGTAAATGGTCTGAGAATACACAGCACAGTAAGTATACATTTTCAAAAACTGCTCATAAATCCACAAAGTATCACAAAATCACAATATTTCATATTTCTCTTTCTCTTTCATATATCTCGCTCTCACCCTTGTAAAAAAAAAATCTCAGAAATCCCTTCACCAACTATGAACGAGGTCCATCATTAGAATTAATTTATAGTGCCATTTTTATAATTCGGTGACTGTTTTAAGACAGAGACCAGACTATTTCTTTCGATCCGTAATATTTCATAGCATAACATCAAGTCAAATTGTAAAGGATGCCCTGTTCGATTGGAATTAGGAGGGGCAGCCCAGGTATGTGGACCTGAACAGCATGTGAAACTCAAAGCTACCAGGCACCTGGAGAGAAGCCTATAGGTTGAGTGGCAGGATTTATAGGGGTTCTTTTTTTTTATTTTTATTTTTTTGGCCACGCCACGTGGCATGTGGGATCTTAGTTCCCAGACCGGGGATCGAACCCACGCCCCCTGCAGTGGAAGCACGGCGTCTTAACCACTGGACTGTCAGGTAGGTCCCAATATCAGGGTTCTTTTAGCAATTCTCCTGAGGCAGATAGGCTGGCAGGGTGGCCAGCCTCACACAGGGCTGCCGCAGACGGCCTGTCTGCCTCTACCACTTCAGTCAGAGGACACGGCGCCAGCAGCAGACCTCCCCGGCCACGGCTTCCTCTGTTGAGGACCCCCCGTGATGAACACAGTGGGGTTCAGATGGGACCCCCTGCCGCTCAGCAGCAGAGCCTGCTCTCAAACACCTTGCATGACCTTGCTGAGATGACTAATAAAGGCTTTCCAAGGAATTACACACCTCTGAAAACCTCGCCTCCATCACTTCAGCCTGGAGACATCAAAATCGAGCTCACACTGAACCTCCACCAGGGCAGATGGGTCTCATTCAACCACAGGAACACTCGCTGCAACTCTGCCAACACAGGGAAATGCCGTGCAGCACTAGAGAAATACGAGAACCCCAGTCTCAGGGATTCAAGGTCTTGGGAGCGCTGAGGGAAAGGTAATAAAAAGGTACATTCAACAGAGAAAACAAGCCCACTTTTCATTTCAGGGCTCTGCAAAGCTCTGGCTGAAATAATACATAAACTCAAATGCCAGGCTGGGTCGTGAAAGGGATTCAAAAATCAAATCAAATGAATATTTTATCCTGTATGGCTTAAAAACCTAAAAGAGTTTTCTGCATCCAGGCAATAAAACCACAAAGGGCAAAAATAACTTGAAATGATGAAAGGCAAAATATCAGAGTGTTTACTTCTGTTTTTCACTGGCTCTGGGAAACTTAAGGTGAAACAGCAAAAGCTTTAAACAAATTATTGCAAGAGAAGGGGGGGATTTTGTAGAGGCAATTTTACAGAAGACGAACAGGATCTTAGTAACCTTTTCAGTTATCAAAAGAAGCCTCAAAGGAAGACCTTAGTGTTAAGTTACCAGACTCAGTTTCCGTTCAGAGAAGCAAAGCCTACAGATGTGGGCCAGTGCCAAAGACAAAACCCTCTTTGGAGGCCCTATGGGGGAGATCCATTTTCCCTCAGCACTTTTCAACGTCTCCTCTTTCCATTGTTGTCCAAATCCAGCAGCTCTTGAGCCTTCCCATCGAGAGAGTTGATGGTCATTATGCCCAAGAATAGCTGAGCTACAAAACCTGGCAAAGCTATCCTTCCCCTGGGAGAAGTAAGCAGATTTTTCTTTCTTTTTTTTTCTTTTTGCCTGCGTTGGGTCTTCGTTGCTGCACGCGGGCTTTCTCTAGTTGCGGCGCGCGGGGGCTACTCTTGGTTGCCGTGCGCGGGCTTCTCATTGTGGTGGCTTCTCTTGTTGCGGAGCACGGGCTCTAGAGTGCAGGCTCAGTAGTTGTAGCACGCGGGCTCAGTAGTTGTGGCGCACGGGCTTAGTTGCTCCGCGGCATGTGGGATCTTCCCGGACCAGGGATCGAACCCTTGTCCCCTGCCTTGGCAGGCAGATTCTTAACCTCTGCGCCACCACGGAAATCTAAGCAGATTTTTCAAACTCTATTTATCCAGAAAAATTTTTGAGACAAACTTCTACACACCTAACCATACTTGTTAGAGTGCTTTTGCCCCACTATGGCCAAGCGAAAATTTGGCTCATTAAAAACCATGTTAATTCTACCAAATGAATAAGGAGGACCAGAGCGGCCATTTAATAAAGATCGTCAACTCACTAAATGCTCTGTTTATTCTTTCTTTCTTTTTTTTTTTTTTTTTTTGTGGTATGCGGGCCTCCCTCTGCTGTGGCCTCTCCCGTTGCGG
>NC_041228.1:66091833-66114188 GCF_002837175.3 Physeter macrocephalus | reverse complement strand
CCTCTGGCAACTACTGATCTGCTTTCTGTCACTTTAGTTTTGCTTTTTGTAGAATTTTATAAAAATGGTATATGATATATAGTCTTTTTTGTTTGACCTCTTAGCATAATGTTTTTGAGATTCATCCATACTTTTGCATATATTAATATTACATTCATTTTTACTGCTGAATTAGTATGGATACACCACAATTTGTTTGTCCACTCACCGGTTGATGGACATTTGGATTGTTTTCAGTTTGGGGCTATTGTGAATAAAGCAGCCATAAACATTCCAAAAAAAGAATTCCTCATGTAGAATATAAATTCTATATAAGGGATACAAGTCCCTTATCAGATATGTGTTTTGCAAATACCTTCTCCCATCCTGTGGGTTGTTTTTTAACTTTGTTGGTGGTGTCCTTTGATGTATAAAAGTTTTTACTTTCGATAAGATCCAATTTATCTATTTTTTCTTTGGTTGCATTATCTAATTCAAGGTCACAAAGATTTATGCTTGTTTACTTCTAAGAGTGTTATAATTTTAGGTCTTACATTAAGATCTTTGCTCCATTTTGAGTTCATTTTTATACATATGGTGTGAGATAGAGGTCCAACTACATTCTTTTCCATGTGGCTATCCAGTTACCCCAGTACCATTTTTTGAAAAGATTATTCTTTCCTCATTGAATGGTCTTGACATCCTTGTTGAAAATTGGTTGACTATAGATGTATGGGTTTAATTGGACTCTCAGTTCTATTCCATTGATGTTTATGTCTACTTTAAGTAGGGACCATACTGTCTTGATTACTGTTGCTTTTTATTAAGTCTTGAAATCAAGAAGTCTAGGTGCTCCAACTTTGGTCTTTGTCAGGATTGTTTTGGCTATTCCAGGTCACTTGCATTTCTAAATGAATTTTAGGATCAGCTTGTCAGTTTATTCCAAGAAGCCAGCTGGAATTTTGACAGGGATTTGTTGAATCTATCTGGTGAGTATGGTCATCTTAGAAACATTGTGTTCCAATTCAAGAACATGAGATGTCTTTCTATTTATTTAGGTCTTCTTTAATTTTTAAAAAATATTTTGTGGGTTTCAGAATATAAGTTTTGCACTTCTTATGTTAAATCTATTTCTAAGTATTTCATTCTTTCATGCTGGTGTAAATGCAACTGTTTCCTTAATTTCTTTTTTGTTCATTGCTAGTGTATAGAAATACAATTGATGTTTGCGTACAGGCATACCTTGTTTTATTGCACTTTGCAAATACTGCATTTTTTACAAATTGAAGGTTTGTAGCAATCCTGAGTCAAGTAAGTTTACCGGTGCCATTTTTACAACAGCATTTGCTCATTTTGTGTCTCTCTGCATCACATTTTGGTAATTCTTGCAACATTTCAAGCCCTCCCGCAGCAAAAAGATTATGACTCGCTGAAAGCTCAGATGATGGTTAGCATTTTTTAGCAATAAAATATTTTTAATTAAGGTATGTACAGTGTTTTAGATATAATCCTATTGTACACTTAATAGACTCCAGTAAACATAACTTTTATATGCACTCAGAAACAAAAAAAAAATTGTGTGGCTTGCTTTATTGCAATATTTGCTTAATTGCAGAACCTAACCCACAATATCTCCAAGGTATTTCTGTATTAATCTTGTATCTTGCAATCTCACTAAACTGATTTACTAGTTCTAATAACTTTTTAGTGCACTCCTTAGGATTTTCTTTATACAAGGTTGCATAATCTATGAATAGACATGGTTTTACATCTTTCTTTCCAATCTGGATGTCTTTTATTTCATTCTCTTGCCCTACTTTCCTGGCTAGAATCTCCAGTGCAATGATGAATAGAAGTGCCAAAAGCAGACATCCTTGTCTTGTTCCTGATCTTAAGAGGAAAGCATCCAATCTTTCATCACTAAGTATGATGTGGATTTTTTGTAGATGCCCTTTATTGCATTGTTTTGAAATCTCCAATCATTTAAATAGTAGTCGAGCTAAAATTCATTTTTGTGTTATTTTCAAATATGTTAGGTATAACTTTCAGAAAGCTCATAAAAATATATAATTTTTAAAACATATATTTAATTTAACAGAAAACATTTACTGAGTATCTACTATGTCTTGGCTCTGTTCCAGACTCTGAAGGTACTTAGTGAATAAAGCTGACAAAAACCCCTGCCCTCTGAGTTTACAATCTACTGTGGGGAAAAGAGACAATAAACAATAAACCAATAACTAAGCAAACTGTACTGAATGTTAGAAGGTAAAAAAGCACCACAGAGAAAAATGTTCAGCCTAGCAAGGAAAATCAGGAGTTCTGGGAGAGGCGTTGCATTTTTAAATGGGGTATACTGGGTAGGGTCTCATTAACAAGGGACCATTTGAGCAAAAACTTGGAGGAAAGGAAGTACAGCGTGCATAGAAAATAAATGATCCCCCAATTACACACTGTTTTCATCTATCCATTAAAATAAGTTTACTGAGAGCCAAGATTATTAAAGGTCAGAACATTTTATAACTAGAAGAAAATTCAAAAATTAAACTAACTTGCTTGCTGAATGAGATAGCTTAAGTCAGAAAAACTAAGAACTTTGGACAAAGCAGGGACAGTTGAGATGGAAATCTTAACCAGTATGCAATACATACTACACTTTTTAAATAAAGATGTTTTGTTTCAAATGACATGCATAATTCCACAGGTAATGAAATCCACAAAGTACGTTTTATGAATGGAAACATAATCTAGTGTTCTAATGGTCTGAGTATCTTTGAAGAACACCAAACCTACTGTTTATGAGAACTTAGGTTTCAGAAATCCATTAATTAATCACTTTATAAAAATAGCCATTGGGTTGAAAGCAATAGAAAAGAAACAGATGACATGGTTCTTGCGTGCCTTCCTAATGCAATAACAAGCCCCATCAACTGATGCGTCTCTAAATCTCTCAGCAAAAGAGTCTCTTTCCCTCATCGTTCAGACCTTATCTACTCTTAGCGTTGAAGAATAAAATCACACATTTTCAAATAAAACTTCTCTTTGGAAAGCAACAATAGATCTTCAAAAGCTAAAAGAATAAGGAAATGCAATAAATATTTTAAATTTCACCCCAAATGATACAAGTGAACCAGCAAATGAAAAAAAATACAGTGTAGCAACAATCAATGCAATGTACCTCCCAACTAATAGCCACTGGCTCCTCTCCCAGTATGATGGTCACTGGCTCACTTTCAAGCCCAGATATTACACTAGGGGGCGCTCCACCGGGTTCAAAGGTAGCCCTGTATCTTTTCACATTTTTCTTTTCACCAAAATGAAGGATATGCCAGGCACATGCCAAATGCAGTGTTTTTTTACTCAAAGCTGGAGAGGAGTAGCTGACATCTCAAACAACTGGGTTGGAACCGAAAGCAACCATTAAAGACGGGGAAGTGGACAGAACAAAAAAAAGAAGGCAATTTAACAGGTGCGACTCAAGTTTCAGCCTGTTAGAGCAGGAAAGAACGCTGTTTTAGTATTTACTAGCATGTGTTTCAGAGCAGCGGTCCCCAACCTTTCTGGCACCAGGGACCAGTTTCGTGGAAGACAATGTTTCCACAGATGAGGGGTGGGGGGGGGGTGTTTTCAGGACAATTCAAGTGCATTACATTTATTGTACACTTTATTTCTGTTATTATTACATTGTAACATATAATGAAATAATTGTACAACTCACCATAATGCTGACAGGTGGCGGAGCTCAGGCAGTAATGCGACCAACGGGGAGCGGCTGTAAATACAGATGAAACTTCGCTCGCTCACCCGCGGCTCACCTCCTGCTGTACGGCCTGGTTCCTAACAGGTCACAGACTGGTACCGGTCCGTGGCCTGGGGGTTGGGGACCCCTGTTTTAGAGTTTACTAACATTTTCACAGTTATTCCCACATAATATGAAATTAATTGTTTGGGGTTTTTATTTGTCTGTTATCATAGAACCACAGAATTTGGGAGTTTACTCCAGAGATTACTACCTATCCCCTGATGATGACCCTTCTTTCTTGAAGGTTATGACCCTAAGACGGTCTGGGAGCACATACCATTGGGCAAAATTCTACCGGGCAGATATTTTATATTAACACAAAATTTCTACTGACACCTTATTCCGAGATTCTTGGGACTCTGATCTAAAAACAAATAAAGACTTATCTACTATTAGCTGTCACTTCTAAAAATGCACCTGATGCTTTTACAATACTTGAGGCAACTGTAAGTTTGTTTCCTTAATTATCTTAAACAGGCTCCCTAAAAATCTTCAGTTAATGTGCAGAATGCTTTGCCCAGCAAAGTTAATGCCAATGACTCTGTTCAAATAAATAAAAGTTAAGTACAAATTGACAGTTTGCTGATATATATACTATATATATGTATATATATATATCTTGTAACTACAGCTATCAACCTATTGATTACATGAATAACTATCTCTGAGAACAAGGCTGAAATAAGAACAATAACAAAAAACTTGTAATATCACAAATACAGATGTGCTATGGGAAAATCTTATCAAAGGATATGGACAATTACACAGCTACTCCAGGTCTGAATGATTCCACCAAGTTCAACTGCATTTCCAAAAGGGTTTGGTATTTACATAGAATATATTTCAAACAAATTTAAGGAAGATATGGCAAAATAATATTGAACTACTCTATACAGAACAATTATACACAAATCGTTCCTTGCACAGGTAAGAGAAGTATGCACCTATAATGTTTTTAAATATCCGCTTTAATCAAAAAACCAACAGAAATTATATTCATCTTTATTGCAAATAGAAACATAAGAAAAATTTCAATACGATGACTTTTTTTTTTGACCACGCCACGCGGCTTACGGGGTCTTAGTTCCCTGGACCAGGGATTGAACCCGGGCCCACGGCAGTGAAAGGGCCGGGCCCTGCCCACTGAACTACCAGGGAACTCTCTCAACACGATGACTTGAAAAAAAATTAACCGTTAGCCTGAAATCTAATCAGCCGAACAGTAACAAATGCAAATAACCCCATGTTCTACCTTCTAGCCAATGGAAAGATGCCACAATGAGAAGTTGGACCTAACAGCAAAGCAAATTTTCTGTGGTCCATCATGAGATGGTTCAGGTTACAAGAGGACATCACTTCAACTTCTAATAATGTCTAAGCACATGTTTCATTACTTAGTTGAAAAGAGTAAGGTATTTCCTACCTGTGTGGTATACCTATATCGTGGCCATACTTAAGAGTCAATATATTCATTAGGTCTGGACATGACTTCTACGAGTTAACAGCATCTCTGAGGACATGAGAAATGGTGACATGAGCTGGGAGTCAGAACAGTTTGTCTCCAGCCCCAGTTTGCCACTACCTGTGAGGCCGTGAATCCTTCAGTTAGTGCCTATACCTTTATTTACCGATCAACAAAATGGACAATATTATACTCCAGCCCCTACTTTCCTCCCTTCCTCATCTCTTTCAATAATAATCCTGGTTCACCTCTCCTATTATGGAGAATGGAATATTTGATGAATAGAGATGAAAGCCAGGGTCATTCTCATTAATAATTAATACTTGTGTTGCTCTTTACACTTAATAAGTCATTTTTAAACTTTTTTAAACTTCAACAGCCCTGTAAAATGGCTATGATTACACCATTTCACAACTAGTAAGACTGAGACCAGAGAAATTAGTTAACTCACCCAAGGTGGCAAATAAATGGGCAGAGGTTGAACCCAGACCTGATGACTCCAAAATTCATCACCTTTCTCTTATAAGATGTTGACTCACTGCAAAGCAGATAGGGATCACCTCACTTTAGTAGGGTAGGAACCTGCTAAAACAGGACCATGCTCAATAAAAAGTTCCTGAGTTCTTAAAAGGAGAGACTGAATCATCAAGCTACCTTACTCTTTGATAGTCCCTCCAAAAAAAGCAAAAAGTGTGGCAGTTCAACCTCAATTCCATCACACGCACCAAAGGAGAAAAAATATCAATATATCTGTAAACGAAATTTAAAGTGCCAGGGAAAGGTATTACATATATCCAGAGTAAGATGGTAAGACACTAACTTGAATGCCTAGAAAAAGAAGTTGCTCACAAAAAGCAGAGGATTTTGTGAGGTTGGGGGTGGGGTAGGGGAGACAGTGGGAGGTCTGTTAGTTGAGCTTTGGTGAAAGCTTGTCTAATTCAATCCCTCATTCCCAAGATGAGACTGAGGGCCAGAGAGGTTAATGTTTACCTTCAGTCACTCATCAGATCCACTGGGTGTACCTTGGATGTGATTTAACCAAGGACGTGACGCACTTGTTAGCGGAAATGCTTTTACATTTGCTCCTGACACTTCATTCTTTCCCCTGGGTTTTCAGCCCTTTAGAAAAGCTCCCTAATCTTTCTCAGTTCAACTTTTATACAAAAATGAATCCTGCTCTGTGAACAGAATATAGTATTTTTTGATAACTAAAGCTCTTAAGGGAGCTCTGGGCCATTCTGAACCTCACTGATCATCAAGGGGCGATGAATGTAGATGTAGAAATCTGGAGAAAACTGATCTGAATGTCCTCTGAGCCCAGAAAATCCCTTATAAGTGATGTTTGTCCTTATATGTGTGTGTGTTTGTGTACGCATGCATGCACTCGTGCGCGGGCCCACGGAAAAGGAACCCCAGACGCAAGGACTCTGCTATTAATCATCAAAGATAGGTGAAACGAAAACATTTCATCTAACTGAGAGATCTGATCAACTGACGTTTCACTGCACTATGCTCAAACATGAAAATTAAAACACTTAAAATGTACTTCTCCCTCCTAAGAGTAGTGAAAAATAGACTTATCTGAGGTTGAAAAATAAAGGAGAATAAATAAATCAGAGATATAAAGATTTATCCCTAGCTCAACACTGATTCAACTGTAATCAGTTTCACATACAATGTGTTTCACTCTTAAAGCAATTGCACTGTTATCATTTACATTACATCTCCAAGCCTCCATCAGTTCAGATGAAATAATCCTTCAGCTTTCATGTTAATATCAGGTCTCTTGCCTTCTCTTGCATTTTTCCCACTACCTTTAGCCATTTTTCTCTCTTCTTACTCTTCGAGTCAATTTCTCCCAGGTAATCTTTCCAATGAATGTTTCCACATATCCTAAGTCCTAGCTTCATCCTTTTGCCTTAGATTCATTTTAATGAGAGTATCTCATAAAGTGAGCACTGCATTTATTACTAGAAGCTACTTTCCAGGCACTGTGCTAAGCACACCATCTACATCCCCTCATTTAATCATCACAACCTTTTTCCTAAAAGTTAAGGAACTTGTCCAAGGACACAGGCAGCCCACTGGGGTCACTATACTGTAAGGTCCTTGAGGATGGGATCCCTCTGCGTTCTCATCATGGTTTTTCCAGCACCTGGCACAGTGCCAGGCCCATAGAAGAAGCTTTACAAATATTTGTGCATGGATGGCCAATGGATGGATGGATGGATGAAGAGAAAGAGCCGGAATTTCAACAAGATCTGCCTCCCTCCAAACCTGTACTATATGTCTTACCCAATACATTAAAAGTTGGGGGCTTCCCTGGTGGCGCAGTGGTTGGGAGTCCGCCTGCCGATGCAGGGGACGTGGGTTCGTGTCCCGGTCCGGGAGGATCCCAAATGCCGCGGAGCAGCTGGGCCCGTGAGCCATGGCCGCTGAGCCTGCGCGTCCGGAGCCCGTGCTCCGCAACGGGAGAGGCCACAACAGTGAGAGGCCCGCGTACCACAAAAAAAAAAAAAAAAAAAGTTGGAGGGGAAAGAATTAGTGCAATAAAAATTCTAAACTATAAGCAGCTTCTCTGTGGACCAGCTCAATCTATATATTGTGGACCTGTATTATGGGCTGCTTCGGTGTATAGCTTACAAAAATTGCTCTGTACACCTTGGTTTTAGCTACTCTATGCTGGAGAGAGTAGGGCCTCCACTGCAGTACTGTGGGGAGGACTGAAAATGATGCACAGACAGCCCCTCTCTGTCACTGTGCCCAGCTAAGAGTGGGATCTAACAAAGGTCCCAGGCTTCTACCATCACAGCACAGGCCCATACTGAAGGAAAGACTCCAAGTTTATTTGGATTCCCAAAAGCTATACAAATTTTTCAAAGGGTTTTCAGCAAGGTTCTCTCTGTTGATCTTTGTAACAATCTGCTAAACCTTGGCAGGGGTAGGGGGTAAGGACTGAGTATTATATGACAAATACAGTCATGAGCGCTCAGTCTCCCTCGCCTGGCTGGAATTAGCTTCTTTGCCAGGATAAAGGCAAACTGGGAGAACTGTGTGCCAGTGAAAGACATGAGCAAGGCCTCTGATGCTGCTACAGTGCAGGACGGAGTGTAGAGTATGCCAACTTTGGGGTAAGAGAAGGGGAAATACTAATATAAAATACTGATGCATATTTATTTATTGCATACATAATACTCATATTTACTTACATATTCAAACAGAAACAAAAGAGGGAAGAGCAAAGAGAATGCTACCTGTAGAAGAAGAGAGAGAATTGGAGCAAACCAGGATGAAAGCAAGGCTTCTCTGAATGTCCTTTGTTTTATGGTTTTGACTTTCAAATCATATAAATGTCTTACATAATTTAAAAAAACAAATTTAACTTAAAAATAGAAAAATAGTGGGAGGGAGGGCGACGCAAGAGGGAAGAGATATGGGAACATATGTATAAGTATAACTGATTCACTTTGTTATAAAGCAAAAACTAACACACCATTGTAAAGCAATTATACTGCAATAAAGATGTTAAAAAAAATAAAGAAAGAAAAATAAAGTAATCCCTAAAAACTGAAAACAAATTAAAGCAAATAAATCTCCACAGCATATCGGGTTGTGGGCATAACCAAACAGAGAAGAATTATTTCAAATAACTAGGTCACAGTATTTTGCAAATCCCTAAGAGACAGCCTATGGACAGACAAAGTGAGAGAGTGGCATGGACATATATACACTACCAAACGTAAAATAGATAGCTAGTGGGAAGCAGCCGCATAGCACGGGGAGATCAGCTCGGTGGTTTGTGACCACCTAGAGGGGTGGGATAGGGACGGTGGGAGGGAGGGAGACGCAAGAGGGAAGAGATATGGGAACATATGTATAAGTATAACTGATTCACTTTGTTATAAAGCAAAAACTAACACACCATTGTAAAGCAATTATACTGCAATAAAGATGTTAAAAAAAATAAAGAAAGAAAAATAAAGTAATCCCTAAAAACTGAAAACAAATTAAAGCAAATAAATCTCCACAGCATATCGGGTTGTGGGCATAACCAAACAGAGAAGAATTATTTCAAATAACTAGGTCACAGTATTTTGCAAATCCCTAAGAGACAGCCTATGGACAGAAAGAACCACAAAGATGTCTAAAACTGCATTTCATATTTCATAGTTAGTAATAACACTGATAGTTGGTTTGAAACCATTATACATACACACACATACACACACACTTGGATATAGTAATTATGTAAAAGTTATTAGGAAGAAAGATTTCCAGTATTAAAGAGATACAATATCAAAGAAGTTAAGTAATAACCTGTAATCTTACATTTGAAGTGGAAATATCAATATAACTTCATGATTTGTTTTCCTCTTTTTATTGAAAACAAAAAGGCCTAGAAACAATGACAATCTTGTAGCAACGAGCACACGCAGTGCCCAGATGGTGATCTCCAAAGATCACTTTCCTCTAAAAGGAACCAAGACTCCTTGGAGAAGTGTGACTGATCCCAGGTCTAGGGCAGGAAACCATAAAAACTACTGAGGTCATTCCAAATGTTACAGATGCTAGCTGGAAGGGGCTCCCAGTGGCCAAAGACTGAGCAACTGGAGCATCAAAAAGAATAATGATTGCAGTAGATTAAAGTACATCAAACATATAAAAAGCCATGTGTTCATCATATTTTTTTTTTAATTTACTGGTCACTATACCAATTTGTTAGAACAAAATTTTTTTTTTTTTTTTTTTTTTTTTTTTTTTTGTGGTATGGGGGCCTCCCTCTGTTGTGGCCTCTCCCGTTGCGGAGCACAGGCTCCGGACGCGCAGGCTCAGCGGCCACGGCTCACGGGCCCAGCCGCGGCACGGCACGTGGGATCTTCCCGGACCGGGGCGCGAACCCGCGTCCCCCGCTTTTTTGTGGTATGCGGGCCTCCCTCTGTTGTGGCCTCTCCCGTTGCGGAGCACAGGCTCCGGACGCGCAGGCTCAGCGGCCACGGCTCACGGGCCCAGCCGCGGCATGTGGGATCCTCCCGGACCGGGGCGCGAACCCGGCTCCCCTGCATCGGCAGGCGGACGCGCAACCACTGCGCCACCAGGGAAGCCCTAGAACAAAATTTTTTACTCTGACAATTGGTAAATAAAGAGAAAGAATCACAAAAGAAATAATGGTTTGGAGAACTGGCCAAACAGGAGGCTGGCCATTTGGGAAACTGACTTAGAGCAATTCAAAGAGAGAGACAGATGGGGAGACAGAGAGACAGAGACAGAGAGAGACTGATTGATGATGCACTATGTTGTGAACTTTCCTTCCCAACACCTCCTGCCTATCTGCTGCCCTAGAAGATTTCTTCCACTTTACTCCTATGATCGGGACTAAAATAGTCACTCCTTACAATTTCATGTGAATGTATTACTTCTCTTAACAGGTGAGATTTAGCAAAATGCCTTCGAATACCACTCTAAATTAGACTAATACAATGTTTGTTTTAAATCAGAAAATCTAACAAAACTCTTTTATGGGGATTTAAATTTAACACAGTCTTACAACATGAAAAGGGGGAAACCAATTTGTATTGAGCACCTATGACTATATGCCAAATGTTTTAAGATATTATTATCTCATTTAACTTTTGTCAGTAGCCCTACGAGAGGATCATTCACATTTTACAAATGAGAAACTGAGAGAGAGTGGTTAAGGGACTTGGCTAAAATCATGCATTTAGTTAAGTGACAGAGCTGGGATTCAAAGAGAAATCCGTGAACTACATCACACTCCCCACCTAAAAGAAAAAGAGAGCACATGCATGCTGGACATGGTCAAAGTCTGTGGTGATGCACCATTACTAAAAACACCGCAGTGATGAATTGCTCATTAACTATTTCCCTTGTAAGAAAATCATGTAACTCTACAGGGAGATGTAAGAATAAGTTTATTTGGTACGTGTGGCCTTGGGAAAATTATTTAATCTAAGATTTTTCAATCAGGAAGAAGTCATAGAGTTCATTCTAGTCCAAATTATTGTTTTCTAGATTAGAAAACAGACCTGGAGAGAAACAGTGATAAGCCTAAAACCAGACAATGGGGTTAGCGGCATGAGGGCAAAGACACTCTCGACCTTGGGTACCACTGTAGCCCTCAGGGAGCTCTGAGAGGTAGCGTCAGAAGGCCTGAGCTGTCGTACGGAATTAAGAGAGTGTGTGTGCAGGTCAAGGTGTGAAACGCATAAATATTGTCACTTTGTAACCATGGATCCGGAGAGTTTAGGGATGGTTCGTTCCAGCTCATCAGCATCATTTATTTTATTTTAATTTATTTTTGGCTGCGTTGGGTCTTCGTTGCTTTGCATGGGCTTTCTCTAGTTGCGGCGAGCGGGGGCTACTCTTCACTGCGGTGCGTGGGCTTCCATTGCGGTGGCTTCTCTTGTTGCGGAGCACGGGCTCTAGGCGCGCGGGCTTCAGTAGTTGTGACACGTGGGCTCGGTAGTTGTGACTCATGGGCTTTAGAGCGCAGGCTCAGTAGTTGTGGCGCACGGGCTTAGTTGCTCCGTGGCACGTGGGATCTTCCCGGACCAGGGCTCAAACCCGGGTCCCCCGCATTGGCAGGCGGATTCTTAACCACTGCGCCACCAGGGAAGCCCCCAGCATCCTTTACTGATGACAGTGAGCATGATGGTTCTGTACATGGCGGTGCTAAGACCCCCCTGGAGAGTTCTACTGTTGAGACTGTACAGAGCAAGAACCTATGTGACCAGCAAAATATAGAAGAAATAAAAATATAAGAAGTATTTTAAAAGATAAAAAGTATTTCAAAAATATAAAAAGCTCCACTTGAGACTCCATGTGGACTCTGCTTCCTGGGTGTTCCCTGCACATGTCACTGGTGCCTGAGTTATGAGAGAAAGTGGGTCCTGCTGTGCCCTTCAGGGACGGCCTGTGGATGCAAAGTCCATTCTTACTTTGTTTGTTTGTTTGTTTTGGGCTTGTGGGATCTTAGTTCCCCAGCCAGGGATCAAACCCGTGACCCCTGCAGTGGAAGCGTGGAGTCCTAACCACTAGACCACCAGGGGAGTCCCAGTCCATTCTTACTTTAATGCTGTAATTGCGTAGTATCCATGTGTAGCCGTTGTCATTTTGGGTCCTCTGAGCCTTCTTAAGCAACTCAACCCTGCTAAACCGCCACCATGAGTGCATTGGCTAAGAACCAACCCCACGGTAAGCACTCAAACATGTCTTAAATTAATTGGTTAATGAACAAACAGAATCTGAGTATCCTGACATACTGTCCACTACAATCTTCTACCAAAGTTCTAATTGGCATTGAAGAAAAACTAATGTAATTCGGTGTGGTAAATTCCTCTCTGCTCAAAAAAACCTATCATTGTCTCTCTTAGTTCCTAATAGCCTCTGTTCATCTCAAGATTGTTTAACATTACAGAAGGGAGAAGACTCTAGCAGCTGCTGCAGGATGTTGGTTCCCAGGGGACCTTCGTCTTCTCTCGAGTTTAAGTGTGATGTTCATACATCTCGCAGAGCCAAACCTCATCACCTGACCTTGGAAATGGCCAGTGATGCTACAGTACATCCACACCTAACACAGTCTATCTGCATTTAAAAAGTTAATTTTAACGTTAAAAAATATTGGTATACATTTATAAAATTAGTACAAAATGAACTTTAAAAACTATCTCATAGAAGAACAGGTCTAGAAAAGCTGTTAATGCTCTCAGAAGAATGAAACCAATCAAAGCATGTTCGTGCTTCACTTGCATCTAAAGACGCAACAAATCTGAGGCTGCAATTTGAGTTCAGGGGCACCGCCTTGACTCTCATCAATGACTCGAAATCAGTGGTTGAAGACAGGTGGCAAATATTTGGTTAATTAGAAAGCAGTAAAAATTAGTCTATTTTTAAAAATCACACCCCAACCTAATCTCCTTATCTTTTCAAGACACAGAAAAGAAGTATTGGGTTGGCCAAAAATTCATTCAACCCAAACAAACTTTTTGGTCAACCCAGTATCTTGATTATTCTCCAGTGAAAAACAAAATAGAGTTCTCCAAGGCTATTTCCATTGTAAAGACAAACGAATGGCTAACTCTTCATAATTCTGCACACAAAGGGTGGGATCCCAGGAAAGCCAAGGTGATGCTGAGAGACCACAGTGTTCTAAAAACAAATGCTGACCATGGTTTGGTGGCAAAGTAGAATCTTAGACTATCATTTCTCCAGAAATAGTTAAAAAAAAAAAAAAAAAAAAAAAAAAACCCACAAACTGACTGGAAATTATGACAATAGAATATGCCTATTATAGTATTTCAATTAAAATCACATATGCACATTTATATACTCCAAAGAGTACAAGACTCCAGCCTCCTGGCTCTTACTGTTTGCACATCTTCAAGCAAGTTATTTAAACCTCTCTGGACCTTTGTTTCCACATCTGGAAAATGGGCATAATCAATAATACCTACTGCATAGGCATTAGTTACATGTATTAAATGATGTTTTACATATAAAAATACTTAGCATCTTCTACTTAGCAAACACTCAACAAATATTATGTCATTTTATTACCATCACTATTATTACAGAGGTTTTATTCTCAGACCTGTTCAAGATGCAGGACTTCAAATGTAAGGTGATGTCATCATCATCATAAATAATTTTATTTCCTAGAATACATGATTAAGTTATATTTTTCAATTTATACTGCTGTACCTATTGAAGTTAGGTAAGCTCTGGAACAAATCATTATTTACTACTTCATTTGATCCTGACAACAACAATGACACAGAGAGAGGGGAGATATTATCCTCATCAGACAGATATAGTTCAGTTTTAGCTGAAGTTCAGGGAGTTAAGTGACCTGCCCAAAGTCACAGGGTTGGTGACCAGCAGGGCAGGGTTCATGACCGCTCCATCCAACTCCTTCTGCAGGGCTTTTCCCGCTATTTCAGGCTTTTCCAAAATATCAACTTCATAATATTTCATTTCATTCAATAAATGTGACCCTAAATGAGTCGGCAGAAAGACCATAAACAGAGAGGGTGCAACGTGACCACAGATCCACTGTTGCACAGAAACAAACACCAGTGGGCTGAAGGTGCTTTAGTGACACACTCATGAGTGTCACCGCCTCCTCTCAGGGCACAGGGGCCCCCAGCAACACCTGAAAGCATTCATCTCTCCACTGCCACCCAGCCCACCTCCCCCACCTGCTTGCCTTTAGAGTCCTCTCATGTCTGTCCGAGGAAAGCTTTTTTGGGGCCGGGGGTGGGGCCGGGGGGGCTGGCTGGAGCCAGAACAAGCCTCAGCCTTCCCTGCTTTTTGCCTTTGTTCAAGTTGGTCCTGCACAGAGAGCAAATGCCTTTCCTCCAAACTCCAAACGGTCCAATTCTGCTTCTCCTTAAAAGCCTGGTGAAAAGCCATTCCCGCCATGACATGCAGCTCAACACACACACACACACCACGCACACACAACACACACAAAACACACGACACACACACAAACACACACAGCACACACACACAATACACACATACACACAACACACACAACACACATACACACAACACAACACACACAACACACACATGGCACACACACGGCACACACCACACACACGGCACACACACCACACAACACACACACGGCACAGCACCGTGCCCGGAGTCGGTATTCAATGGCTATGAGAGAGGGCGAGTGAGCAAAGGCCCATCTTTGATACATGTACGGAGCTTCATCTCTACCATACGACACAACACAAGCAAACTGCTATGGGGGGTCAGGTAATTTTTTTAAACGAAGAAAGAACTTTAACTCGAAAACTTTGTCAGAGGAGAAATTTAAACTATTTTAAAATTCATCTTCAGATACATTTCATAATCCTCCATGTCACCTATGTGCATGGAACGGGGTTTAACTACAAAAGATTAAATTAAATAAGTCCTTAAAAAATACAAATCTCTGCTTAGAGAGTAAGAAGGATTCAATTGATACAAATTCAAAAAATCAAGGTAAGTCTTAAAAAGAAGTATCATTCCTGTTTAATTTTACTGTAATATGACAGGCCACCCTCTACTCTTTTTTTTTTTTTTTTTTTTTTTTGTGGTATGCGGGCCTCTCTCTGCTGTGGCCCCTCCCGTTGCGGAGCAGCCGCTCCGCGGCATGTGGGATCCTCCCAGACCGGGGCGCGAACCCGGTTCCCCTGCATCGGCAGGCGGACGCGCAACCACTGCGCCACCAGGGAAGCCCCACCCTCTACTCTTAATCAACCTGAGTATCTCTTGACTATTATTATTTGTTATCTGTCCATAAAGGAAGGAAAAAGTATGTGAGCTGGAAACGAAAGGTCTTTTATCAAAACACCAAAGACTACCAAACATTGTATAAATTGCATTGGCAATGATCAAAAACAAAAAAAACTGCTGATGACAAAACCAGAATGGCATTGGCACTGGGTGATACTGCTTCTTTTTAACCCGGATGCTGGAACGTGGGATGAACAAATTCCGTGATTTAGTTTTATTCAATCGTTTACCCTCTTCACCAAGGAGGCCACACTCAGTGACCACTGCCTTGACCACATCACTGTGGAACTCTGCAGCCAAAGACCCCAGGTCCACAGAAAGTTGTCTATCTAGCCTCTGCCTCAACCAGTAATTAAGAGATGGCCTTGGTCAATATGGGTTCAATATGCATCAATTCCTACCCAGCTCAACACTGGACCACAGCCTGGTAACTCTTGAGGTCCAAAGGGTGCATCTGGAGGGAAACTGGATAATCCAGAAGGCTCTGCTCCCTAGCCTGGCTGGAACAGGGACACACCGGCTGGACTAGCAGTGATTCCTGATGTGTGTCCTGAAGAACACTATTCATGAGAAAGAATGCCTTAAAGAAATCAGATTTCGTGGTCAAATAAATTGGGGAGAGACCTGTACTTTGAACTTTCCTTTGGGAGTTTCACAACGCACATGGGTAAATTAAGGGTTATGAAAAGTCCAGCAGCAAAGGACTCTGTAATATTTTGTTTAACTCAGGAAGCCCCAAATTTATTTGACTGTGAACCTTCTTTCCAGTAACACCTCTAATATTGAAACTTAGTGTGGGAAATACTGAGACCACATTTGACAGTTACATGGCTTCAGATCTAACAACAAGACAACTCGTGGTTTCCCTGTCCAAGAACTGTTGCTCAGTAAAGGTTAGTGTAAGAATTAAACAAAAAATGGGATGTTCAGGATTTCTGACAACCAAATTAAAATGTAATCTGTAAATTTTACCTTAATATAAGCCAAACATATATTATTTAAAACCAACAGAAAAAAAAAACAGATTTATAGGTGACAATTACAATGTCCATAGCAGTATACTCTTTATAAAAAGATTTGCTATCATGGACCCACAACCCAATATGTATGTCTTTTTATGGGCAAAATGAAATAGAGAACAAAATGATTACCCAAATAGTTCAACTTCTCTTTCTATACAATAATATAATTTTGTCTGCTAATTTTCAGATAATCCAAGCTTGCTGGGTTTGAATGTGGACGTGGAGGAGAAAAGTGGGAGCCGGCCATTGCAAAAGCTCTTGTAATTCTCCACTTAACTGCTTAAATATACTTTATTAATAAATTGAGCCTTAGGTAGATACAGTCATTTGACCATCTTTGAAATCACTAAGGAAACATCCAGGATATTACATGGTATAATACACTGAAAATCCCAATATCTGAGAATTCATGTTCCCACATTTCTGAGCACCCAATTTACTATGGAAAAAAAAAGATTTGAGCACCAAGTATTATGGTTCTAGGTACCAACATAAAACATCATCTAAAACAAAATTCATAGGCTGCCTTTCTAACTTCAAGCACCTCCAGTAATGCAATTAAAACCTGTTCACATTTATGAATGGAAAATCCATGAAAATGATCTATATTTCAGATCATCAGTTTTTTAAAATTTAACACTTTCAGACTCATGTCAGACCATGAAAAGATTTATTCAGATTTAAGTTTGCCCATTTCATTCTTTTGAACTGAGAACTGTAAAAACACAAATATGCAAAGTTCTCCTTTTTCCAAAACACAGTTGGTGAAAATGTTACACTTTAGTACAATCTGAATCGAAGAGAAAACATTCAAAGACTTCCTCCTCCTAAAATCTGAGGTGGGGGAAGGTTGCTGTTCATGAACTTGAATTTAACACCTTGATGTTAGAACGAACTTTCTCTTTACTCATTGCATTTTAGTTTAGTGGTCAAAAATGATCACGGTTTCAAGGAGTTCTAAGGGCAGTGCCTTACCAGTGTAGATGCTGGCATTGGAAGCTGGAATACCAAACTGTGACTCGATGAACTTGGGAATGAAGGTAATGAAAGCAGTTACAATGGCACTCTCAGCTGTGTATGACAAACTCACAAAAAGGAATGTCATGTTGCTTAAGATCCTGACAGCTGCTCTTGGTAGGTCTATAAAATGACAAAAATGACAAATGAATGTTATAAACAAGGGATGGAGAAGAAAAGAAAATTGAATTGCTTTTGAAATGAACTGGAAATAGCCATTCAGCAATATAGGAAAAATTGATGACTGATTAGAACTCATCCCCTTTATTAAATAGATTTGGGGTTTTTTTTAGTTTTTCAACTACGATAAGGAAATTTAATAAAGAATCTAAAAACATACCCATACACAAATATCCTTATAAGAAATACCCCCAACCTATGACTCCTGTTTCAAAAACTGCTTAAAATAAATGATTTGCATTTTTTATTGACTGAAATAATGGTATTCTTTGTTAAGACCCTGAAGTCTACTAAATGTATAAACTACCTGTAATATAGTCCTAAATTATAGTTTCCACTTCACCCAACTAACACTTCCCTGAGTAGGCGCACTACTGAGATGCCAGCTCTCTGGCCTGACACCCACAGCAGAGGAATTGGTACATGATACGGGACATCTGTTCTTCCAGCCTCATTATGAAACAGGAAATAATACAGCTAAAAAGGCATAAGGGATAAGGCCACCAGGTCAGACACTCCCAGGTACTTTGGATTGGGTAACAAACAGAAATGATCTCCAAAGGAGCCAGACAGCCCAGAGGTACGGGCTACGTACTTATCCAGCCACTTCTCAAGGAAGAGAGAAAAGTCTCATTTTTTAATCTAAGCATTTATTTCACAGAACTTGCCATATATATGCTTCAAGATGTATGCCCATTAAATAATACAGCTAAAAAGGCATAAGGGATAAGGCCACCAGGTCAGACACTCCCAGGGACTTTGGATTGGGTAACAAACAGAAATGATCTCCAAAGGAGCCAGACAGCCCAGAGGTACAGGCTACGTACTTATCCAGCCACTTCTCAAGGAAGAGAGAAAAGTCTCATTTTTTTAATCTAAGCATTTATTTCACAGAACTTGCCATATATATGCTTCAAGATGTATGCGCATTTTCATTACAGCATTATTTATAAGAGAAAAAATTTAGGGGAAAAAAATAAATGTCCATCAATGGGAAACGTTTACATAAATTATGGCACAGCCATGTAATGAAATACTATGTAGTAGTTAAAAATGAAATGGAGCTTTATGTACTAGCATAAAAGGAACTCCAAGAAATATTTTTGCTAATGAATAAAGCAAGCTGCTGCAGAAATATACATATGCCTGTGTGCATAAATATATATATAATATTTAGGTAAAAAACAAACTAAAACAATGGATTTATATATGGTAGAAGGTATACATTTCATTATATATAATGCCAAGAAATGCTGTGAATGGGAGTAAGATTGGGAAAGAGAAATAAAAAAAGATTCTTGTGTATATACTTTTGTACAGTTTGCATGTTTGTAACGTGAATTAACTCACGTGTGTGATCTTTACATACCTTCATGGAAAAGGTAAGCTTCATTACTTTTGACATGTACAGTCTCTCAGTTATCAGAACAGTTACCCCCTTATGCTACAACAGGGTCTTTCTTATCTCCGTGCTATTAACTGTATTCCCCACAAGTCTGAGCAGCAAATGTCAAGCTCAACCACTGAGTCTCGAGATTAATCCCCTCCTGGAGGAAGCTGTCACAGCCCCTCCAGACAGACGAAGTGCTCCTTCTCCGTGCTCCCACCACACGCTGCTCCTGTCCATCCATGCTCATCCGTTCTTTTGTAGCTGCACGTTTTCCCATCTGCTTCTTTCCAGAGAATGTAAATGCCATGAAGGCAGGACCTTGGTATATCTTTGTATGCCCAGCTCCTGGCACAGATCTGGCATTCAGTGGGCACTCAAAAAATATTCCTGGAATGTATTTATTTATTAACATTTTTTATTACATCACGGCAAAAATTTGTACTAAAACAATATCCATATACTTATGAGAAAATGAAGTCTGTTCCAAAGATGCCTGATTTCCTCCTGGGGAGAGAGTTAGGTATGAAGGAAGCATATGTCATAAAATTAAGGGTAGTCCATGTGGCGGTGGACTTACCAAAACCACAGAAAAATGTGAAGGACCAAATAGATCATCTTTTTTAAAGTGGGGCTCTTTAAAGCTAAGGAATCCTAAAGGGATGTAGATAAGATTATAAACTAAAAATCCCATTAAAAGAAAAACTAAAATGTGAACAAAAGAACAAGGAGGAGATATACAATATTGGCTTTATCCAGCCTATCTGGGAGAGAAATAATTTGTATGCTTGAATTTTTCAGATAACTGGGCGATTGCCTTTTTAAGAGATAAAGCTTTGAATATTTCCTACGTATTAGCTGATATTACTGGAAATCCATAGCATAATTTGACATGTTCTTCAAGATTCATTCATAATTATGAATAATATCTATATGCTAATTTGTTTTAGCATATGTATATATTTTTTATACAGCAGGTTCTTATTAGTCATCAATTTTATACACATCAGTGTATACATGTCAATCCCAATCTCCCAATTCATCACACCACCACCACCACCCCCCGCCGCTTTCCCTCCTTAGTGTCCATATGTTTGTTCTCTACATCTATGTCTCAATTTCTGCCCTGCAAACCACTTCATCTGTACGATTTTTCTAGGTTCCACACATATGCGTTAATATACGATATTTGTTTTTCTCTTTCTGACTTACTTCACTCTGTATGACAGTCTCTAGATCCATCCACGTCTCAACAAATGACCCAATTTCGTTGCTTTTTATGGCTGAGTAATATTCCATTGTATATATGTACCACATCTTCTTGAACATTGGAGTACATGTGTCTTTTTGAATTATGGTTTTCTCTGGGTATAAGCCCAGTAGTGAGATTGCTGGACCATATGGTAATTCTATTTTTAGTTTCTTAGTTTTTTTTTTTTTTTTTTGCAGTACGTGGGCCTCTCACTGTGTGCCCTCTCCTGTTGCGGAGCACAGGCTCCAGACACGCAGGCTCAGTGGCCATGGTTCACGGGCCCTTGCAGTACGTGGGCCTCTCACTGTGTGCCCTCTCCTGTTGCGGAGCACAGGCTCCAGACACGCAGGCTCAGTGGCCATGGTTCACGGGCCCCGCCCCTCCGCGGCATGTGGGATCCTCCCGGACCGGGGCACAAACCCGTGTCCCCTGCATCGGCAGGCAGACTCTCAACCACTGCGCCACCAGGGAAGCCCTATTTTTAGTTTTTTAAGGAACCTCCATGTTGTTCTCCATAGTGGCTGTATCAATTTCCATTCCCACCAGCAGTGCAAGAGAGTTCCCTTTTCTCCAACCCTCTCCAGCATTTGTTGTTTGTAGATTTTCTGATGATGCCCATTCTAACTGGTGAGCGGTGATACCTCATTGTAGTTTTCATTTGCATTTCTCTAATAATTAGTGATGTTCAGCAGATTTTCATGTGCTTCTTGGCCATCTATATGTCTTCTTTGGAGAAATGTCTATTTAGGTCTTCTGCCCATTTTCGGATTGGGTTGTTTGTTTTTTTAATATTGAGCTGCATGAGCTGTTTATATATTTTGGAGATTAGTCCTTTGTCCGTTGATTCGTTTGCAAATATTTTCTCCCATTATGAGGGCTGTCTTTTCGTCTTGTTTATGGTTTCCTTTGCTGTGCAAAACTTTTACGTTTCATTAGGTCCCATTTGTTTATTTTTGTTTTTATTTCCATTACTCTAGGAGGTGGATCAAAAAAGATCTTGCTGTGATTTATGTCAAAGAGTGTTCTTCCTATGTTTTCCTCTAAGAGTTTTATAGTGTCCGGACTTACATTTAGGTCTCTAATCCATTTTGAGTTTATTTTTGTGTATAGTGTTAGGGAACGTTCTAATTTCATTCTTTTACATGTAGCTGTCCAGTCTTCCCAGCACCACTTATTGAAGAGATTGTCTTTTCTCCATTGTATATCCTTGCCTCCTTTGTCATAGATTAGTTGACCATAGGTGCATGGGTTTATCTCTGGGGTTTCTATCTTGTTCCATTGATCCATGTTTGTGTTTTTGCACCAGTACCATATTGTCTTGATTACTGCAGCTTTATAGTATAGTCTGAAGTCAGGGAGTCTGATTCCTCCCGCTCCATTTTTTTTCCCTCAAGACTGCTTTGGCTATTCGGGGTCTTTTGTGTCTCCAAACATATTTTAAGATTTTTTTGTTCTAATTCTGTATAATATGCCATTGGTAATTTGATAGGGATTGCATTGAATCTGTAGATTGCTTTGGGTAGTAGAGTCATTTTCACAATATTGATTCTTCCAATCCAAGAACATGGTATATCTCTCCATCTGTTGTACCATCTTTAATTTCCTTCATCAGTGTCTTATAGTTTTCTGCATACAGGTCTTTTGTCTCCCTAGGTACGTTTATTCCTAGGTATTTTATTCTTTTTGTTGCAATGGTAAATGGGAGTTTCCTTAATTTCTTTTTCAGATTTTTCATCATTAGCGTAGAGGAATGCAAGAGATTTCTGTGCATTAATTTTGTATCCTGCAAACTTTACCAAATTCATTAATTAGCTCTAGTAGTTTTCTGGTGGCATCTTTAGGATTCTCTATGTATAGTATCATGTCATCTGCAAACAGTGACAGTTTTACTTCTTCTTTTCCAACTTGTATTCCTTTTATTTCTTTTTCTTCTCTGATTGCCG
>NC_041228.1:66091356-66091797 GCF_002837175.3 Physeter macrocephalus | reverse complement strand
AGTTTGTCAAAACCTTTTTCTGCATCTATTGAGATGATCATATGGTTTTTCTTCTTCAATTTGTTAATATAGTGTATCACATTGATTGATTTGCGTACACTGAAGAATCCTTGCACCCCTGGGATAAATCCCACTTGGTCATGGTGTATGATCCTTTTAATGTGTTGTTGGATTCTGTTTGCTAGTATTTTGTTGAGGATTTTTGCGTCTATATTCATCAGTGATATTGGTCTGTAATTTTCATTTTTTTAGTATCTTTGTCTGGTTTTGCTATCAGGGTGATAATGGCCTCATAGAATGAGTTTGGGAGTGTTCCTTCCTCTGCAATTTTTGGAAGAGTTTGAGAAGGATGGGTGTTAGCTCTTCTCTAAATGTTTGATAGAATTCACCTGTGAAGCCATCTGGTCCTCGACTTTTGTTTGTTGGAAGATTTTTAATCAC
>NC_041228.1:66089556-66090956 GCF_002837175.3 Physeter macrocephalus | reverse complement strand
CTATAAATATCAATTAAATCTATCTGGTCTATTGTGTCATTTAAAGCTTCTGTTTCCTTATTTATTTTCATTTTGGATGATCCGTCCATTGGTGTAAGTGAGGTGTTCAAGTCCCCCACTATTATTGTGTTACTGTCGATTTCCTATTTTATAGCTGTTAGCAGTTGCCTTACGTATTGAGGTGCTCCTATGTTGGGTGCATATATATTTAAAATTGTTATATCCTCCTCTTGGATTGATCCCCTGATCATTGTGTAGTGTCTTCCTTGTCTCTTGTAACATTCTTTATTTTAATGTCTATTTTATCTGATATGTCATTTAAAGCTTCTGTTTCCTTATTTATTTTCATTTTGGATGATCTGTCCATTGGTGTAAGTGAGGTGTTCAAGTCCCCCACTATTATTGTGTTACTGTCGATTTCCTATTTTATAGCTGTTAGCAGTTGCCTTACGTATTGAGGTGCTCCTATGTTGGGTGCATATATATTTAAAATTGTTATATCTTCCTCTTGGATTGATCCCCTGATCATTATGTAGTGTCTTCCTTGTCTCTTGTAACATTCTTTATTTTAATGTTTATTTTATCTGATATGAGTACTGCTACTCTAGCTTTCTTCTGATTTCCATTTGCATGGAATATCTTTTTCCATCCCCTCACTTTCAGTCTGAATGTGTCCCTAGGTCTGAAGTGGGTCTCTTGTAGACAGCATATATATGGGTCATGTTTTTGTATCCATTCAGCAAGCCTGTGTCTTTTGGTTGGAGCATTAAATCCATTCACTTTTAAGGTAATTATTGATATGTATGTTCCTATTACCATTCTCTTAATTGTTTGGGGTTTGTTTTTGTAGGTCCTTTTCTTCTCTTGTTCTGGCTTGTAGAGTTTCTGCTGAGAAATCAGCTGTTAACCTTATGGGAGTTCCCTTGTATGTTATTTGTCGTTTTTCCCTTGCTGCTTTTAATAATTTTTCTTTGTCTTAATTTTTGCCAATTTGATTACTATGTGTCTCGGCGTATTTCTCCTTGGGTTTATCCTGTATGGGACTCTCTGTGCTTCCTGGACTTTGGTGGCTATTTCCTTTCCCATGGTAGGGAAGTTTTTGACTATAATCTCTTTGTATATTTTCTTGGGTCCTTTCTCTCTCTCTTCTCCTTCTGGCACCCCTATAATGTGAATATTGTTGCATTTAATGTTGTCCCAGAGGTCTCTTAGGCTGTCTTCATTTCTTTTCATTCTTTTTTCTTTATTCTGTTCCACAGCAGTGAATTCCACCATTCTGTCTTCCAGGTCACTTATCCGTTCTTCTGCCTCTGTTATTCTGCTACTGATTCGTTCTAGTGTAGTTTTCATTTCAATTATTGTATTGTTCATCTCTGTTTGTTTGTTCTTTAATTCTTCTA
>NC_041228.1:66056954-66089531 GCF_002837175.3 Physeter macrocephalus | reverse complement strand
TCAATCTTTGCCTCCATTCTTTTTCCGAGGTCCTGGATCATCTTCACTATCATTATTCTGAATTCTTTTTCTGGAAGGTTGCCTATCTTCACTTCATTTAGTTGTTTTTCCGGGGTTTCATCTTGTTCCTTCATCTGGTACATAGCCCTCTCCCTTTTCATCTTGTCTATCTTTCTGTGAATGTGGTTTTTGTTCCACAGGCTGCAGGACTGTAGTTCTTCTTGCTTCTGCTCTAGCATATTTTTTAACTTTCCATTTATTTTCTGATATTTTTCTGGTTGCAAGAAAATTCCTTTCCTCTGATATGTTGTTTGTATTTGTTTTTACCTGCTGATATCTTATTTCCACATGCACTTTAAGTTCTTCTACAGAGCCCTTTTAAAGTAGACATAAGCTTTCAATCTTGTTCTTTTGTCATCCATTTTTAAATTTATTTTTATTTCTATTTTTCTTAAATTTTTACATTTATTTTTCGCCTTGTTGGGTCTTCGTTGCTGCATGCAGGCTTTCTCTAGTTGTGGAGAGCGGAGGCCACTCTTCCGTGTGGTGCGCGGGCTTCTCACTGTGGTGGCTTCTCTTGTTGTGGAGCACGGGCTCTACGGGCACGGGCTTCAGTAGTTGCATCACGCAGGCTCAGCAGTTGTGGTGCATGGGCTTCAGTAGTTGTGGCACACGGGCTCAGTAGTTGTGGCTCGCAGGTTCTAGAGCACAGGCTCAGTAGTTGTGGTGCATGGGCTGAGTTGCTCCGCGGCGTGTGGGGTCTTCCCAGACCAGGGATTGAACCCATGTCCCCTGCATTGGCAGGCAGATTCTTAACCACTGCGCCACCAGGGAAGTCCCAGTCATCCATTTTTTTAAAATAAATTAGCAATTAATAAAATTAACTTTTCTGTTCATGTATGGTTCTATGGATTTGGGGAAGCGGTGGTTACTTTTATTTATTTTTTTAAATTCTTATTGGAGTATAGCATGTTTTTAATTTCAACTGAGAGTGGGATGAGGGGTAGTGTTTGGTTTATTATTATACAAACAGATGAATTATTATTACTATAAAGTTGTTGACTAGATTTTATTACCTAGAAACTTACATTTATACCCAGGTATAAATTATAAACATTAAGTACCAACCAAACATACTGACCCCTATTAATACTTTTTATAATTTTCCTGACATAGATATTTTTGGAAATAATATCTCTTCTTGTGGAAAAAAAAAAGGATTTATCTGAAGTTTAGTGCCCATTCAGTTTATTTTCCTTATATTTAAATTAAAATAAACACCTTTTTAAAAATAATTTTTTGAGGTGAAGTTCACATAACATAAATTTAACTATTTTAAAGTCAACAATTCAGTGACATTTAGTACATTCACAATGGTATGCAATCACCACCTCTGTCCAGTTTCAAAATACACTTTTTTATTATAAAAAAATTTAATCATTTATGTTCAGGGATGAGGTTGGAATTCACCTTTATTTTATTTTTTATATTTTTAAATACTTTCTAAATTTTCAACCATGAACATGCATTGCTTTTATATTCCACCTCCCCCCCCGCAAAAAAAAAAACTTCAAATTTCAAAGTATGCAGCAATATGTCATCCTCCTAGAGAAGTCTTCCCTGACTCAGGCCGCTAACTTAGGAATTCCTTCCTCCTTTTTCTTCAACTTCCTCAGAAGGTATATACCTCCATTTTAAGAGTTACATTTTATTATGCCCATTTTCCTTTCTAGCTCTCTTTGAGGCAAGGACTGTAACTTTTCATATATGTATCCTGAATTCTTCATCCTGTAGTAGTTGCTTAATAAAGATATTTGTGAAACAGGAAAAGAAACAAAGAAAGAGAAATTTTCTTAAGATAGACATTGCCAGCCATCTATCTCAATAATTCGAATGATATTTGGGAACCAGTCTATTCCTTTTCTGAAAGTCTTAGGTAATGCCAATTTCTTAAATCAAAGTAAAATTTGAGGGAACTATCAACTGAACAAGCAAAGAAAGGTGGCTTAAGTGAACTAAGTCAAACCAGGCACAGAATTCCCATTGGGCAAAGACAAGGAGACCATGGGTAAAAATGGAAACACCAGAGTCGGGGGTCATTGTTATGTAGAATGTGGAGATCTTTATAAAATAACATGATGCCAAAATACAGGGCTGAACCTAAGCCTCAGCCTCAAGGGCTTGGGAAAGGCCCTCCAGAGGATGGGGAGAGGGAAAGTCCTGGAACGAAAGGTAGTGGAAGCTCCATATAATAATTATAGTGGAATCGGGCCAGGTAAGAGTGTACCTCTGGCTGTAATACAGAAGCTTCTTTTTTCCCATAAGCTTTATATTAATCACTTTTTCCCCGTATTTTATAATGTTTTGACATCTTAAAAAGCTTGCTGGCTGGGGAGAGACTAGACTACCAGTGCTTAGATATAGCAAGGGCTCAGCTGGGAGCACATCTTTTATATTGAAACCAACCAATCCTGAGTTTATATGATCAGCCACCTTGTTATCTAACTCTCACACGCCAAGCCAGTATTTCCCCTGCCCTAAACCACCCAGACAACTAGAAACCAACCCTACAGCCCAGAGTCTGCTGGAATCACTCAGACTAGCCAGTGGTAAGCTGTTTACTCTGTCCTGCCTTGTCTTTCCCATGGAAACGCCAATAAGGGCTCTGGCCTTGGCTTTCCCCTCACTCCTGTCTTTTGTTTCCTGACCAGAACCTGGTGCTTCCCCTGTGGCCCCATACGGCATGGTGTGCCCCCTTCTCTTGGGAAATGTAAGTAATAAATTCTTCTTTCAATGGCATTGACCTCTCCATACCATCACTCAGTCACCTCCATAAATTAAAATCCTGGAATCGCTTTCTTTAACATCTCTCCACGAAATTTCCTTTACCTCCAATCTTTTAGTTCTTAGTATTTATGTACTTTTAAGCCTTCAGATGCATCAAAAAGCTGATGGAAACATACCATCATCACCATGCAGTGAAAACCTCAATAACCTCCTTTATGGCCTGTAAATCTTGCACCCTCCTGTATATTTCATGGACGTGTAGCAGATACAACTTTACGATGCCTATTACAAAGGAGCATCAAACTATTTTTAGTCACGTCTTCCTGTAAAAGCAAAACCAAAGTTGCTCTTCGTATGTAACATGGACAACACAGGACCCCAAGTGCCCCCATTTCCTGCCCATTTTCTTTGGAACTAATGATGTCCCTGGGTTCCCCAATCACAAGTCCCCACTAAAGTATTCCAGTTTCTTCCCCCGCCTCACAGCATACTGACAAATGGCATTCCCTGTTTGCCAATAAAAGAGAAGAAGGAACTGGGTGACCCTGGCACACCACAGTCACCTCTGGGTGAGCACACAGAGCTCCTGAGCCACTTACCTGCCAACAGTGGGCAGAAACGGTGGCCACTGGGGCCCAAAATACATTATTCGTGGTTACTGGCCACAGTACAATCCTGCTTGTTTAAATCTAATGAGTATTTATATATATTTCTAAGTAGATACTACTCTGATGAGTAGTAGTCGCACAGTTAATTTGCACTGAGTATTTGAAAAGTGTTTTCTTTTTTAGGAATTCTTTGCCATTCCTGCTACCATCTACACTTTGCCTCTTAAGCTGAAGGTACAACAAAATAAGTGTAAAAGAGAAATGAAACAAACAAATAGATATCGAGAAGATGAGATGAATGGATAAAGAAGATGTGGCATATGTTTACAATGGAACACTACTCAGCCATGAAAAAGAATGAGAGTCTGCCATTTGCAACAACATGGATGGATCTAGAGGGTATTATTCTTTTTTTTTTTTTTTTTTTTTTTTTTGGCAGTACACGGGCCTCTCACTGCTGTGGCCTCTCCCGTTGCGGAGCACAGGCTCCGGACCTGCAGGCTCAGCGGCCGTGGCTCACGGGCCCAGCCGCTCCACGGCATGTGGGATCCTCCCAGACCGGGGCACGAACCCGTATCCCCTGCATCGGGGCGGACTCTCAACCACTGCGCCACCAGGGAAGCCCTAGAGGGTATTATTCTTAGTAAAATAAGTCAGACAGAGAAAGACAAATACTCTGTAATCACTTATATGTGGAATCTAAAGAGTAAAACAAAACAATGCATATAGCGAAACAGAAACAGACTCACAGATACAGAGAACAAACCACTGGTTACCAGTGGGAATAGGAAAGGGGGCAGGGGCAAAATAGGTATATGGGGTTTAGAGATACAAACTACTGTGTATAAAATAAATAAGCAACAAGGATATATTATGCAGCACAGGGAAATATAGCTATTATTTTGTAATAACTTTAAATGGAGTATAATCTATAAAGATATTGAATCACTATATTGCACACACAAAACTAATGTAATATTGTAAATCAACTATATCAATACTTCAATTCAAAAAAGAAAAATAAATTCATCATATTTCCCTGAAAAAAAAAGAAATAGAGGAGATGTAAATAGAGCAGAACATCAAAGCCAGAGAAAATAATTAAATACTTCTGTGAGACTCTTCCTGGGCTTCACATCTGACCCTCAGTTTCCTGGCCACCAAAGCAGAAAGTTGTATAATCATCATTAGCAGAAACATTCTAATTGCCTTGTGGGAAACAAAGCTTTTCTTAACTATGTTCTAGAGCAGTGATTCTCACAGTGCTGTCCTTGACCATCAGCATCCGTATCACCTGGGAACTTGTTAAAATGCATATCCTCAGGCCACACCTCAGGCTTCCGAAATCAGACTCTCTGGGCTGGGGTCCGGCACTCTGGGTTTTCAGAAGCCCCCGTGGTGCTTCCTAGGTAGGCTAAGTGTGAGAACTCTGTTCTCAAGAAATAGGGTTTTGTATAAAGGACACTGAGCAATGCTCTTATGGCGAATATGGGGAGTTCAAGCAACAGTTTTCAATAGAAGATGCAAACCTAAGGCTAAAGTGCCATTCAGCAAAAGAGCAAAGGCGAAACACAAGAGGCTAAGATGGCATGTCCCAGGCACGTGGCTTCTGGTGATCTCTCTTTGCTGAGTCAAGTATCGCCTCTAACATAGTCCCTGCTATACTAGGTTTTAAAACACCTAGCCAAGAGCCACATGCAATGGTTCTTCGTTCTTAGGCAACTCAAATTCAGAATTTCTTCCCTCCACCCCTCTATTCCTCTCTCCATCATCTGAGGTTGAAACCCTGAAACCGACTTTGGTGCCTCCCTCCCCATCATTCCCATGCAGTTGCCACATTCTCTAAACACAACCTCTTCCTTCCCTCCTCATCATTCAATAATTCATTTTTCAAATATTTACTGAGTATCTACTAGATGGTGGCAATTTATCAGGGAGCGTGATGGACAAAAATTCCTTGCCTTCATGGAGCTTACTTTCTCATTACTGACACTACAAATAAGATAAGTAAAATACATAGTATACTACACAGTGATGAGTGCTAAGGAGAAAACTAAAGGAGAGAAAGAGGTAAGCTTTGGAGAGGAAGGTAGAAATTTTTAAATATGGTGGCCAAGCAAGGCCTCATTGAAAAGGGACCATTTGAGTAATACCCTGAAGGAGGTGAGAGGGTGTGGGAGAGAGCATTCCCCACACGGGAATGGCAAGTGCAAAGGCCCTGAGGTGAGAGTGTGCTGGCGGCTTTGAGGACCAGTGATGAGCCCAATGTGGTTGAAGTAGAATGAACAAATGGGATTGCAAGAAGGATATGGGGGCAGGCAGGTAACCAGGGCTTAGACTGGGAGACCACAGAAGCTTTAAGCAGAGGAGTGGCATTTCAACAGGATCTTTCTGGCTGCAGAGTTGAAAGCAACTGAAAGGGGACAAGGAGGGAATTCCCTGGCGGTCCAGTGGTTAGGGCTCTGCGTTTCCATTGCAGGGGGCATGGGTTAGATGCTGGTCAGGGAGCTAAGATACTATCCCGGCATGGCCAAAAAAAAAAAAAAAAAAAAAAAAACCAATTTAGCATGCTACTGTCCTTTCCATCTGTACTAAGCAAAACCATCATCACCTCTCTCGGGCTCTGTCGGTAGCTTTCTAGCTGGGCGCCCTCCTTCCATTCCACTCCCTTCCCTCCCTAATCTACCTAATGGAGTGCTTGCCAAAGGCTGCTCAAACCTCCCCACTGCCCATTTGGGCCAAACTCAGTTAAGGTTAGAACTCTCTACGCACAATATGGTCCCACCTTACCCTCCCAACCTTACCTCCCAGGCTTTCACCATGCACATCCAACACACCAACCACAATATACTCGCTCAGCATTTTCAAATACATCACCCAATCTGACCTTCTTGCCTTTGCTTTCTCTGACTGGAATACCCACACCATCCCACCTCCACCTACTGACATTCTCCCAGTCTTCCAAGGTCCATCACAAATCCCACCTCCTCCATGAAACCTTTCCTGATCCCTCAACTAGATGTTCCCTCGTCGGCCTCTGACTCTCACACCCTCTTCCTTTTTGGCCATTAGCATATTTCCATCTGTACTTGTCCTGTCTCCCTCAATGGGCTATAAGCTCTCTGAGGGCAAACCATGGCTCACTCATCTTCCGATCTGCCACAGCTTGGAGTACAGCAGCTTCTACAGAGTGAATAGTCATTGAATTAAATGATGACAACATCACCCTCTAGTGATCAATACTCTGTAACTTCCAATAGCCTCTTTAAATCAGTGCATCACCTCAGAGTAGCTTTTTTACTTAGGATGATAAATATATTCTACTTGAACACAAACAAAAGTCTAGCAGAGAAAGTCTGTTATACTTTATGCTAATTAATAATGCCAAGTAATGAAGCTTAAAAGGTTAAAAGTGGACACAAAAATAAACATTTTCTTACGATTAACTGCTACCAAAAGCTTTCTATTTAGGAAAATACCCAGTTAAAGTTAGAAGACTTTTTAAATGCTGGACCTTAAACCTCAGGAAAATTGATCCACTTAAATATTTTAACTGTTTGTTTTTATGGGTAGCATAAAATGTTGAAGCAATCAATGCTAATCTCTTTATGGGAAGGTGATGCAGACACACTAAAAATTCTACTTTCTCCTTTGTGGTGTTTTAAAACAGTCTTATTCCTGCATAATTTATAATAAGAATCTAGAAACACTGAGTCAGATTTTCCCAATGTCTATCATTAAAATGTGGAGGCAGAGGGTAGAAAGCGTAGTGTATTTTCTTCTTGCATTCTCTGCAATAAAACTTCTCAAAGAGCACCATTCTGCATGGCCTAAATCATTTTTGTTTTTAGGAACTAAAAAATACTAACTTGGCCACCTTTCCACCTTCTCTTTGAAGAAGCTAATACTGATGTACAGATTTCAAATATAAAATAAAGGCTAAAGGGAGCCTTACTCCAAAAAACAGGACAAGGAAAAAGAAGATCTGGGAATCAAACTCAGATTTAACTCAAAATGGAATCTTAGCAACCACTCTTTCATTCAAGACCTAAATAATGAATCTCAGCTTCGTAATACAAATTACGTCAGTGATGAAATGATTCCCAGAGATTTAATTGATCTTTTTGAAAATCAGATTAAGTATTAGACTGCCATTTCCTATAGGTGAAGGTATTAGAAACCAAAATGTGCAAGATACATATGAATTAATTTTAAATATTGTATTTGAACATTATTCCAATGTCATCAATATCACTTGAATAATTTTTAGCAAAACATTTTCACTTTATATTCCCATTTAAACAGGATTCCTTTCTAACAAAAGAAAGTGTCTCTGGAAGTTCCAGGTCTAGACACAATGAGAGAATCCAGTGCAAGCAGAAGTAATAAAATAAACCAGATCTGCGTCCTAATCAGGAAGGTTCACTGCCGAAGTAAGATCAGTCATCATAATTAAGGCATAGAGTGAAAAAGTTGAGAATTTATCAGAAATACTGACAAGAAAACCAGAATGAAAATGGATTTTATAAACCAACTACCCATCCCTGTCAAAAGACTCCTCTTATTCTTTCCTCTAAAAGAAAATATCCTGAACCATCAAATTGAACATAGAAAAGATGGAGAAGAACAATCCTTAGCCGTACAAGAAGACATCCAATAAAATAGTACATAGATTCAATTCTGAAAAATAATTTTAAAATCCCGTGATGGCTTTTACCACTTTTGAACCTGACTGCCTAAGCGAGCTTTCCCCCAAAAGCAGGAGTTGAGTTAAGGATTCAAGGCCAAACAGTTTATTGGGGAGATTCAGGAAGCACTGGATGAGAGTGTGGACGTGATGCACAGGAAGAAAGGGTGGCTTACAAAGGATGTAGAAACATACCTCAGGATCGTCTCAGCCATGAGGGGGTGGAGCTGGAATGTTTATCAGCCATTGGTTAAGATGGCTTTAGGGGTGGGAGGCCAGGGTGTTAATTCTTTGGCACTTGAAGTCTGCAGGAGTCAAGCACCTTCCCAGCCTACAGAGAAGACCTTCAGGCAAAAGAAGACCCACAGGCCTTCGGGAGGTCGTCCACCTTGACAATGGGAAGGTCCCACAGTACAGACGGGGCACGGAAAGCACTGTCCACACTGGCTCCTCCAAGGACTTCTTTCCCATCAACGGTTGTATCCGCTGTTGGTATTTCATATCAGTCTTCTCTCCCCCTTTTCTCTACTATCCAACAGAGCATATATTCTACATTCGAGCCATCTACCTCTAAGCTATAAAATATACCATTTTAGCTTAGCCTTTATTTTCCCCCTTGAGTCTACTTTATATTCTCTGTAAATTAAAACTCTTAGTCTATTCCTATGATGTAAATTTTTCAACATCAACTTTGCTCTCGACTGGGTTGTTTAAAAAAAAAAAAGTCACTCCCTTGGTAGTATTATGGTCCATCATGCATCCACGAAAAATGATGGACTGGTCCACAGGGTAAGAGCTACCATCCAGAGGATCTTTTATGTTATGAGAGCAGAAGAGGTAATTTTGGCAGTTCCAAAAGTACACATTGTCCCAAAATAATGAGGAGGGAGCGGGGAAGGCAAATCTAAAACTTAACTGGGAAGAAGCATGTCCAATGAAATGTCACTTCACTGCTTTGAACAAATATAGTCTTTAAAAATAGTCCAATCTAACCATTCTTAGGCTGCAGGGACAGTTCCATAATATATTCGTAACTTCCTTCTAGGCCTGAAAGGTTCCTCTTTGCCTTTACTGTGTACATATGTTAAAATGAGATGATAATGTGCCTAGGTAAATTTACCCTAAAACAACCTTAACTGATGTAAGCGCTTGACAAATATTATGCTTAATAAGTTAGAAACATCAATTCAGAGAATTCAAGAAATAAGCAGGAACTAATGGGAATGTAGCATTACGGGTTTCTTGGAATAAAGGGATTTATTGCCATTCAACAGAGGTATTGAATATGGAACAAAAATGCCTTGGTTAAGATTAAGTTGTTTAGATTTGAGATTGCCTAATCTGGCTCTAATAAAGTCATTATTTTTAAGAGAGATAAAAATGAAAAAAATAGACCAGTACACATCACTGAAACTCTCTGGACGTTTTTATGCTGGGTTTGGAGACCCATCCCCTGGTTGCCCTTCTCCATGGCCACTTCCAAGATTTGACAGAGCCACCGTGGAACAAGATGCTTTCCTAGGGGTAAGTTTTATATTTATGTAAGGATCAGGCCACACTATCAAACACACGGTTCCCTGAGACAAACCATCCATTGTATACTGCAATAATTATTTTAAAAATCAGACATCTCTAATTACAGTATGAAGTCTTCACCTTTAGAATCTAAATCAGTGCTTCTCAAACTATCTGTGACGAAGGACTATTTTTTAATTATTATTTCTAGTCTATTGTTACTGATACTTTTGCAAGATACATTAAAGATGAATTACTCGAAAACGAAATATTTAAAACATACAAAATTTAAGCCCAATTTATTATTGTTGTTATTAGATTCAACAGACACATAATTACTCTGTCAACATTTTTTTTTAAGTTTCTCAACATTTACTCTCAATTTCAGCCCATATTCTGTCACAGACCAGTAACTGCTGGCGGGCAGCAGTGGCCGGGGACCACACTTTGAGTAGCACTGATCTGAAGTGCCATGCACGTATTTAGTCAAAAGATATACTTTACCTCTGACATCCTTTCCAAATCCTATAGAAGAAACTTTTTTGTCCACTTCTTCACAATTGTTTGGTTTCTCCTTCATAACGTCATCGTCACCAGCAACATCAGCAGAGTATTTTTTCTTTCTCTTTTTCTTGTGTCGAGGAGGAAGCTTTTTTGGAAAAGTAAACATTGGGAATATCACAAGAAACATTGCAATGGCACAAAGGAGGAATCCACTCCACCTAAAAAATTGGGAAATGTGAATAGCATTTATGGCTTTGGTATTATGAGTGTGAACAAATTAGCAAAGTAGAAGTTTGTGGTGATAAATTTCTCCAGAGAAAACTTTTTACCTTCATCAAGTGTACAGCAGTAAGAAGTTAGACAACTTAAGAAAATATAGTATGGAATCCTCCCTTTCTGCGGTATAAATGAGAAATCTACCCAGTAATTATACTAGTATTAAAATGACTATTACAATCAGCAGCCTGACTAGAATTTCATTCAATTCAAGTATTTTTGAGCACATATATGTTAGTTCTGCTAATTAACATTGTTAGTCCTACTACAGTGTGCATCTAATAGCCCATAAATTTAAGAGAAAAATAACATAGAGTCTATAGCATGCTTTCTGGACCAATATGGACACTTTTTTCTTAGAAGAAAACCATTAATATGTGGTATGAAATGTATTTCAAATTGCTGACGGCATTCAAATATTTTTCTGCAAGCACTTAAGAATGTATTAACCCTTCTTAGCTGGCCTTCCCAAACTTAACCAAGTATGAGCGGAGCTGGAGACATTTACACTCAATCTTTGCCTTCAAGAACTTACAATCTGCTTGTAAGCGAGCTAAAGATATAAGAAATGATCCCAAGCAATTCCAAGAGATGCAAGAATGTACACGATTGTTAGATCATGTGGTATAGAAGATGAATGTTATAAAAATTCAGAAGGGAAATCAATGTGTCAGACAAAAAATTACTCTGTCAAAATTTTTTTTTAAGTTTCTCAACATTTACTCTCAATTTCAGCCCATATTCTGTCACAGACCAGTAACTGCTGGCGGGCAGCAGTGGGCGGGGACCACACTTTGAGTAGCACTGATCTGGAACTTGAGAAGTGGAACTTGAGCTATGTAGAATTCTGTCTTTAGACTCATCTGAGGTTGCCATGCTGAGGAAACTAGGAAGCAAATACAGAGTAGATCTCTAATTCTAGTCCTGTATTAGAACATGTGTTAAGGCCTTGCGCTTCTTGCCTGCATAATTCCCCAAGGGCAAGTTTTCAGTCCCCTTTCAACCTTTTCTTACCAAATAGAGGTCCCTGGTCCTGCTTAACAGGGTCACTAACTTTCCAGCTAGGATTCCTCAACTCCAAACTCTGTCCTCAAAGTTTCCAAGTTCACAAACGCTCAGATTCTGGCCTCTGTATCAATACTTTCCCATCCATTTTTATCAGAACGCAAACAGCATTCTAAGCATCCATGTTGAATATAACCCAGTAAGAATACAGACCAACTGCAAAGTGAAAATTCATTTTTAGAAAATAAGTGTTTCTATTAAAATGCTGTTATCAGCTGCTAAAGGTCACAGCTTAACTGAGAGAATGATTCCTAGAACCAGTCATTAATAATCCAGTGTGCTATTTTCAAAGATACTTAACGTTATATCCAATTAAGATATTAAAGCAATCAGAAAAAGGTTTCATTTTTAGAAGACTGCTCAGGGCAGACTTCCAGTAATCTCAATGATTCAGTATTTAATCACGAACCCAGTGCCTAACACAGGTTAGGTACTCAAAAAAATTTCCTAAATAAATAAATTGAATGCGATAGGTGTTTTAAAAACAGAGCCATCTGTCTGCAGGGACATAGCTATGATGATATCTGGCCCTTCTTGTACTTGGCTGCATACGAGGACTTTACTAATGCAGTCCTGCCATTATCTTTCTTGAATTTCTTTCTGCAAACTCTGCATTCAAGTCCCCTGAACCCCTGAGTTTCCTGGACCTCTCATGCTCTCTCCAGAAGAGGGCAGGCAGCAGACTATAAGACGGGCAGTTCTTGAGCTGTGCCTTCGGACTGACCTGGGTTTTTATCCTGTCTTTCCCACTTACTAGCTCTAAGATCCTGCGGAAATTAGTTTGCTTTTCTGAACAGGCTTTCTCATCTGAAAGGGAAGTAATAATAACTTTTGGGGGGGGCATCAAAATTAATAAGACAATGTATAAGACCTAATAAAATGCCTGCCCCCAAAGCAACAATAAACTCATGGTAGCTAGTTTTGTTTTTTATGTAGATCTGCACTCAGGGTTCCCACCTCCACCCAGAGCCATTGACTTAAAATTATATGCAAACATTAAAGGTACACTCAGAGTACCCCAAAGGGAGAAGATAACAGAAGAAGGGAAAGAATTATAGTGAATAGACAAAAAAATTTTTAATTGTTTAGGGACATTTCTAAGCAGAGCAGATTGGTCTCCGGTAACACCGAAGTTAACACGTGATATAATGGTGCTGCTAAAGAGGACCTGGAGGAAAGCTAAGTAAGGCAAGGAAGTGTGCATTATATGCTGGAAAAAGACACATCAGTAAGAGCTAAAATTGAAAAGCCAGGGCTCCTGACTCCCTTTCATGAACCATTACTCAGAGACTATTCACGGAGGGAGGACAGTTAAGTACATTGACTAAAACCTCCACCCTGGACTCAATTTCTTGTCCAGGTCCCACTGACTCTGAACTTTGGGCAAGGCGTTCAAGTCGCCGATCATCAACATCCTCATCTGCAAAATGGGCACACTCTTAGTGACCACATGTGGTTGTTATAAGGCGTCAATGAAAATGTTGGTAAAGCTCTTAGAATAATGCTTGATACACAGCACCCAATTAATATTAGCATTATTCACTCATTCCTTCCTTCCCTCTTCCAGCATATATTTACCAAAAAACCTATCATTGCCACTAGGCACCATAGAAACTAACATTGTGTCAAATAACTCTGTCTTTGTTCAAGGTAGAGGTCTGTTACAAACAGAGCTACTCAATAGACAAAATTCATTTTCAAAGAGACCCCCTAGTATACATTTCTATATTGACAACTTTTATCATTTGTAGAATACTGAGCCATTAAAATGAATAAAACTACTTGAACATTGATTAAATTCAAAGGACTGAATAATAGCTCACACACATTATGTAGGAAGAACTGCTTAGAGATACACATACACAGGCTCATTTATTCCTCACAACAACCCTAGCAAGTAGGTACTGCAACTATTTCCATTTTATGGATTAAAAAAAACCCCCGAGGCTCAGGGAAGTTAAGTAACTTCCCCAAGGTCACACAGTTACTAGGTGGCAGACTGGGATTTAAAACCAGGGGAGTGTGGCTTCAGGGTCTGCACTCAGTTGTTCCACTTTGCTACCAACTGGGTTGATGTCTACTAGAAAACTTTTAGAAAACAGCATAAAGCACTTGTAATCTTAAAGCTCCTGCTTCCTTGCCTTCTCCTTGCCCCTGAGCTGTCCTCCTTGCCTTTCTCCTTCCGGATGTTCACTTATTGCCATGCTCTTCTCATGGAAATCTATACAGAACACAGATTATACATGGGATGTTCATAGATATATTTTAATAATCTAGTTTTCTGAGAACTTTAAAAAAAATCTTTACTCTGAATTATTTCAGAACTGCAAAGAAAACAGTAGAGGCCAAAAATTTCACTATTGATCAAGAACTTTAAATTCCTGTGTCATTCCCCTACAGCTGACAAGCGAACACTCCCTTTTGCACGATTTGAAAATTCTCCCAGGCCAGGCTCATCTAGATCTTAGCACGTCCACCATCAAAGAGTATTCACTTATAAAAATAACAAGTGTTCTATAATTTAATTAATATTTATTAACTGCTTAGAAAATAGTGTTAAACATTATTCTCACACAGCTCAAGTTATGAGGTTATTAACTTATAATGAAACACAGAGAGAACACAAGTAGTCTAAGAAACTCTTTAGAAAGTAATTACTTGACACTAGTTTCTAATTAATGAAATTCTCTGTTCTAAAATGAAAATTTCTTATCAATGTATGCCTATTACCAATCCACGTGTAATGAATCTGGGATGCCGATACTTTGAGCGAGTGCTTGCAATCGTGAAGAAATAACTCGTTATGTTCAAGTTGAGGATCGGGAAGCATTCAAACGCAGCCCTTGGAGATTTGGATAAGTACCCTATCATCCAAAGTTGGAGCTCTCATTCTAAACCCTAAGCTTACTTATTTCGCAAGACAATTAAAGGCTAGCAAGTGAGAGAGTGGCTACATCTCCAGCACACCCAGGGAAAGGAACCATTGCCGAGTGAAAAGATTCACTAAGAGTGGGACAGTGGAAACGCAGGGCTAGAGTCTTGGGCAGTGGAGAAGGACAAAGCAGAAACACAAATATAATAAGGAAGTGGGAGAAAATATTTTTTTAAAGGCACAGAAAAGATCATGAAAGCTACGATTAAAGTACACAGGAAAGTTCCGACACAGCCGCGTTCCCCTTTTCCCTCACTCTGCTATGAAGAAAACAGCCATCTCAAACCTAAAGAGTGTGGATTAAACTGATGTTCCCGACTCCTCTGTGTTAGTTTCCCCCTGCTGTGACAACAAATCATCACAGGCGGCATGGCTTAAGACAACACAAATGTATCATCTTAGAGTTCTGGAGGTCGGAAGTAAAAAATGGGTTGGCAGGACTGCATTCCTTCTGGAGTCTCTAGGGGAAAACCTGGTTCCTTGCTTTTCCTAGCTGCTGCAATCCACCTGCATTCCTTGGTTCATGGCCCCTTCCTCCATCTTTGAGGCACATCACTCCGACCTCTGCTCCAGTCATCAAATCTCCTTCTCTTACTCTGACCCTCCTGCCTCTCTCTTTCCCTTGTAAGGACGCTTGTAATTATACTGGACCCACTCGGATCATCCAGGATAATCTCCCCATCTCAAGAGCCTAAACTTATTCACATCAGCAAAATCCCTTCTGCCATGTGAAGGTAACACATTCATAGGTTCTGGGGATTAGGACAAGGATATCTTGGGGGATTATTATTATCCTGCCTGCCAACCCCTCCTAGGTGACGTTTAGCCATTTTTCATCTTCCCATTGGGGAAATTCTTATTTTAACTACAAGGGGACTATGACTCTATCATAATACCAAGTGAAGTGAAAGATTTAATAAACGAGTCTTACCAGTTTCCAATGAAACGAGGGTCATCCTGATTAAGGTGAACGGGACTTCTGGGATCAACGTAAAAACCAATAAGAAGTCCACCTAATAAATATCCCACTGCAGGACCAAGTGCTCCCATGACATACATGATGGCTGAGAAGACAGAAGGGGAAATGTGAAATATAACATCGTGTCATTTGTTTCAGTAGTTGTCTAATTTCAGTCATACCATGCATATGTCACAGTTAAATCCAGTTAACAACTTCCAAAAACAGAGAACTTTAGAGATCCTGTCTATGTTGACATTTGGGTTTCAAACCATGTCCTTTACTTAACTCTTGCCTGTTGTCCTCTTAGAACATCAGAACTTCTTTGGTTACTTCTGAAAGTACAGACCTGGGCTAGTTACTAAGGCAGTCACTAGATAACCAAGAGAGGCTAACAGGTAGTCTCAAGATAAGAAAAGAGAAAGAAGTAGATGTCCCTCATCCCAGCTAGAAGATTCTAATGGGTTGAGGGAACTCGAGGCCAGTTTTGCCATGAAGCTGGATTCAGCACCCTCAAAGCACTAATATCTTCAAATCACCACTTGAGAAGCAAAGAAGACCTCACAATGTGTTTGGCTTATTGTTAAACGAGGAATATTACTTAAAGGTTAATAAATCTCCTTAAATGGCATGAGTGAGACAGTCCAAATGGAAAGCACTAATGCACAGCGGAATTTGAAAAAATTTTAAAGCACATGTCCAAAGGGAGAGGGGTGTTTACTGTCAGTAGATCAGAAAGGTTGTCATTCTGTCCAAAAAGATGTGGCCATCAAAATGGGCTTATAGGAAGGATGACAACAACAGATGCACTGTCATTTCTTTATATTGCTTTCACTGCTGTGATTGAAATTTTTAAAATAAATAACATATTGCCAATTTGTAAATTTTGAGGTAGAATAGGAAATTCCTTGAAAGTCATAGAAAAATCTAGCTGCACTCCAAACACATTTCGCCCTGTTGAAACTCAGTTATCTGGGGACAAATCAATAAACACTTTTAAGATACCCTTGTGTGCAAGGCATGATAAACTCAGGTGATACATGCTTCTCATTTCTGTTGCTTTCCTGCATTTTAACCAAAGAATAAATAAGTGATTTGTCATATCCTTTAAATAGTACCTATCTACCAGAAAGCAAATTGGGACTAGTCAGAATCCCTTCGCCTGACTTTATCAGCTGCACCTAAATAAACACTGAATAACCTTATACTTCCTGTAACTTATAACTACAGACAGTAATTTAACACCTGCTCGCACTTTCCTCACCATTTCAAAAGAGAAAAGTACAATGTTTATTTATCTTACAGAATCATATGATCGTAACAATAAGACATTAGGTTCTTCGGCTTCTCCATCTGTGTTTGGAAATGAAGAACCGAGGCATAGCAGCAAGTAATTGGCATTCTTTTGGACGCATGCTTTTAATAAAACAAAATTTGAATTTTGATAAATATCTTGTTAACCTCTCTGTTTATAGCCTAAAACAGAACTCAAGAATAGAAAGTATTTCTTCAGTTTCAGGTATTCCCATAAGCACATGAAGAGAAAATGTATGTTTAGACCTCCAGGCAAACCAGCGTCATTTACAATTCAAAACTGTAATGAGGACAAAATGTAACACAGATCATCTCCCCAAAATTGTTCTTCTGGCGTGAAAGAGACTGTCTTACAAACACAGATGGAGGAAAAGGTATTTCCACCATACTCTTTATGCCTGGGGCACTTGCGTGCAGCATCTCGAAGTGCCAAGAAGCCACGTGCAGGATGTGTGCTGGCAGGAGCGCTCAATCAGCCGGTGAACGGAAAACCGCTGAAATAACGTGCACCAAGAAACCTGAACCGCTTTATGAACTATAGATCAAGCTTTTAAAATTCACCTACAGAATCAGAAAAATTCATTTTTATTATATGGCAAACAATGTTAGGTCCAATGGAATCACTCTCATTAACAGAAATACGTATATGTACATCTATATAACTATACTACAGGTTATACTATATAATACAGTACAATAACTATGCTGAATACATGAACATATGTTTATATATTTATAAATATATATCATACATATATGTATATATAATAACTTACTACTATAGTCCCATTTAGTAAATAAATCACTCTAGCCACTGAGTTAATATTTGTTCATTCATTAACTAATGGCACTTATTCAGAGCTTTTTAGAGGAGCAAATTGTTAAAGCAAACCACTAACTCTCTCAGTCAAAAATTCCCAATCAGGACTGGAGGACATGGGGTGGGGGGAGAAGGGTAAGCCTGGATGAAGTGACAGAGTGGTATGGACATATATACACTACCAAATGTAAAACAGATAGCTAGTGGGAAGCAGCCACATAGCACAGGGAGATCAGCTCGGTGCTTTGTGACCACCTAGAGGGGTGAGATAGGGAGGGTGGGAGGGAGATGCAAGAGGGAGGGGATATGGGGATATATGTATACGTATAGCTGACTCACTTTGTTATGCAGCGGAAACGAACACACCATTGTAAAGCAATTATGTTATACTCCAGGAAAGATGTTAAAAAAAAAAAAAAATCCCAATCAGCTCCTCCCCCCACCCCAAAGAAAAACCTCTACTTGGAGTTCAAGGGCAGCACGAGTTGGCCTGCTACCATTTCAACCCTAAAACCTACTGTCTGTGCTCGGGCCCCACGCTGACTGATTTCAGAACAGGCCTGGGCAGAGCCAGCTCCCTTCCTCTGCGGCTCCCAGGGTGCGCCCCAGGCCTTTCTATCCCCCTGAATCCCACCCATTCTTCAAGGCTCAACCACGTCCAGCACTGACCATCCTCCCCTGAGTGATCTCTCTTCTCAAGATCCCTGCAGACAATATATGGTCTCTCCCAGTGGCCTCCACAATTTTTCTCACACATCCCTACCAGTAAGAGGTTTGAAGCATGTACCCCCAGTGTACTTTTCAGTAAAATACTGTGTATGCACCATCAGCCTCTGTCTCACAGCTCGAATCTACATTGGTAAATCCTGTTGGTTCTACCATCAAATCAGGTCCAATACGCCGCTCCGTACCTCCACCCGGGCCCAAGCCACCATGGTCGCTCACCTGGAAAACTGCTTGAGGCCTTCCCGCTGGTCTCTGTGCTCCTGTCCTTACTTCCCTCCAAAGTATTTTCAACACAGCAACCTTACTGATCCTCTAGAAACACGAGCCAGATCACATCGCTTCTCGGCTCACGCCCACCAGGGTCTTCCCATTCCACTCCCAGGAAAAAAGCCCAAGTCCTTTCACGCGGCTGCAAGGACCTGGCCACACCCTCGCCCCACCCCTTGGTCTCCATCCCCCAGCTATTCACCGGGCTCCAGGTGTACTGACCTCCTCATCTTCTTCACCCTTCCAGACACGTTCCCACGTTAGGGTGTTAGTACTTGCTCTGTGCGTGGCAGGCAGGGGTGCCTTGCCCAGAGACAGCCACATGGTTCATTCCCTTCGTCCCTCCAGGTAATTACTCTGTCCCTTCTCACCGAGACCTCACTCAGCCATGTCATCTAAAAAGTTACAACCCTTTCCCCCATCCTTCCCGTCGTTTCTCTGATCCATGTTTCTCCTCAGCATGTATCACCACCTAACACACTTTACCTTGCCTTGGTTCATCTTGTTGATCCCCTGTTCTCCCCGACAAGACCGTAAGCTCCACGAGATCGGGGACGCCTGACGGAGGGGTTCACTGCTGTGTCCCCCGTACCCAGCAGTATAGGAGGCCTCACCCATACTCACTCCCATTATTCATTACTTCCATCACCACCACGGAGTCTGCACCGTCTACGGCCATTAACAACAGCTGTCAGTGACAAACTCTTCCTCAGTGTCTATCATCTCTTGAAACACTAGCTAATGACATAGATGTCAATCCATATTTCATATAGTGAACTTGGTAATTTCATGGTTTTTGACTGTGTCTCATCAGATGTGATTATACTATCATTGGTTTTTTTTCTCACGATGAGGAGCTTGTACTGAGAAGACAGGCTATTCGATGAGCTAACAATAGAAACAAAAATACAAGTTCCAGTCTTTTCTTCCTGCCCTCTCTGTGGATGGTCTCACACACCTCCCCTTTGAGAGAACGCTGGACCATTCCATTCTTTTTTTTTTTTAACATCTTTATTGGCGTATAGTTGCTTTACAATGGTGTGTTAGTTTCTGCTTTACAACAAAGTGAATCAGCTATACATATACATATGTTCCCATATCTCTTCCCTCTTGCGTCTCCCTCCCTCCCACCCTCCCTATCCCACCCCTCTAGGTGGTCACAAAGCACCGAGCTGATCTCCCTGTGCTATACGGCTGCTTCCCACTAGCTAGCTATTTTACGTTTGGTAGTGTATACATGTCCATGCCACTCTCTCACTTCGTCCCAGCTTCCCCTTCCCCCTCCCTGTGTCCTCAAATCCATTCTCTACATCTGTGTCTTTATTCCTGTCCTGCCCTTAGGTTCTTCAGAACCATTTTTTGTTTGTTTGTTTTGCATTTTATCTTTTTAAAAACACTTTTCATCCGGGTTTTATTTTTTAATTAACTTTCAAGTTTTTCTTTTAAATCATTGATTACCTTCTAGTTCTCATACCTTAAGTAAGTTTACTTACTTCTGTAGCTTTATTTTTATTAGGCTAATTTTTTTATTTTTAAAAATTTGTTTGATTTCAAACCTTAAATCTTGTTAAACTCCTGAATTTGAACTTATGTTTTTGTATTTGGCGGTTTCTCTTTCTTTTTTTTAATCCTTCTGACAAGATCTTCTTTTAACAGTCTTTGTTTATCTTAGTCTTCTCTTACATTTTGCTTATTTTGTGATCAGTTTTAGCAGTAGCTTGTTAGAAGCTGGGCTGGGCCTCGCATCACATCTGGACCCACCTCGCCACTGTCTCTGTGGTCCTGTCCCAGCTGCCCTGCATGGCTCCTCCGGCCAGTTAGGGATGGCAGCCTGAGCGACTCAGGGTTAATTCCGCCCTGGGCTCAAGGCTCGCTTTGCACACGGCTTATTTGATTAGCTGGACCCTATGATTGTTGTCTCGAATTATCCAGTAATGAGAAAATTCAAGTTCTAAATCCAAGGTCTCCGATGAATAAGCACTAACAGTAAGACAAGCCAGGCCCACAGAGTGAAACAAACAAGCCAGAGGGCACCTCGTTCAGTTCCGCCTGCCCTGGGGAGGGTCCTGCGGGTTAATCAACCTTCCCAGCGGCTCCCTGAGAGAAGAAGCCCAATGCACCCTGCGATGCCAGCCTGCACCTGTTCCTCCCCTGCAGTCAGACACCTCCGTTTCTCCATTTCTGGCAGAGCTGAAAGGCTCTCCTTCCTCATCATCACAAAAGCCCAACTTGGCTACAAAATTATCTCAAATAAGGTTGTTTCGTGAGATCAGCTGCGACCCAGGCAGCAGCTCTCTGAAGTCTACGGAATCTGTGTTGGGTAACTCAACCTGCCCCTTGTCGGAGAGCAGGCCATTTTCTCTGCCCTTCTAGGTTCTTCTGGCTGGTCTAAGAATTCAACTGACATGAATCAGATTAACAGGAGAAAAATCACACAAAAGTTTAATAACATGTACACATGGGAGAGACTCAGGAAAACTCAACTCACCAAAATGGCCAAAGCCATTATACCAAGGCCAAAGCCTTATACACCAACTTCAGCTAAAGACAAAAGAGGATGTTGGGGGTAGTGGTTCGGGACCTCAAAGGGGAGGGAGGCAATTTCACATGGAGATGGAAAAGCAAAGATTTGGTAAATGAATGCTTGCTGGGCCAGGCAGAGACTCCGGGACACAGAGAGGAATTTTAACAAACAGACTTTGCTAGGTTCCTCCCTGTCCACACACCTAGTTCCTCCATAGTTATCTACAGTGATAGCTCCCTTCCTGGAACACGTCCTCTATCTACACTTTTATGCACTTAGGGAGAAGGTCAAATGTTCTTCCCGAGTCTTTTGGGCCTTGATTATTTTCAGCTCGAAATAATCTCATGCCAAAGAGATATTGGGGTGGTAAGTTTCCCTCCCCTACACCCTAAATCCCAAGAAAAGACTCCAGAACTCCTCGCAGTGGTCAGTCAGGCAGCCATGAGCCTCACCGGACCTGGGAAACCGAGGGGCCCAATCAAAACCAGCAAAGATCCCAGTATCACAGAGGGCTTCGCAGTCGCCTCCTTCCTGGCCTCATACCCCAAATGGTTGAGAAGCGCTCCCCATCGCGGGGTCACAGGTCACTCACTCAGCCATGCACTCTGTGATGCCAGGCCCTGGGACAAGGAGGGGGCATTGCAAAGGTGAATAAGAGGGGTGCGTGGTCCCCCAGAAAGAAACACGTAAAACCAACTATGATTCAAGGCTCAGTGATTAAATACAACCAACACCAACGACGCGCTGTGGACCACAGGGGAAGAATGATGCATTGTTAACGGTTGAGGAGAGAGGACAGAGAGAGCTTCATGGAAACGAGGGCTCCTGGCCTAAGCCTGCAAGGAGAGGAGACAGGACACCAGCGGCTGAGGGGGTCGCGTGGCACAGGCGTGGGGATTTGGAAGCGCCCAACGTGCTCAGGGAACTGCAGGTGACCTTACACCTGGCGGGGAGGCAGAGAAGAGAGACCATCACCGCCGCCGTCCCCGTCCCCCCGGGGGCCTCGGTACCCAGCTGTGTACAGGCTGCCGGTCCGCTGCTCCGAGACAGTCAGGGTGGACAGCAGCATCTCGCTGGCTTCCCCCCGCATTCAGCATCCTTAAGAAGGGATTTTTCTGCTGTTGAGGAACAAGTTACTTCCACTGTGCAGTGGAGGGCAGGCCTTCTAGAAAGGGAAATCAGGGCCCTGGTCCCGGGCCTCCTGAGCACTTGCTTCTCTCCTCCCCTCCCCCTCTCCCTCCCACGGGAGTCACTGAAACTCAGTCGGGAGGGAGTCCAGGGTACCATGTCATGGCCGGAGGCCTCTCCTGCCACCTCATCCCCGCTGTCCCCAGCTCTTGGGAGTGTAAACAATTCTCCTTCTCACACATTCTCCTCATTTATGGGCAGAATTCACTGAAAGAACCACTACCCTCAACTGGGGCGGGACGGGGGGGACATCTTTTCTTTCCACCTGTTCGGTTTCCATGCTCCCTTCTTTCAAGAAAAGCCATTCCGCTTTCCTTTGGGACCATCCATCTCCTCACCGCACAGTCTTGACGGCCTGTCCGTCATGGAGCCCTGTCCTTGGTGGTTCATCAGTGGACAGGGGACGAACCCAGGCCAATCAATCAGATGAGCTTCCTCTCCTTGGAATATGTTCCCCCAGGTCCCCACGTGGCCCACTCCCCTACTTCTTCCTGATCTCTGCTCAAATGACACCCCTTAGAGTAGCCAACGCTCACCCCATATCTAACAGGACACCCCGTTCCCCACCCTCACCCCGTCTGGTCACCTGACCCTGCTGGAGTTCTCACTGTGGCACACATCACCCTACAACATGACGTCTGGGGGGCGGGGTGGAGCTGCTTCTTATCTGTCTCTCCCACTGGAATGTCAGTTCTGCGAGAACAAGTTCCCTTTCCCATGAAGTGCTGGGTTTGACAGACGTGCTTCCCGTGCTTTACAGTCACAGAGCACTGACCGTCGCCCCACCCCACTCCAGGCCTGACCCTTGCCTCTGCCAGGCCCTCCGTGGGCCACCACCCTCCCCTGCTGGGCTTCCCAAATCCTCAGAGCCTCTTTGTAACTGGCCTGGATTTGCCATACCCTCATTTGAACTTGACCTTTAATGGACCAGCCCCTGCATCCGTGTTGCTCTCCACCTCCCACTACTCATTCATCCTTCTCTATCCACCACTTCCCAATGTCCCCTCTGGGGCAGGACCTACTTTCTCAGTGACCCACGTGGCGGTGCATTCCTCTAGGAACTGATGCTGACAGAGGTTTAGGTTACAAGTAAAATTCAGGCTCAGTCTCAGGACCTGGGCTCACACCCAGGACGCTCCCACAGAGAAACGTTTTGCATACTTGCCTAAGGTCCTCAAATGACCACCAAACCCATCTGGGACATAGTGACAGGAGGTCGCCTTCTTGAATATATTTGGTAGCACAGCTACTATACCCAACAAGAGGACATGAAAAGCAAGCCACACTTCACTGCAATACAGCAGCAGTCACACCAACTGACACTCAACTTGCGCAGCTTCTTGAAAATTAGCCAAGGAACTTCATAGCACCAGAGCGCCAGGTTGAAGGAAAATATTCCCTCACTCATGCCTTCCGCTCACAAGCACAGGCAGATAAGAGACCTCTGCTCTCGGTTATTTTGAGCAGCCACTTTTTTTTCTTTTAAGTGATTCAGTTATTTTGACACAGGCCTGACAGCAAAAAAAAGAGCTGCCACAGCAGTCAGGGAAGAGTCTATCGCTTTGCTAAAACATTCAGAGAGCATCTTAGGTCACAAATGAGAAGACGAGGGAGATGGCTTTAAGCAGATTCCGAGCGTTTTTTCCTCTCTACCGTAGCAAACCATAGTTGGTTGACACTCACCATCTTTCCTTAGAAATACTTTCAAAGTCATTTGTAGCCTAAAAGGAAACACACAAGTACATATGGAAACAGCCAGTTGCACTTAATTCATACCTGGGGCATGGTGGCGGGGAGGGTAATGTGCTGTGGCTTTAAAACATCAAACTGGCCACCTGTGAGTGACCACTGTCTATAAATTTAATCTAGGCCTCAGCAAGGACCACAAGGATAGCTACCGTGAAAGCATGAAAAAAAATTAAGTCAAAAATGTTTTAATTGTAATTTGGGGGCAAAAAGAAAGTTTTATTAGAAATAGACTCACAGACATAGAAATTAAACGTATGGTTACCAAAGGGGGGGGCGGGGATAAATTAGGAATTTGGGATTAAAATATACACGCTACTATATATAAAATAGATAACCAACGAGGACCTACTGTATAGCACAGGGAACTCTACTCAATATTTTGTAATAACCTATAAGGGAAAAGAATCTGAAAAAAAAAAAATATATATATATATATATATATATTTATATGTCTGAATCACTCTGCTGTACACCTGAAACACAACATTGTAAATCAACTACACTTCAATTTAAAAAAAACCACAATGAGATACCACTAAACTCCTATTCAAATGGTTAAAATTAATAAGATAATTATACCAAGTACTGGTGAGGATGTCAAAGCAATTAGAACTCTCATGCACTGCAGAGGTGAAACATAAAATGTACAGACACTTTGGAAAACAGTCTGGTAGTGTCTTAAGGAGTTAGACATATAACTACCCTATGATTCAAGCATTTCACTCCTAGGTATTTTCACAAGAGATATGAAAACATGCGTCCGTACGAAGGGTTACATACAAATATTCAGAGCAGCTCTATTTGTAGGAGCCAAGAACCAGAAACAACAAAAACGTCCATCAAGAGGTGAGCAGATAAACTAATTGTAGTATATTCATACAATGGAATACTATTTAGCAATACAAAGAAATGAATTATTGATACACACTAAAACATGGATAAATCTCAAAATAATTACGCTCAGTGAAAGAAAGTAGACATTAAAAAGTCCATACTGTATAATTCAACTTATAAAATTCTAGAAAATGCAAACTAATCTAAAGTAATAAAAAAACCAGTCTGTGGTGATGGGGCGGGAGGGGGCCAAGCAGAAGGGAGGGATTACAGAGAAACTCAAGGAAGCTTTAGGCAATGTTGCATAGTCCTGCAGTCTTGATGGTGGTGACGGTTTCACGGGTACATATATATGTCAAAGCTTATCAAATTATATATTTTAATTATGTGCAGCTTATGTCAGCTTCACCTCAGGGGAAAAAAAGACATTTTTCTAAAAGTGGGTTCTGGTGATGGTTGTGCAATTCTATAAAATTACTAAAAATCACTGGATTATATTCTTCAACTGGGTAAACTTTATGGTATGTAAATTATGAGTCAGGAAGTCATTAAAAAAAAGACTAGAAGGAAACACACCATGTATTGAAAGTTGTTAGCTGAGGGTATTGAAATTACAATGGGATTTTTTCTTGTTTTCTTTATAACGTTCCATATTTTCAGGTTTTTCTAATTGAATACAAATTTTAATAAGCAAAAAAATTTTTCAAACATACCTTCTGGAATTAGTACTTTTATCTCTTTCAGCTACTAATAATCAGCTAACAAATGTATCATCTTTGTGTAAATTTATAATAAATATATTTTTTTAAACTTGAAGGAAGCCTATACGGGATAATGGACTTTTTTGTTGTTCTTATATCTACGGCACCTCCTACAGGGGCACCTGACGCATAGTGAGCTCTCAGCGCATACCTGATGGATGAGAACACAGTATCTGTAAAGCAATTCTCCATTTTTTTTATGATCGATCTGCCCAATACTTCATGATGACTTCTCCCAGGCTAAATTATTATAATAATTAGGGATGGGCAAACTACCAGCCAAATCCGGTAAATGAAGTTTTATTGGAACCCAGCCATATGCGTTCATTTATACATTGTGTGTAACTACTGTCAACCACAGCAGCAGAATTGAGTAGTTGCTATAAAGACCGTATGGCCCTCAGAGTAAAATATTTACTATTCAGCCCTTTATAGAAAAAGTTTGCCTGGGAAAGCGGGAGGTACAAACTATCGGGTATAAGATAGGCTACAAGGATGTATTTTACAACACGGGGGATACAGCCAATATTTTGTAATAACTGTAAATGGAGTGTAACCTTTAAAAATTGTTTAAAAAATAAAATTTTTTTTTAAATTCTTAAAATTAAAAAAAAAGGTTGGCAACCCTTGTAATAAATAATGACAGTCATTTATTGCATATTTACCATCAACTAAATGTCTGCACACATTATTTTGTTTCTTAATGTTCACCTCTAAGGGAGTTATAATCATCTAAGCTATGGATATAAATCACAGAGGTATGGGTGAGATGTTGTTGAAATGCATATCTGGAAAAGCCACTTTTCTATAAATGTGCTATTTTTAATCAGTTATCTATGTAGAGTATAAATGTAAAAGTAGGAATATTTGTATAAAAAATAAATTTGTAAAGTCCATCTTTTCAAAGTTGGCAATTTCTCGAAGATTTAATTTCTAAGAGTATAAACCCCACATACTATTTTAGTTGAACTATAATTCACTGTGAAGTAGAATAACTATCTTCCAGAAACTACACTAGGCACTTTACATCTTCTGTGCCACTCAACACTAACAGCTTCATGGAGGAAAAAAATATATTTTCGTTCTCAATTTACAGATGAGAAAGCTGAGTCCCTGAGCAGTTAAGATCAGCAATTAGTAAGTAAGAGAGCCAAAATCACAACTTGGCTCTATCTGAAACCAAAGCCTATCTTCTCTCCATTTATGGACACATGTCTCCAAAATACAAAAAAGCAAGAGCTTAATTATAAGTATATAGGGGAATTCCCTGGCGGTCCAGTGGTTAAGACTCCATGCTTTCACTGCCAAGGGCGCAGGTTCAATCCCTGGTTAGGGAACTAGGATCCCATAAGCCACATGGCGTGGCCAAAAAAAAAGTTATTAAAAACAAAGAGAGAGAATTGTATAGTTCTCTACTGCCAAGGAAATTAAACCTATTAGAGCTGAAAATCCCCAAATATTTTTGGAACTGTTAGTAGCAGGAGTTTTAGAAGCATTCTAAATAAAATAGAAGCTCGCTATTTAGATTTCCGTCTCCAGTTTCATCCCTAATTGGCTGCCATAAGGATGGCAGAGAAACCTACATTATCTGAAAAATACATTCCAAATATGTTGTATGACATTTACTTCAATGTTATGGTGAAGACTCAGAAGAGCACACCAACTGTTAACAGCAGATTAAATTTACCTCCTGGGAAGGATGTCACTGCCAAGAAACACCTTCCAGGTAAACAGCCATAGGTATGACACAACTCCTGTTTGCTTTCCAGGCACTCAAAGAAGCATGATTCTCCCAGGAAAGATCCAAGTCTAGAGCAACGCTTAGACATAAGAGAATAACCTCATGTGCAAATGTCCCTGCGGTCACTGGCATCATCGCGGCCATCCACTGGATTTTATAGACATTTGAGTGATATACTTTCCAGGACAGCTTTCATGTTACCCTCCCACCACCCCATCAATCCACAGAAATTAGTTCTATCACAGTAGGTGCTTCCAGTAGGGCTCACTATAAAACTTATTCTTGTATTTAGAGAAGCGTTCAAAGTCTACAGTCACTGACGGGAGAACTATTACCAAAAGATAACATCGGGCACTTATTATATGTAGGATACCGTGCTAAACGCCTTTATATGTATTTTCTCACTTCAACTTCACAGCAGCCTTATGAGGTATGTACTATTGTCCTAATTTAAGGCATTCTCCTTTGTAATCACCTCATTGATGAAGGGATAGAATAAATTCACCCCAATTAAAAACAGATAATCCCTGACTCTTTGTTATCTAACAATAATGAAGATAATTTATCAATACAAGCACTTTTACTAAGTTACTATACTCGCCACCACGGATTTGTCCTGATCTCTTCCCTACTAATGTCGCCAGACTCCCACAGAGGTACCTGAAGCGTGAAATCAGAAGAGCCTTAAGTCATTTCAATTCATGGCATCTAGCACTACGACACATCAACCTCTTCTTATGAAGAGTAACTTAATTCTTTCTAACTTCTGATACATTTCTGATCAATCGAAATTCCGACCTATACATGCCCTAAATTGACATACCTTTTTTCCCCCATTGGAAGTTGCGATGGTTAATTTTATATGTCAACTTGATTGGGTAAGGGATGCCCAGACAACTGGTAAAACTATTTCTGGGTGCGCCTGTGAGGGTGTTTTTAGAAGATTAGCATTTGCGTCAATAGCCTGAGATCCACCCTCACCAAAGTGTGTGGGCATCATCCGATCCTATGAGGGCCCGGATAGGACAAAAAGGTGGAGGCAGGGCAAATTCTCTCTCTTCTTGAGCTGGGATGTCCACCTTCCCTCGTCCTCAGACATCGGAGCTCTCAATTCTCATGCCTTCAGACTCCAGAACTCACACCAGCAGCCCCTCAATTCTCAGGCTTTTGGACTTGAACTGAAGGTCACCCCCAGCTTTCCTGGTTCTCCAGCTTGCAGATGGAAGACTGTGGGACTTCTCAGCCTCTATAGCCACATGAGCCAATTCCTACAGAAATCTCCTCGTATAAATATATAACTCCTATTCTGTTTCTCTGGAGAAGCCTAACATAGATTTGCTTCAAATAGCTAACTTTTTCTTTATGTCATATGATTATCATAATTAAGCGGTATCCAGCCACTGACATGAAAGAAGCTATTAGCTTCACAGGCAGACCTAGTCATCAGCATCTGCATCTGCTTTCGCACAACTGTAATTAATCAAGGTTGTCTTTGTTAGCTAATAACATGAACTCAGGTCCAGGATCCCTCAGCCAAAACCCTTGAGGCTGGATGTGCCTTGGAATCAAGACTTTTTCACATTTTACAAAAGTAAAGGGTGAGTGATGCTGTATATTATGCAGCTCCCCCAGCAGAATCTGGAACGGTGCTCCAAAATCAGCCATGCTATTGTTTCTGCAAAAATGAACGAACGAATATTCACACTAAGTGTGACTTAAAAACTAGCCACTATCAGATCAGGCCTGGTTTTGCCATGGAATAAGTTGCAAAACTAACTTTTAGATTTCAAAGTAGCAGTAGAAAATGTTTGAAATTATTATGAGAATTGGCATCTGAGAATAGGTGTCAGGCACAAGCTATGCACCATCCCTCAAGAGTGTGTTACTCGACCGATTAAAGAACACTTCCCAAATTTCGGATCAAACCCAATATTGGCATTAGCCCTTTATTTGATTGGATTTCTCCTTTTGAATATTACTTCTACCTCTTTTTGATGATAAGATTTCAGTATCATTAGAGATCTACATAGCAAGTCAAGAGGTAGATTTAAAAGAAAAAAAAAATCACAAAATTTCAAATTATTTCAGGGGATTCAGACAGCCACAGGATCAACCCTTAGGTTATTCACTAGCTCTGCTCATTTGACCAAAATTATATGTTGATGATCATCCCCTTAAGGCAGCTTTGCTTCTTTTTTTTTTTTTGCGGTACGCGGGCCTCTCACTGTTGTGGCCTCTCCCGTTGCGGAGCACAGGCTCCGGACGCGCAGGCGCAGCGGCCATGGCTCACGGGCCCAGCCGCTCCGCGGCATGTGGGATCCTCCCGGACCGGGGCACGAACCCGCGTGCCCTGCATCGGCAGGCGGACTCTCAGCCACTGCGCCACCAGGGAAGCCCAGCTTTGCTTCTTTTAGTGAATTTCTTTATGATAATCCCATAATTCTGAAATTTGTGTTTATTCTATCACTGGTAGGAAAAACACAGTTTAAAAAAGTAAAAGGCAGTGAAAAAGCTCAAAGTGTTCATATTGAATTGGAGAGTAATTTGCTGAGTCCAAAACTAGCATACAGACGCCAGGGCAAATCTCATGACCTGTCCTAGGTCATGGTCACAATAAGCAGCTTAAGTGATCCAGTCTTCCTCACTGTCTACTCCACATTTACCCTAGTAATTTGCATTAGTCCTCATCCAGACCCTGCCAGCTCAGCTTGAAAAATGCTGGCCTACATTATATCTTTTGGGATTTTTTATAAACATGATACTCAAAGAGTCACAAACATTGTAATGTATGAGACTACAGTGAGGGTGGCAGTAATTCCTTATACCTCCCATGAACAGTTCATGCTAACAACCCTGGTATAAAATGATTACAGGTGTAATTACCATTTTTAATGTGCATTTAGTTCAAACAATGAATCAGACACTATAACAATATAATGTATGACCATCTTATTCCTTAAATAAGATGCTTTCCTACTGTGCATCTTAATTACAGAACAAGGGAAGCATTCCAAGTAAAATCATAGTGTTAGTATGATCTAAAATTATCTTCCCACAAATATGAAAGTTTTTGCTGTAGCAAATATCTTAGCTTGGATTCCCCCAGAAGCAGAGCCTAAGACAAGGATTTGAGTCCAAGTAGTTTAGCACGATTCTGGAATACATAGATACTGAGTTTAGGGAAACCACACACAGTGCTGACTCATCTAAATACCATCTGACTCTGAAAAACCCTCAAACGTATATATTAATTTGTACACACATAATAATCGATTTTATTTCTGTGTGTGTGTGTGTGTTTTCCAGCCCCCAAGAAACACGTTTTGTTTGCAAGCAGTAGAAATTGGCTGTGCCTCTCAGCCAATAACTGGGGTGAAGATGTCTGCACAGTTCTTGGCTTCCTTTTTGTCCATTTATTTGTGAACAATTTTGACCCCTGTCGTCCAAAAATATATATACAAGTAATAGTGCTGGACATGTGAGCCAAACAAACCTAGGAGGGGAATAAGCCTGGAGATGGAAGAGCAAGTACCTGTAAGTTTTATGTTCCTTGAGAGTCATCAAGGACATGGTCAAGGACACAGAGGGTGAAGGTCAGAGGCACGTGGCATCAGTGAAGGAAGCCCTTTGATATTCTGAGGGCATCATAAACAGAACTGCAGCCCAGGAAGATGCATCCACAACTGAGAGAGGTGAACTGGGAAGAATAAGGCCAGAGGCAGTTGCGACCCCAGGGGACTTGAAGGGAACTGAAAGCCGTTGCCCAGACTGCCATTACATGACATCCATTCCTCTCAACTGTTACTCACATCTTTCCAAAGAAAAAGGAAAAAGAGCAAAAGGTTGGGATTTCCCTGTTGCACTGGCCTCAGATGGTCCAGAGCTGGGGCTTCCTATTCTTGCCCCACGTGCAGTCTCCACACTCCAGAGGTTCTGTGATCACAGCCGCTTGCTCTCTCATTCCTTGCTTGCTAGGAAGAGCCAGCCTTGGGTGTTCTGGGGTAAGTTTCAGGAAGCACAGACTGGAGGCAAGGACGTGCATATAGCCAGCCAGCATTATCACTCTGCAGGAAGGGAAATGTAAGATCTCTGCAAAACCCAGATGGCAGCAGTCACCATCAAACGGGCAGGTGCTGTAAATCCAATACACGGATGTACTGAGTCAGGAGATATATTAGTCCGCTCAGGCTGCTGTTGCAAAATACCAGACTGGGTGGCTTAAACAACAGACATTTTCTCAAAGTTATGGAGACTAGAAGTCCAAGATCAAGGTGCTGGCGAAGTTGGTTTCTGGTGAGACCTCTCTTCCTGGCTTGCAGACGGCCACTCTCTCACTGTGTCTTCACATGGCCTTTCCACCATGCATGTGTGGGGAGAGAGAGCTCTGGTGTCACTTCCTCTTCTTATAAGGACAGCAGTCTTACTGAATTAGGGCTCCAGACATCGACCTCATTAACCTTAATTATTCCTGTAAAGTCCCCATCTCCAAATACAGTCACTGGGGACTAGGACTTCAACATAAACTTTGGGGGGGACACATTTCAGTCCATAGCAGGAAGTGAGAGCCTTTTTAAAAAAATCATTATATTGGTTTTTTAAATAAATTTATTTATTTATTTTGGCTGCATTGGGTCTTCGTTGCTGCGCACGGGCTTTCTCTAGTTGCGGCGAACTGGGGCTACTCTTCCCTGCAGTGCGCGGGCTTCTCATTGCGGTGGCTTCTCTTTGTTGCGGATCATGGGCTCTAGGTGCGCAGGCTTCAGTAGTTGTGGCGCACGGGCTTCAGTAGTTGTGGCTCGCAGGCTCAGTAGTTGTGGTGCACGGGCTCAGTTGCTCCGCGGCATGTGGGATCTTCCCGGACCAGGGCTCAAACCCGTGTACCCTGCATTGGCAAGTGGATTCTTAACCACTGCGCCACCAGGGAAGTTCCCATTATATTTTTAAATTACAGTCATTAAAAATTGCACTGTTTGTTCACTAGAAGAAAAATATTAAAGTCATGACAAAGATTCAATACATTAAAAAATATCTGCGATGTAATTTTCCCCTCCTTCCTAGTCTGCACTGCTGCCTCGCGGCCTCTCATTGGGCACACGTTCAGTGTTCACTACATGCCAGGTACTTGGCCTCATGGAAGATGATGGAAACAATAACCTCCTGCAAAAAAACAAACAACCCAATCAAAAAATGGGCAGAAGATCTAAACAGATATTTCTCCAAGGAAGACATACTGATGGCCAAAAAGCATATAAAAAGATACTCAACATCACTAATTATCAGAGAAATGCAAATCAAAACTACAATGAGGTATCACCTCACAC